>NC_081157.1:19924606-20524606 GCF_012432095.1 Onychostoma macrolepis | reverse complement strand
AGCTTAATATAAAAACAATTGCAACCATTGTATCAAAACAAACGCACCCTCAACAAACACCTTCTTGAAAAAACATGAAATCCACCAGAATCCATATGTTTTGTTTGATGCACAGAGAATCAAAGAGAAACAGAAGTCCGGCCCTCTGAATCTGATGTCAAAGGCCTGTCAGCAGAAGGAATTCATTGTAAGAACAAACACAGCAAACCAAAACACCTCCATCCATGTGATCCAGTGGCATTCATGCTGTAATTGAGCTGTGCTTGTAAATTTCTTCAGTCTTGTATTGATTTGTGGCCGACAGCTATTGTGACGCCCATTGCAATTTAGCAAGTAACTCGCACACAGGAAATTTGTGCTGGAATATAATATATTAACATCACAAGACATCTATTTTAAAGAAAATAAATATCTCTCCTGTTTTTACCTGTGTTTGCTTTTATAAACCTCATCAGCTGGATGATTTGAATACAAGCTTATTGATTTACCATTATCTTCAATGGCAATGAAAAATCCATGGCTTTCTCTTTAAATAACCATCAGATGTGCTCAGGCAAATGTGTTAGATGTGTAGAGGGAATTACAGCCAATATAACGTGATAGTGTTATCAAATGTGGCTTGTTTGAATTTAATGTTTTTGGATGTTATTTGTAAATGGCTTATGGTCTAATCGTAGAAGTGTTTAATATGCATGTCAATGTGTTCAGTAAAAAAAGGCCTACAATTAAGAATTATGTATTTGAATTGCATATAAAATTTCCATCCATTTGAATTATATCATTTAACACAAACTTAACAAACTTCACACAAAAATGAAGCGGGTAAGATTTATTTGCATATTTTATTTTATTTTAAAAAACGCATTCGTTCAAAATGTTTGTTCATTTTGAAAACACTTCAATTACAGTATGAGATTAAAAGAAAGTGGATTTATTGATAATAAATAATATATATAACTGGTTATTGTATTTTTAAAAATTCTATTTCTATTATAGAAATCTGTTTCATTTATGTAAGAGTAACAAATATGCATCGCACACAAAAATGAAAATCTGCTAAAAAAAAAAAATCATCAGAACAGATTTGGAGATATTTAGCTTTACATCACTTGCTCACCAATGGATGCTCTGCAGTGAATGGGTGCCGTCAGAATGAGAATCCAAACAGCTGATAAAAACACCACAATAATCCACAAGTAATCCACACCACTCCAGTCCATCAGTTAACGTCTTATGAAGCCAAAAGCTGCATGTTTGTAGAAACAAATCCATCAACAAGATGTTTTTAACTTCAGACCGTTGCTTCCAGCAAAAATACTACTTTTAGTGTTTTAGTCTATGTTAGTGTTTGGTGTTGCCAATGCCAAGCAGCAAGCAACTTAATAGAGCTGGAAATATCTATTCTTTGTATTTGTGTGCTATTGTACTTTTTATGTGCACATATGCATGCCGTCTTAAAATTAAACCATTTGTCATTTGTTTAAAAGGAGAACATTCTATTCTTGTCTGACAATTCCAGTCTTCATTGTAATTCCATGTGATTGTATCTTTTAAATCACAGTTTGAAACAAATCACCCCCCCCCCCCACCCCATCCAATCACCAGCATGGGCCACTCGACGTTCCCTGGCAGATTCCTGCATTTCCATATAGATGGAGCACCACATTAAGCTGCATTGCATTGTCCATTTATCCTATCACCGTTTGTCCAAGATATTCTTTTTTAATATGCTTCTCCTTCCCTGGCACATCCACGATCGTCGTTTTATTATGTATGTGATTGGTTTCATCTGCCCAAGTGAATGCGTAACATCAGCTTAATGGTTATTATCGGGTACCAAGACCTCAAGGTTGCTGTGTGAAATAGCCGCAGTGACCCTGAGACCAAGGCTGAGATGGATGGAGGAAGCTCCGCTGCCAGGGAAATCAGAATTAAAATGCAAGGAAAACAGTCAGATAGTCTTTCCCGAGAGAGGCGGAAGAGAAGGGCAAAGCCAACTCCACACTCTACACATATGCCAGTCTAGATTTGCATGACACTGCCCAGGGGAACATTTTATTGCTCAGAGGTTGCAGGAGACTTAATGGAGATCTCAGTTATGTTTTATTTATGTGTCAACTTTGCCTTTGAGGTTTCTCCAGAAATTCCTAAGGAGAATTCAGAGTGCAATTGAGACAATCATTGACATGCCGTAAGGGTGAAGAACTGTGAAATGAATGGATTGGTCTAGTGAGATTTTGATGACAAATGTTTGAGACCATATTGAGAGTGTTTGGGAGGTTGTTCTTCTTCTTAAACTCTTGCGGGTTATATTACTAGAGCACAAACTGGTAACCTGAAAATGTTCTAATGGATTAAAAATGGTTTTGTTACTGTAACCTAGTGTTTTCAGGTCGATTCAGTTATTTTTGACTTCAGATCAGACCAGTTTATTTAGATGTTACAATGCATTTTGTTATTTATCAGGGCAAAGATCTAAGGCAACTTAAATAAAGGTTTTACTGGCAACGATGGTTCTATGAAAACATTTAACATGGAAACATTGTGCAAAGGTTCTTCTTATTATTAAAATGTTCTTCATACTCAGAAAAAAAAAAAAAAATATATATATATATATATATATATATATATATATATATATATATTTTTTTTTTTTAAGCACAGTTCCTTCAGTGTTTGTTTGGATGGTTCTTCTTTTGCATCGCCCTGAAAACCATCTTTTGTAACCTTTATTTTTAAGAGTGTAGTTCAGCCAAAAATAAACATTCTGTCATTATTTATTTACCTTCATATCATGACAAACCTGCATTTCTTTCTCCATGTGAAACACGAGAAAACAACATTTGATCCCTTTTACATTCAGTATATGAACAAAAACACAGACTTTTTTTCACAATATCTGGTTTAGAATGACATGAATGATGACAAAATGTTTATTTTTGAGGAAAAAGAATATCCTTCAAAGGGATATTCCAAACAAAACTTGAAATTGTGTTAAATCATGCCATTTGAATGGTAACCAAACAGTTTTGGTTCCTGTTGACTTCCATTGTAATTTTCTTGCCCATGTAATGGAAACATACGGGAAACGAAACTGATTCTTCTAAATATCTTCTTTTGTGTTCAACAGAAGAAAGCAAGTTGTACAAGTTTGGAATGACTAGAGGGTGAGTAAATGATGACTGAATGTCTATTTTTGGGTGAACTATCACTTTAAGCAAAAGTGTCCATATTAACAATTTGCTGCAGAAACTTTAAATATTAATAAAACTCATATGTGATTTTTCTATATGTTGCCAGCATTATTTTCCCATACAGGACGTTAAACAGAATCAAAATGCCACTCAGCAGCTTTGATGCCCACCACACCAGCAAATATTCAGCTGTCCCACCTCTTTATATACAGTATCTTTACTGACAGTACAGTAGTATTTTAGACCAAAGACAGTCAGTGTAGATAGATGGAGGAGAGAGCATGGTTCATTGCGTGATATAGTATTGACAGGTCAGCTACCGCAGTCCTGCCGGATCCCTCTGCACCCTGGGGAACTCCTCTGTCTGTTTTGGACCCCCTCCCCCTCAGCCGACAATCCCAACCCCCTTCATGTGCTCTGGGGGGTAGAGGAGCGACGTGCCGTGGTACTTTCTGATGAACAGACACTCCCACCAGCGACATGCATGACAATGACATAGAGAGAGCGTCTCAATAATTGATAAAAGACAGAAAATTAACCGAGACACTCTATTTTATCTGACCAATCGTGTTATAATTGAAAAATAATGGAAGTTGAAACTCGCAGCACTGGGTGAAAATTACATGGATGCATTCTGACTGCATGTGAAATGCTTTGCAGCTATGAAGAATAAATTGGAAATGACTTTCTGATGTAATCACTTTTCTTTCTTAAGGCTTGTAATGTGGAAAATCTTGATAATCATTGAATATAGCACCATTTCTGAAAGCTCTTGTACAGAAAGCTCATATAACTTCTTCAGAAATGTATTTTCTGTCATATTGCATGCTGTTTTGACATCAGCTCATTAGGATACTGGGATTTAATGAGCTCCCACTGAGCTGAAATAGACTGCCTGTAGGCCCCTCTTAACATTTTCTAATACCCTTCCAGCCCTCGACCAATCCTCTTCCATGACCCTTTATAGTGAGATAAATGTGACGCTTGGTTGGGCAATGGAGGCTACACTTATAGTCTGGCACACTGCTCTCTCTCTCTCTCTGTCTCTCTCTCTCTCTCTCTCTTTCAATCCCTTTCTTTCTTTAGCACTTTGGTGCCAGGCGCTCAATATGTGGAACCCCTATTTTGGGTGTTCTGTGAATGAGTTTCCGTACATGGAAAAGCTCTGCAACAATCACAGTTTAAGATCTCTTTGAGAGGTTTCCATCCAGTCAACTGTCTTTTGCTGCCAACCAGAGTGCTCTTGGAATGGTTAAGGTCATTGTCATTATCATGAGCTGTGTCCGGAATTCCTTTGCAATTGGAGTATGTACTGAATTTGTTTAAGAATTTACTTCTCATTGTGTAGTATAAATATATTGCCAGGAATATTGCATCCACCATAGTATTGTCCCTTTGCCTTTGGGTTCTTTGACCTGTGACGTATGAAAATAAATAATTTACTTTTGTTAAGCAAGTGCAATTTAACAATGAGGAACAACTTTCTTGGTCCCTATAACTTGAAAAGATCCACCTGCATTCTTAAAAATAAAGGTTCCAAGAGGTTGTTTTTCACACAGGTTTTCAAGATCATTTCATTTTAATGATCTAAAAAAACCTTTTTCCACTAAAGAACCTTTTGTTCAGTGGAAGGGTTCTATGGATGTTAAAGGTTCTTCGTGGAACTGCAGATTCCAATAAAGAACCTTCATTTTTAGTGTCTCTGCAATTTTTCAGCTTTTCAAATGTGGAAGTTGATGAGTGCCTGTGGCTGTATAGCAAAGTGTCTATTTAACTAAGAATCTCAATGGAAGCAATATGTCATCTGGATATTGTTGGGGTACTGTTTCATAAATACTTCATATCCAAATTTGACATAGTATTAATTTTTGAATACTGTACTTTACTGTGAATAGCCTATAACATGAAGTATGCAAATTCAGATGTGGGGACCATTACAACTCTCACTGACAATAACACAAAAAATTCTGGTCCATCTTGCATGCAATTCAACAGCAATAGGCCTATCTGAAATAATGGTTTCAGATTGAATCTGGCCAAAAAGGTATAGTGTAGAGCAGCACTGAATCGTTAGATAAAAGTGTGCAGCTCCTAAAGTGTTTCGGATTCTGCTGCAGTACTGAAAATGTTAATAGTCATGTTAACTACTGCATGCTGTTGGTTAAATGAGATGAATATTGAATGTGGCAATGGAAGTTGTAGGCTACTGATTTATTTTCTAATTGCCTACATGTTGTGCTGGTCTAAAAGACATGAGTTGAGGTGGTTTTATATGGTTAAATTTTAACCTCATTATTAAAATTTAAACTTCACCTACATGTCATCAACATTCACATGACAGCAGGTGTAGACCCACCAATCTCCGTCGTTAATATATTCAACCATTTTCTACTGTCTGTTTCTACTGCAGCAGGGTGTGTTCCTCTGAGGAGAAATGCAGCGCGACGATCAATTTCTCCTCATCAAAACACTCTTTTCGTTCATATAATGTGTGACATATTGTGGTTTTGTGTGAACATTTCACTGTGCATGTAATGAATGTAATGAAACGGCAAGAACCAGATATATTTGCGCTTTCTTTTTCATGGCCATATATGGAGATTAGATTGACTGTTGACGCGTCAACCTCATTTTAACCCTTTAGCTGCTGAATTTTATTCGCTGCAATAATCATAAAGATCAAGGTGTGATAATTGATGTAGCCTACTGCACATGTTGCGTTTTAGGGAATGCGATTTAAAACTCACAGCTGTGCGAAAGTTTGCCTAATCTTTCTGCTTCACATACAGTTTTAGGCTATATAACAGAATACTTTATAGGTGTTAATGCGCTCAGCTATTAATGTAGGCTGTGCTGGCGGTAAACGAGTGGTTAATTTACCTTCTGGCGTTAAACTGAGGAGCCTTTAATAGAACAACTCCTTTACATGACATATTTAAAGGTGTACACAGGTGTTTTGTCTCTATGTGGTCCTTGTCAGCGATGTTAAAGCTTTAAGCTATTAATGTACGCTATGCTGGCGGTAATCGAGTGGTTAATTTACCTACACTGGCGTTAAAGGTGCCTTTAATAGAACAACTCGTGACATGTTTAGAGCTGTAAATATAGGTGTCTGGTCTCTATATGGTTCCTGTGAGCGTTTTGGATGGGGGAAAAAATAAAAAGTAGCCTATTTTGACGTCCCATTTTTTAATAAAAAAAAAAAACAGAATAGAATTGCTTTAAGTAGGATATATAGTGCATTGCAGATGCAGAGATAATCACAACACATAATAGATCGAGAAAAAAAATTGGGGTATGAAATAGGATTACAACTAGACAGATAGATGGATGGATGGATGGATGGATAGATAGACAGATAGATAGATAGATAGATAGATAGATAGATAGATAGATAGATAGATAGATAGATGTGAGATTTTATGCCATAGTAAGCTGTATTCATGCACATTTATTTCCAACTTGTTCTTAATTACAGCAAGCAAACACCGCTTATACACACACACTACAGCTTTATATTCTGCATTTGGCACAGTTCTCAGCCCCCCCTCCTCGCGCGCTGACGTCACGCGCCTGCCTCGGCTCATTATTGCATGAACTATTTTCTGTAGTAGCACCAGCACCAGCGAGCTTTTCCAGTGGCCGCCGCTTAACGTGGAGACGAATACGAGGGAGAGAGGGAAAGAGGAGGGGTGAGTGAGGGACAAATTAATCTCGGGCCACAGCGGTGGTACAGCGCGAGACAGTACAGCGTTGCAGCGAAGAAGATCTTATTGAGCTGGTTTTCTTCAGACGGGCGGCAGAGACGGCATGGATCTACCTGCCGTTGGGGAGCACGTCTTCGCGGTGGAGGGCATCGAGAAGAAGCGCCTACGGAAGGTAAAACTACCGCAAACTAGAACTACCGTAAATGGTGCGGAGGATGCATTTGTTGTTCCTGTACTGTCTGTACCCAATGCATTTTCGTGTTTTTTCAGGGCAGAATCGAGTATCTGGTGAAGTGGCGAGGATGGTCAGCCAAGTAAGTGTTTAATTGGTTTATATGCGTTATTTTTAGACACATTAACAGTAAATGCCGAGCGATGTCGGTCTTGAACGTCCTGTAGCTATCCGACATCGGTCGCGCTGGGCTGTTTTTTACGGATTCCATCACAAATTTTACGCGAGAGTGAATTTGTATTTGTACTGTATGTAATAAAATATGCTCATATATTTATTTGTTTACATGATCTGTAGGCTATAAATGTGCTTTGTTTGCGCGGTAATCTGTAAATATTCTATGTTTTATCGCAACACGCGTTGCATTTGCCATATGGTTCATTACATTTTCATATTCTCTCGTCAATATTACAGATATAACACATGGGAACCCGAGGAAAACATTCTTGACCCGCGCCTTCTTGTGGCTTTCCAAAACAGGTGAGATGGAGGACAAATAACTGAACTTGTGGTGATGACCGTATATGGTCACGGGAGGCGGGGCCAAGTCCTGCACACTGTAGCTGAAGATTAATGGTAGCCCCACGGGTCAGGTCTGACTGCTACAAAGACTCTCTTGATGCTTGCCTTTTATCCAGTTTTGGAAACACCCCATTGTTATTACCCAGTGCTAGTCCTACAAAATGAATGTGCCATTGTATGTTGACTAAAACAAGATTTAATTTTCTTCCTATCTCTTCTGGGGCAGTGGTTCTCAAACCAGGGGCCATAACCCTCTGGGGGCCCCATTAAGGTTCCAAAGTGGCTGGAAGATGACTATATATATATATGTGTGTATATATACATTTAAATAAGTGAGACTTCTGTAATCACAAAATGAATTGCAAATTGTTGTTAATTTTAATACACTGGCTTTCCTCATTTCAGAAGAAAAGGAACATAATATTGTCTTAAGTCAGAAAGTTTGAGAACCACTGTTTTGGGCAGCACTGAAAATAACTATCCTTTGGAACAGCTTAGATCAGATAATTTCATACATTCATATATTAAAAATACATCAGTAGCAGTGTTCTCACAAGTGGACATACCCTTCTACACCCAAGTCTGTGATCTAATCTGCTGTGTCAGTGGTCTTGTGATGTTCACAGTCACACACCCCTCTCTGAGCCCACTGTTCTGTTCTGAAGATAAAAGTAGAATGAGTATCAAAGCATTCCAGAATCTCTAGGAAAAGAATTGTTAAGTTTAGATAGCATTTTTCGCAAGATGTTTCTTGAGTTGCGCTCACTGGTTTAGCTGCGCTAGAAGTTTGTGAGTGTCATGTTACCCATTGTGCTCTTGTTTTGTGTTGTAACCTGGTGATCAAAGGGATCCACTGTGGCTTGTGATCTGAATGTAGCACTAATGTTGATAAGTGCGCTCTTAAAAATAACGGTTACAAAATGCCATAGAAGGACCATTCTGGGTTTCCCAAAGAACCTTTTGTTGAAAATTCTTAAATAACCATTTTTCTTAGTGTAAAGAACATTTTTTTAGTGTAAAGAACCTTTTGTGCAATGGAAAAGTTCTGCGGATGTTAAAGGTTCTTCATGGAACAGTACAGGCTAATAAAGAAGCTTTAATGAGAAGTGAATGAGAATATAGGTTCTGCTACACATGAATAGATTAATAAGCATTTTAACATTGCAGTTGTAGTTGTTCTCAAACCCAACAGTGTTGACAATATCCAATGTGTTGTGTTGAAAATAGTGAATTTATATATATATATATATATTTTATGTATCGTTTTCAGAGAAAGGCAGGAGCAAATGGTGGGATATCGCAAAAGAGGGCCTAAACCCAAACACCCCCTTGTCCAGGTATTTTGTTATTCCAATTGTAGTTTTTATCTTCCATTCAGTACATAAGTTAGCAATAGTTTTTGCAAAAGTATTGCTTATTTATGACCTAGGTTATTCCTGTACACGGTTGGAATAAAACTTCCATTTCATTATGAATCAATAATTGTACGCCAATGGCTCCTTGCTGTCTGCATGCATCTTAATGTACTTGATGATGACCGTTATGGACCGCTGTAGTTCATTTCAATGTTCTACCTATAAATAATTCATAAGAATGGCATCTCTAAGCTCAAAACATAGTAAGACCCACAAATGAAAGCCCATTATTATCTCTAGAGTAAAGCTAAATGTGTTGTAAAGTAATCAACAAATGATGAACTCTCAGTTCTTTTGAGAAGTCAATATATATTCTCTCTTTGTTCCAGCTTCCTGCATTTGCTCGTAGATCAAGCATCCTGGGTGGTCTTGAGGACACATCATTGGATGAGGAGAACCAGCCCAAAGTGGAGCCCCTCCAGATCCACCGCTCACGGCCGCAGCACTACCAGCTCAACAGCAAAAAACACCACCAGTACCAGCCCAGCTGCAAGGAGATCTCCGTCGAACAACATGTGAGCGGGAAAAAGAAGCACTTCTACCAGCTGAACAGCAAGAAACATCATCACTACCAGCCGGACCCCAAGATGTACGACACGCCACTCACGGGACCCAAAGAGGTCAAGGTTCAAGACCCTTCCAACAAAGGGTGGAACCTCCCTCCAGCCTTGCAACAGAAGTGGATTCGGAACAAAGACACCGGCTGCCTGAGTAAAGTGAAAGATCTGTCCATCGAGCTCAAGAGCCTGCCGGATAATGCCAACAAAGCGGAGCTGGCACTCAAGACGAGTGCCAAAGAGTTTGCACTTCCTAACAGCATCAGCAGTAAGATGAAAATAATCAAGAACAAAAACAAAAACGGACGAATTGTCATTGTAATGAGCAAATACATGGACAAAGGTGTGCATTCATCTAAAGTAAAAAACAAGGATGTTTCTGAAGTGGAAGCGCAGCACAATGAGGAATCTACACTGAATAATACGGACAATCTGTCTGATGGTGAAACTTCAGGAGGCCGTGAGAATGGCTCTGTTGAGAACACCAGCACATTTTCTTCGTCTGAACTTCCAAAAGATGCGCCTACAGAGACTGAACAAATAGTGATAGATTTATGCGACCAACCAAACTCGGAGAAAGCTGCCCCAGCCCACAGGGACGCCGGACTCAATCACCGCAAGAGGAACCTTTCAGAACCCAATGAGGACGTGAGAAACTGTAAGCAGTTCTTCAACTACAGAAGCGTCAGTGCACCAAACACAGTGCTTTCTTCTCCTCAGAGAGAACCTTTAAATCTGCATTACAGAGGCAGTCTCGCCGACAGAGCCTACAGTTATGACTTTAGCGACACCATTCTTGAAGAGCCTATTGATTTAAGCTGTGGTCCAGCCAAAACTCTTAAGCAGTTTCCCACAGCGGAGGAGGTTTCAGGAAGCTCAGCGCAAGTGGAGAAAACAAACAGCCATGTTAAGCCATTTGTGGGTAACGTTATCATCACCGATATCACTACGAACTGCTTAACCGTGACCTTTAAGGAATACGTTCAAGGATAATGTCTACAATACATTGGACTGTCATTTGTTCATTTGAACCAGCTCAAAGTTGACTCGTTTCAGATGCACTGATCATAGCCATTCCTGATAACATATGGAGACATTTAAGCAAACAAACTCTATATACGGTTTGTTTGTTTGTTTGTTTGTTTGTTTAGATGCCTGCTGTATGTTTTCTAATGCATAAAATTGAGATGGTTGACATTTTGCTGCTGTGGAAATTGAATTTAAAACCCCATAATTGTATAGTGTGTAATATAGTTTATAAAGCTTTTGAATTTTAATGCTACCTGAGGAAACACAGCGGCCTATTGGAGAAAGCACACTGGTTGAACTGAAGAATTCACTGACGATGAAGTTTAATGCACTTATAATCACACCTTTCACTGTTCGTCTACTACATCATGGTTTAATTTTTCTTCCAATTTTGGAGATTTCAGAATTTTTTTAGATGTACATATAATTGAGATCTATAAATTTGGAGTAGCTTGGAAAGGTGTCATCATACATGTATATGAATGTACCTTTAAAAAGTTTTTTTTTTTTTTTTTCGGATTTTGTTTTGCTGAACTATTTTACTTGACTGGATTTCCAGATGCTGTTGGCCTGTGAGGTCTTCCTGTGCAATGCTAGATAAACAACTGGATTGTTTGGTGTTCCCTCTCTGTAAGACGTTCAAGTTGCACTTTATCATCTCCTGGATCTCTTGTTAATAAATTCAGTTTAAAATAACTCAATAAAGGCCGTTTAACCTTGCAGAATAATTCTGTAACAGCAGTATGACTGTGGTCAGAGATCATCAGAGCATGCAAACTGTTATATATGTCCGGAAAGTAAATGTAAGATTGATGCTTACAATGTAATGCTATAGATTTTGAATGAATTGGAATCAATTTAACAGTCAATGCAATGTACTGTAGGTACGCAATGAGATGTACAGTATGTAATGTACAAATTACACAATAATGCCATTAAGGTTAAGGCCATTTATATGCATAATGTTTTATGCATTGTAAACTTTGAATTGTCAGTTTGAAAATGCTTCTCAAATCAATATTAAACTTGAATAATAAACATGAATGATTTGTTTTATAATGTGTCTTTCATGTATTTATTTATTTATATATTTTTTTTTCATTTTGCCTGATTAACTGCATCCAGAGACTTCAGCAGAAAAATATTTGACTGGTTTATAGTTTGCTTATAGAGTAGAGGCTCTTATAAATTTGTGAAATTTAGCAATGCTGCCTCCTAGGTGCAGTACCATGTTCACAAAATGCTTCCATATCTGGGCCTTAAATTGACCAGAAAGCAACCCCTCATCATCCAGCTGCCCTGATTAGTCTCCTATGTATAAAATAAATGGAAAGTTCATGTTTTACTATACATAGATGCATTAAAAGATGAGTGATCTAAAATACATATAGGTCATCTTTCTGGGTGAGTCAGCTGAATCCTACTGCATCCATGTCAAGAAGATCTTGAATTTAACATACTTTCTCATTATTTAAATGTGATATTAGCAGGTAAAGTGGTAACCATGGATCCATAAATTATAATGAGCTGTCCCATTGTGAGATGTAGATGTTGGTATTATAATTCTGCCCCTAAATTATGTTCCAACAAGATACAACAATGCATTAGATAGGCTACATGAGAGACGAGATTCATATACGTTTTATGTTATATTATATAAACATGATATGTGGAAAAATAAAATCTGCTCAAGGCAACTATTCTAAATGGTAAAATCACATGAATGAAGAAATGAATTTTTTTTTCTTTGTTTAATTTATCAGAAGATAAAAATACCCATAAAATACTATTGTATGCTAACTGGATGAAAACAAAAATCGGGACTAATAATTAATAACCTATATTATTTAAGATCTGTAATTAACTAAAAGGCAAGACTAATGCTCAGTTATTCCGTTTCGTTGTTTATTTGTAGTGTTTTTACGATTAAATCTTGTTTTGCCTCCAGTTCGACTGTTTTATGAATGTGAATATTTCTGTCACTGTTGAAAATAATGTTGGATTATTTGGATAGTAGAGAAGGTAAAAAGGCTTTTAATTTATCATTTAATTTTCGCTTTTTCAGCCTGAATTTCAGAGATTTATTGTCACTATTGTCATTATAACAAATAATAGAATAGTTGTTTTTTTCGATAAAAAACGAGCTTGATAACTAGTTTTTGCTTGGTAGTAATAATGGTGAAAATGTATGTTGTGACTGTCGTAATAATAATAATAATAATAATAGGCTAATAATAATAATTATTATTATTATTATAATATTAGAAGTAATAATAATAGGCCTAATAATAGCTATATGTAATGAGGAATTCTTTCGATTAGCCTAATTTAAATCCATCGAATCGAAACAAATAACAAACCAAAGCATGTCGGAAACTGAAAAGAGATAATTTCCTAAGTTTGTTCTTATCCGTTGCATCGAATGATTCGGACAAAAATCGAATTCATCTTTCAAATAAAAAAAAATAAAAAAAGGAAAAAAAGATAGGCTAATTGCTGTAGGCTAATATCAGATCGCAGATCATTCCCATTTTAAAGTCGGCGACAATCTAATAGGCTATTAAAATTCCACAAAATCCTATATTTTACATTTTTATACAGACAACCACATTGACATTTTAAAAATATGACTTGACAGTCATATTTTAAACGACTTACTTTAAAAAATAAAAATAAAAACTACACAAGAAAATGTGTTTGTTTGTTTGTTTTTTTTTGTCCGAGCTAGTCAGGTTTTTGTTTTATAATTCTCAGTATTTATTTATTTTTTTGAGAAAGAAAGAAAGAAAGAAAGAAAGAAAGAAAGAACGATATAGGCCTATCTAGCCAGGCTATAGGGTAATTTCGGATATGGCTACTAATTTTTAAATCATCTTTAAAATCTTGAAATCGTTTAAGAAAGCTATACTAGTCTTTTGGCAGTAACCCGAATACATGGACACTTGACCTAGTCATAGTTTCTTGCCTAAACAGGGAGATTTCGGAGCGGGCGGGTATAAGATATCGATTCGCGTATATAACTGTGGATTTATTAGTATCCTATATGGATTTAAAAAAGCGGATTTATGACAAGCCCTACAATTGTTATGTAGGTATTTGTGTATCATTTTTTAAAATTATTATTTCGTTATTTGTATTTAATGTAAACGGTTTTTCTTTTTCACTTTAATTTGACTTGGAGGGGAATATGGAGGCGTTTTATATATATTTGCATTTCGTGCAGGTCTCCACCGGGCTTAAAATAAAGAATGGCTTGGGCGTCTGGATTTCAGTCCTATTAAATAAAAACAAACAAACAAACAAATAAAACGCTATTTATCACAATATATAGCCTACTCGCGCAACGCTTCGCCAACAAAAGAAACATGCCGTATCTAGACGCACTGAAGAGTGCCGTTAAATTTCCGTAAATATGCGAGTAATAGGGGATTTATCAAAAAGTCTTGACCGCAGTTACTCTAGACTAGTATACGAAATAAACACGACATATTTGTTTCCAAAACAGCAGTCATAAATGACATTTCTGGTTTGGCGCCATTTGACTCCTCCTCTTCGAGAGCAGCTCCACTCACACACTACCGCCGTCCTGCGGTGCCATGGCAACAGTTTAGAACGTGATGACGTCTCCTCGGATAGATTATTATGGGCTATCCAGCATTATTGAGGCAGAGAGCTGAGGGAAAAAATAGCTGCGAGGTTGAAGTAAACATGGAGCTCTCAGCCGTCGGGGAGCGCGTCTTCGCCGCCGAATCCATCATTAAACGGCGCATAAGGAGAGTAAGTGCCCACCCAGCTTGCTCGTCGGAGCTTCAGCGCTGTTACCGAGGCGCCTGGTTATTTGTTTATGCTCGCTCAAGTGACATTTTATACGCGATAGGTTAGCCTAGCAGCGTTAGCTTGCTAATTTGAGTCTCCCTGTGCTTTTACCCGCAGGGACGGATGGAGTATCTGGTCAAATGGAAAGGCTGGTCTCAAAAGTGAGTGGTAATGACACGTTAACGGCAGTTATTGCCGCGGAAGGAGCGGTGTCGGGCTCCCCGAGCTCGCTGAGTGTTAGCACGGCTGAAGCGGGGACTGTGTAACGGGGATCCTGTGAACGTTAGCTGACAAGGCCAGTGATGGGAGACAGTCAAGATAAAACGTTCAAAAAGCATCATCAGCTGATTAATACGGTTTATATTGGGGGGGGAAAGACACGAATACACAGAATATGTATCCGTTTATACACGTATCAATAAATATTATACGTGCACATACAAGAGCTCTTGAAATAAGTGATAAAAATGCACGCATTAGTAATAAATTTGTAAAAAGAAAACTGTACTTTGAAATGATGTTGGGCGTTAATTTGCGAATAATTTAACATGCAATTATTGGTGCAGATACAGCACTTGGGAACCAGAGGAGAATATTCTGGATGAGCGTCTTTTCGCTGCATTTGAAGAAAGGTAAACGTTTCTTCGTTATTTCTGTAATTCCAGGAGAGAGAGAAAATATTTTAAAATAGCTTTTCTTCGTCTTATTTTCTTCATTTTTTTTTTATTGCAGAGAGCGTGAGAGGGAGATGTATGGGCCAAAAAAAAGGGGACCTAAACCAGAAACATTTTTAATGAAGGTGAAAAATAATTTCTTTATATTTTTTCCTTGCATGTTTAATTTTTCTGTGCTATGTCTTTTTTTTTTTTTTTCTTGGCTTTATTTTTATTTATTTATTTATTTTTTAATTCTGTTGCACTTCAATGCATTGGAACCATGGTATCATGTGTTTAAATTGTTTAATTATATTTGACATTTTTTCATAGGCAAAAGCTAAAGCAAAAGGCAAAAACTATGAGTTCAGACGGGAAATGTCTCGAGATTTACGTGTGTCATTCCCGGTTGCCGAACCGGTTGTGACGCCTAGAGCACGTGAGGGACTGCGGACAGTCGTGCCAACGATTTTCCCACCGAGCACCATCAACAGAGGCGAAAGTGTTCGTGTGCGTCCACCGGATCTCGAGAGAGATCCACTGACTCATGGGACACCGGTACAACGGCCGCTGGATTTTGCCAGCTCACCAAAAAAGCGAGGACCAAAGCCAAAGTTGCGTCCAGGAGGTTCATCCACTGAAGGTGTTAAAAGAAAGGCAGATGAACCGTTATCTTATCGACCTTCCAAAACCGAGAGATCAGGAGAGACCTCGAACTGTGATGCCATTCATTTAAACCAAAAGTTTCAAGCAGAGTCCAGCCACGTTCAGAAGCAAATGGGAAGCAGGTCAAGTGACGTCAAGTTCACACACGGTGGCACCATCTTAAAATCTGGGCTTGGTGTTTTAGGACATCGACGGAAGGACAGTTCAAGTGGTGCCATAAACCAATCCAAGATGAAACATCCTCCCAAAAACAATCTATTTCGATCCACCGATCAAACCAGAGAGCAGCTGTCTCTGAGTTTTGTAGATGAAACCGATCAGTCCTGGTTGCCTTGTTTGAAGAATATGGAGAAAATTGTTGTTACTGACGTAACAAGTAACTCTTTGACTGTAACCATAAAAGAGAGTTCAACGGACAAAGGTTTCTTCAAAGAAAACAGATGATGTGATTTTTAGTTTATGTATGTCTATGAAATATTGTAATCAAATTAGAAACAACCTACATTTCTATATCATTTCTAGGCTATAAATGTAAAGTCTTGCAATCATGTACATAGTGCAAAAAAATATATATAGTTTATGTTTAGCTTACATTTCCATTCACATTTTCTATGAAAATGAAGTTTATTTTTCTATTTCCCAGATTTTATGTAACGTACGCCCGTTGGTTCCTTCGTTTGGTTGCCTTCTTCAGCTTTATTATGAATGTAGGTATAGATGCTGTTAACACATTATTAACGTTTCAACTTAATGCACCTTTTAAGGGACACATTGTTTAGTCCCTCTTTTATGAACGTATGTTATTTTTCTGGTTAGATTTTGTATATATTTGAAGGTCCAAACAGTAGTCTGTATTAAAGCACACCCTTTAAAAAGAGTGAAGGGAAATAAGATGCATATATATATATATATAAACCCGTTTTAGGCTCATTTTAGGCCTAAATATATAAGGCACAAGCATTTAGGGTTTAGATTCGTATTTCGTTGTTTTTCGTTTTTCAATTGCACATAATTGATGTGGATTTAAACATTTCAGTATGAAGCTGCTTTACGATCCTTTTCCCCCTTCAAAAACGAATGAGTGTTTGATTGGTACAAATAATTTCTAGCTTGCGGAATACCGAAGTGATGAAATTAAACGTTTTATTAAATTTAAATGATGTCAACCTGTTTAATTAACTGTGTAGTGTAAACAAGAGTTCAGTATTTTTGCAGAGAGAAAAATGTGCATCACATCGAAAATAAAAGTGTAATTTAGCTATGTCTGTAGAATTGATTTAAAACCTGTTGATCGCGCATATTAAAAATGAGCCATTTTATCATTTTTAAAACCATTGAATTAACGCAGTTTTTAAAATCTGAAAGCTCTTTAAATCGGGGTTTTATTACAGACAGTGCTTGTAAACAAAGGCTGAAAAAAAGAGTAAACCGATAATATTTTAAACAGCATGTCGGCATATTTTGAAAAGATTAGATAATCATCTGATAGACTTTCACGCTGTTGTAATTGCATTCAAAAATTAAAAAAAAAAAAAAAAAATGTTCAAGTTGTTCAGTGGAGGGAAACAAGCTGGCGAAATATAATCATTCGTCGTTGCTCAGATATTCACTCCGTTTTAAACGTATTTCTATGTAAGTTATTATATTATACACATACAATTATATAATATTATTACATACAATTATTTAATTTTATACATTTTATTATTAAGAATAATAAAGCCACCTCACTGCCATAAGTGTCGTATCAAACAATAATTAGTCATTTCTGTATTTCTATTTTTAAAGATCTCTATAAAGAAAGAAATGATTTCGTACCGGCGCTTAACGTCTGTCAACAAACCCCGCTATCAGACATTCTCAATATTTTTCAATAATTGCAAAAATACATATTGGTTTCAATTGGGGCGTGATTTCAAATCGAAATGTAAAATTCTGTAAGCGCTTGTTGAGGAAGTTCAGTCCACCAAAAGCCACAAGATGTCGCCATGAACTTGATACAACAGATCCGTATTGCTCTTAATAATCCCTTTAATTCCGTCTATCACTGATAAACTGTGATTTTTGCTTCAAAATTAAATATTCAGACTGCTCAATGTGTCAAATGTTCCCGTGTCTGTGCTGTATGTTTTCATTGGTTTCATTTTGGACTATCTGTGTTTTGTGTTTTATAATTCAAATGTAAAAATAAACATCTGAAACATTAAGAATTCGACACTTAACACTGAAATAAATGTGAAATTACTTCTGTTTTGAGTTTTTAAATTAACTTTTGTATTTTCTTTTAAAGAAAAACTGCGCTATATTTGTTTCATCGCAATGAATATCTTTTCAATCTTAGCTATTTTAGCGCATTACGGTCACACGGTTTGATTTTTAGTCCGACAGCTTAAATGTCCAAATATTTGACACCTATATTATTGAGAATTCACTATTAAAAAAAGTTATATATTCCGATAATCATAATTTCGGAACATTAAAATTATGTGTTGGTTTTACTGATAAAAAGAAAATAAGTTATATGTTTCTTGCACTTTGAGACCAATATTTGCGCAATGTGCGCCCAGAAAATCGATAGACCGATATAATTCAACATTATTGGCCTATTGTTTAATTCCTTTAAGTTTATATCAAATTTATCTCCTTTATAAGTTCTAAATTTATAAGCCTATATATATATATAAATAATGAATTTGAAATTGTTTATTTTTAATGTGCGTAAGCTAATGATTTCTTTATTTAATGATGCATTATTTAATTTTTTAAGAGGACTTTAATTTTGTGTGTTAAGTGTTACCAATAGTCCCCATGTCCACCTCTTTTACTCTTTGACTAACCTCTATAACTAACTATGACAGGGTCATCACCTTTGACATGGTGCTTTTAAAGCTTCCCAAAATGTGTTTATGTATAACCTGTGTTAAATCCATACATGTTAACAGGCTCGCACACATTACGTTTTTATTAGAAATATGTGGGCTTGTTTTTACATATTTAGTAACCTATTTGAGCTTGCCAAATATGTGGAAAAAGAGTCATTTCATTTGTATTGTATTGCATTTCATTTTATAAGAGTTTATTCTGTTTATTAATTACAATAACATTAAGCATAAGCAATGTGCATGAATGAACATATAATAGAAAACCATGAATGAATCTGTAAATTAAAGTGTGAATATAATTTATTTCATTAGATTAAAATTAACGCTGCTTTAGCCTACATTTTCAATTTTAAAGTATTAAAATATAAAATTCAAATGATCACCTTTCCTTTCCATGTATTTCAGTTGTGGCTATAAAGGGATGCAGCAAAAACACCCCGACCCTAAACCCACCCCTTACAATAATGCAAAAACAGTAAGTGTGAGAAAAATGACAGTATATTGACAGTATAGTTTTTGCTGCATCCCTTCTAGCCTTAACCCTTTCCAGGGGCTAGTTGCATAAACTTAGCCACCATGTTAAGACTGTGTCTCAAGAACTAGTTTGACCAACTAGCAGTTGGCAAGGGGTAATCAATCTTACTTTTCCAATACAAATAAGACCAATCTACCTTTTCATCACTGAATTAAAAAAATTATGACCAGTCTTGAAGAAAAAAAATTAGATGACTAACTTTATAAGACTAGTCTAAACAGTTTATGCAACTTGCCCCTGGCTTCACATAGCAGGATTTACAAATTTCTATCTTAAACTTCTTATTTAAGTTATATAGCTGGCAATGAAATATAAATGATGGGCAAATCATTTAATATAGTTTAGAACAAGTTCAATTTTTGTGCACTTAAAAGAAGACAGAGAATTAAGAAAATAAACGTTGAAAATCTGTTTGGAATTGTTACTTCATCAGTAGACGGGTGTTGTTGTCTCCAAGCAAAATTCTGAAAGGAAAAAATGGCTTATTAACATACCTTAATCCAGTCAAATTGAGCAATATAATAAACGGCTGATTAATGATGATTTCTGTGCTTCCAATGGAACTCACAATGCTTGACTCTATAGTCTCACCTGACTAATGCAGCAGCGATAAGGCCACCAGTAATGGGTCCCACCCAGTAAACCCAGTGGTGAGTCCAGTAGTTGGTCAGCACTGCAGGACCCAGCGCTCTTGCAGGATTCAAGCATGTACCAGACACGTCACCGCTGAAACCCACAGAAGATATTCATCTCCAGACCGCACACAGGGAATTATGTTTAACATAATCAATTAACTCACCCCGCCAGTATATTAATAATGACTGTGCAGCCCACCAAAAAGGGAACCAAAGGACTTTTGCTCTTGGCATTAACTGCACCCAGTAAGACCACCATGGTAACTAGACACGTCATGGCAATTTCTCCAAATAATGCCTTCATAATAAGGTCATCAGCCTGGAGAACCGTAAATGCCGCACCTTGAGCTTGTGCATATTTCTCATTTGAGGTCATTCCCTGAAAGAAAGCATGAAAAACATGTAAAATCCATTGAAGTGAAGGTTTCAAAACCGCATGTATCTTACTCACGTTGGCCATGACTGCACCAAGTAAACCTCCAGACAGCTGGGAGATCAGGTACGGCGCCACCATTTTCAGCTCCATTCCACCACAGAGGAAGACGGCTATGGTGAATGCTGGATTGAAATGTGAACCACTGTGTCAGAAGAAGAAAAAAATCATTGCATTATTCATCAATAAGATGCTTTTTTTTTATCCAAAGCAACTTCTAGGGTATGCTCAGGACTGGGACAAAACCTTTGGAGAAACCAGACTAGACCAGACCAGATCAACCAAGCCACATCGTCTCAAAAACTGAGGGTTTTTAAAGGGGTCAGTGATCCCTGGTGGAACTGTAGAGGTCAGCTGATTATTTCTGTATTTATAAGAAGAAAATATAAGAGGTTGACAGTCCTGACTAATCTATATATATATATAATAGATATGTAAGATTATTTTATATTACATGAGAACTTTTTTATTCATTTTATTTATTTATTGAAAATCTAATTCAATATAATTAAAAAGCAAAATAAAATATAATAATATTAATAAATATATTCATCTAAAAATATATAATTAAAATTATATGAAAAATATAAGAATTATTATAAAATAAATTAATTGTAAAATATATATAATCAAATATAAAAATATAATTCATAATATATATTATAATTATATATGTAGTTTTAAAATTTATTGAATTTTATTTGTTATATAGCAATATATTTTAATATAATGTAACAACGTAGAATATATTTTATTAAAATATGTATTTTATTATATATTACATCATAAGGTGTGTTAATATGAAAAATATTATTTGTAATTTCTTACATACATTTGTAAATTATATATGTATATAATAATTTTACACACACACACACACACAATTTTACACATGTTTATATTAGTATTATTGCATGCATTTGCATGAAGACTGGGTTACAATGTTCATCATAAAAAAATAAAGATTACAATAAAGAAATAAAAATTATTTTTGTTTAAATGTAAATCCACTTTACAAAAAGCACCTTTTTCCAAAGGTCACACTCGGTCTGCTATTTTTATGTTTATTAATATTATTTGTTCTATTTTGGCAGCCACGCACAGCACGCTAAATGCATTTCTTCTCACCTGATCTCTGCCATACATGCGACCAGCACCGCCACCGCGAGTCCGTGAGCCAGAGCAGGCTGGAGTCTGCCGGCGTCCGCCACGTTTTCAATGACAGACACATCCGATGAACACGAAGAAAGCGGTCCCCACCAGCTCAGCCACACACGGCTGAAAGAGCCGCTCAAACAGCTTCGGCTGTCTCGCATCATGCTGTCCCGTCTTATCCATCAGAGCTTTCTCCATGTTGTGAAGCTCCACTTTGTCCTCAGCCATTCTTTCACTCGGAGGGCATCTCCAGACTCCAGCGGCTGCGTCCTGATATGCTGGAGGGGAGTGAACTGCTCAATGACCTTTAAGGGCAATTGATGATTGAAAAGACTAATAATAAACGTAAAATGTTGACCAGTGGTAAAGAATACATACTGGAGGAAATTAAAATTTAACATGCTGCTGCACTCAGCTAATTTAGACGAGAAACTACTTCAACACCAGATAATTTAACCCGTGCTGGTTATATAGATTACAAGGAAAACTACAAACACGAAGAAGTTAAACTACCTGAAATAGAAATGGTTCTGTTCTGTTAGCTGTGCAAAAACAGTCCCTTATGCCGCTTGACACTGCAAACTGCTATTTGTTATCATTGTATTTTAATTCATTGTAATAATCATAATCACACTGATTTGTAGCGTAAATAGTTTTGCCCTTTACTGCACTTTGTTATTCTTAGTTATTTAATAAAACGGAAGTCTCGCAGATTCAAAGAAATTTGCTTACTTTGCTCACGCGTTGCAAAAGGTGTACCTTATGTAACTTTATATTTGTAATTAGGTAAATGAATCTTACTCTGCAACAAGAGGTAAAATCATAACATAGATCACTTTACATTGTGGCAAGACCGGAAAAAATATGAAAATCTCGTCCTATGCTGAGAAGGCCAAAGCTCAATCTTGGCGCTTGGAAATGTGGGGGTTTTGGCCACTAGGTGGCAGCAGACAACTTTAATCAAAGTCTAATCAGCGGTAGCATTAGAACAGACAGACATTTCAATCTTCTGTGTTAGTATGAATGAACGTTTATCAGTTCGATTTAAACACAAAAGTGTGGTTTAAATGTGCAAGGATTATTTTGACCTGCTAAATGTCAAATTGCTTACAGTTTACATTTTATCTTCATATTTGAACTATTATAGGGAAATATCTGCCATATAATAGTACTTTACTTGATTATCCATACTTAAAACATGTTCAAATGTATCAAATGTGATGGACATTTATTTGTTCATCTCTCAGTTATCGTTGTATTGAATTGCATTGTATGTTTGACCCCAAAAATTATAACTAGAGTTTTCATCATACAACTAAGCTTTTAAATATCATATTATTTGTAAAAAGTGCTAAGTTGACTTAACTTAAATAAATTGTTGACTTAAATAATTTTAAGGAAACCCGTTGCCTTAAAAGTATTAAGTAACTTATTTTTTTAAAATGATTATTTACTTAATAATTTTAAGGCAAGGGGTTTCCTAAATTTTTTTTAAGTTAAGTCAACTTAGCACTTTTTACAGTATATGCATTTTAAAGCAGTCTAGTCTGTTCTACTGTTATGAAGATCTCATTAATTTACCATTTACATTTACAACTATTAAAATTTAATCTTAAATTATAAATATCAACAACTACAATAAATTCCATATTTATGCTCATTTTGCTCAGTTAAAAAAAAGAAAAGAAAAAGAAGTAAGAGTCCATATTCTCCTATATAAATATATACAATTTTTTTTTTTTTTTGATTTTGTCTAAAAGTTCAATGATCTGATTATTATTTCATAAGTCAGGCTTTATAGGGTTAATTCAAGAGCATTTTATATGGTAGATATTTCCCTAATTTGTGTTACTTGTTTTTTTTTTTTTTTTTGCACAATCTGCACCATTGGTGTTGCTGTAATAATAAAACGTCTTCAATGGCTCAACTTAAATATCTGAAGATTTAAGATTGGGTTTTTAGTACGTTTGACTTTACGTTTGATTTTAAATGCAATGTCTTCGACCATGTGACAAAAAATGGAGACGTAAGGTCAACACGCTTCGGACGGAAGATGGCGCTATTACAGAGAAAAAATAAATAGGCCTAATGTAACTTTATTACACACAATGAATGGCTTTAAATGGAGTGAATTGTTATTTAGAATTTTTTGCAATAAAAAACGCCTGTTATCATAAATCTGAGCCTAAAACATTTATCCACAAAATGTTAGCCATCTGATTACATAAAGCTGATTGTAAACCATCCAGTTTAATCAGAATACTTCAGTCAAGGTGTCATGTGTCACAACCCACTGCGCTTCACAATAGGGAAGTAACTGCACTTCCTATTTCCTCAGCGCTACTGCTGTCTACTGACTAAACCAGAAATCGAGAGGATGAGAAACGAAAGGTACACGTTTGACGCACGGTTTATAAATGAATATGAGCAGTAAATGACACAGATTGTCCGGTTCGGATCCAGTTCTGCGCGCGCAATGGGAGCGTCGCGCGTGCGGGCGGTAGTTTGATAAAACAGCGACTTCTGTAAGTTTTATATGTTGGTGGCTGAAGACGATTCAAGATGAAGAAACAGTTCAACCGCATGAAACAGCTCGCCAACCAGACCGTTGGCAGGTTAGTGTGTTATATACTGATTATTTTGAATGTTTCAACTGTGGTTCGTGTAAAAATGTTCACACTAAAGTTGGGAGTGTCACTATGTGTGCGCGCACGCAGGACTGAATTGTGATAAAACTGAAGTGCACAGAGCAAAAGCAAGGTCCGAGGTGGTCAAAGTTATAAACTACACATGCTCTTTGTTCATGACACGTTATTTTATCAATTAAACCACTATATATTGTAAAGGTGTGGGTTTAATATTGCGTGTAGAAGTTTAAAGAGTCTCCTACTGTATGTACATTACAGAACTGGACTGACAGAATGAGCTTTGCATTAATTTGGAGTTTTTGGTCTTCTCTATTTTGTATTAACTTCTCTATCAGGATGATCAAACATCTGTTTGACTGAAATAATAAATACAATATACGAACTGTGTAAAATTCATATTAGCTGTTTTATAAATCTGTACCTCTGTTACTTCTTGTTTTTTGTTTTTGTTTTTTTTACTTGAAGTGACTTGGCAGGTGACTGACATTTTATTAAGAAGATATAGCTAGTATTGGATAATGTGAACTTCTAATTTAACAATAATTAAGGATGCACCAATAATGAAAAACTGACCAATATATGGGTCCAGAGATGTTTATTTTCAAGCTGTGGACAACCCCCCCCATTTATTTTAGCTGGAACTACTTACTGCAAACTGGGACATTTAGTTAATCTCTGCAGATCTCAAACAACAAACTTGCTCAGAAACAGTAAGAGGAAATTTGAGTTGTCTTGACTGGTTTCCCTGCAGAGATATTTCAAGGGCCTGTCAGAGAATGTCAGTCTTAAGTTGCCTTGCTTTGCATATTTGCTCGTACGAGGGTGAAAGGGTTAAGTAAGGTCAGAGTATCTTAGATGCTTCTCACATTGAGCTTGAATTTTGCATTTTGTTTTTTGCCAAGAAATGGCCTTTATTTACATTCACTCGTCTTTTGGTGTGAGTTAAGCATCTCAGGCAGCTGCTAGATTCATCACTCGCTTGTCATAGTCTATCAGAGTGTCTGATGCAGAATGCAGATCTGGGGTAATCCAGAATCGGAGGTATAATAGTCAGGCCAGCTCTCATGGCAGCTTTCCAGGCCAGAGAGACGCCACGTTTTGATACAGTCGGCTAAGTTACGGCCCCAGTTAGTTTTGCCTCCACTGCAAAAGGAAACACTGTCAGAGATTTTACAGTGATGAAGTACATGGGACATTGCTTGATATTCATTTTAACTTGGGTCACTTTTAGTAATTGATTAAAAATGATAAAATGGTGTAGGTGATGCTGCATAATTTAGTATGTTTTGAACTTGGAAAATGTAAAAATCTAGCTGGAAATGGAATTTGAAATGGCATGAATGCACCAAAAATACACTGTTGCATCCAAAACATCGCACTCTGTATGCAATTTCTAAAACTGGGTAATTTCTTGCTAATTTTGTGTTTCTAAATCACACAAAAATGATGGTGCAGACAGCAGGGCTGTATACTCATCAAAACTCCGTTTAGATCCAGGATACTTATGCTTTTTAAGCATACTGATGAACATAGAATTTCCTTCTTTTCCTGAAACCAAAACCAGATGTTTAGTGAGCTGGTCAAAAGAAAATCGTGGCAAGAGGCACTCTGTCTACATGCTTTATTATAAGTCATTGATCTTAGTAGTTGATCTAACAACAGGGAACATTCTTAGAACTTTGGCTAACGGCCTGGAAAGGTTCTCTCAAAAGTTCTTTCAGTAAAACTAATAGAATGTTCGAAGTTATCTATAATGTTCTCAAAATGTCAGCACAAAAATGGTATCCATACATTGTTCATGGAATGTTTTTTTGTGCACTGTTTTGTAGTTGGACGCTTATCTTACTACTATTGAATGTTAACATTCCCATAATATCTGCAAAATGATAAAATGGACATTTGTCATGTCTTTGACATTCAGAAATAATGTTTTCATAACTTAATTAGCAAAACGTTCTTACAGTAGCTATATTTTGTTAGCTAGCAGTGTTTCCTCTGAGAGCTGGGTAAGCGATTCGGTTTTTAAAGCAAAAATGTAGTCATCATAAATAAAAAGGAGGTGACAATATCTCTTTTGTTGAATGACCAAAAACCAACAAGCATAATCTGGAGAGATTTTAAGCTTTTCAAATAAACATACCGCTAATTAAACCCCTTGTTTTGTAGGGTCAAACGTGTTTAGTGAACTGAAAAGGCCTGCAAAGCTCTGTTCGGGGAAATTAAGCAAGATGCGAGCTGCGGTACTGTTGATTAGATGCTATGTTTACATTCAAGGCTACCAGTCAGATTCTGCTTGAATATGGCTAAAATATTTGTCGTAATTGAGCATTATGCCTTTATGTTAGTGCAAACTAAGTTTGAAATGGTAACTGACAATTAAACATTCAATACTTGTGCATGGTTTTGAATTATGCATTTTTATGTGTTTTCAAACCTAAAGAAAGCTTGACTACATAGTTATCTTGTAGAGCTGAATAATGCATACTCCTAATTATGATGCAGTTTGTCTTGTATTCAGAATCAGATTACAGATGTTTATGGACTTTAGTGAGCAATCTTGTTCCTTAAAAGACATTTAGATAGATCTTTATGCTGTTCTCAACTTTGAATGTGTGTGAAATGTTAGCTGAGGTATTTCTGGAGGTTGACACATAACCCGATATGCATTTGCTGAACACCGGATCAATGCTAATTCAGTATTGATGGAAATCTAAAAATTCCCTCCTGCCAAACGTGAGGTCATTCTCAAGCCCGTGTAATGGGATCTTTTCTCTTGTTACATGACAGATTTTGTGGCTTTTCTCAAAGTTTTCTGTACTGCATGTGGATGGAGTCTCTCTTGTTATTTGTCGTGGGTTCTCTCTTTTAGAAAAGTTGATGTACATGGCATTTAACAATGTCAAGAACTTCAATATTGTTATAATCAACCAAAATAATCACCATGGTGCTTGACCTTGAGACAGGTCCCTTTATCCTGAGGGACTGTTGTGTGCCAGTTCATCACATGAAAGTTGTAGACATGAACAGCAGTTGCGCTGGTTGTGTGGTGATAAAAATTCTTTGCTATAAAAGAATCAAGGTTTTACCCTTTTTTTAATTTTAACTACACTGCTGGCTCAGCAGTTTTACCACATGAAAAAAACAAACCGCTCAGCCAATTTCCAAAGCAATACTATCTGTTCCTAGTTTTTGAAGGCAAGCCCGATGTACAACAGAGTAATAGATTATTATTATTATTATTAAACAAACTTTATTATTATTATTAGTTGTAGTAGTAGTATTCAAGATATATTGACTATAATAAAACAGGCTTATTATTTTAAATTAACTTGTGACAAGACAAACTGCATAAAATTTTAGGGCTAACTTTATATCTTAACTTGAATATTTGAAGACAACATTATTATTTTTTTAAGATATGAAGTAGCTTTATCTCAAGTAGTTTTTTTTTGTTTTAGCTGGGGGGTTTTTTTCTTGTTCGATGTATAAAACAAAAATAATGTTAGATTTGGCAAAAGCAAACAAAAACCCCCAAAACAACAGAGTAAGTTATAAAGATGATTAAATATTCTTACTGGAAAGATTAAGACTTTTTCAGTGTAAAAGACTTTGTTTGTTCAAAATAACATGCATAGCTACATAATCCACACATAACTATTGCAACTCTGTTTAAATAACTAAAAATGCTGAAACTATCACCGATCATACCATGTTAAGGTTCTGACTGTACAATGTCCCCATAATATGATTTGTGATAGTTTTATGGCCTCTGGTCAAAGGGAGTCTCTGCTCATTAGTTATGAAGCTCCACCCCTTTTTGCTGATGAGTGTGTGTAAAGCATCAACAGCCCCTCCCCCTTTACTGTTGTTAGCATAAACAATGTGGAATGCAGAAAGCAGGAAGTGGATTTTTTTTCTTCCGACATGTGTGCCAAATCGACAGTTTGTTGACACAGTTGGATAATGAATGATGTTTAATTTAGAAAAAGTGAAGTGCAGTGGATGTTTTAAATGATGATGAAATCCAATGAATTTCACATGGGAAGTGAAGGCTTTACACAAAGCTATGTTCTTGCATGTTTGCGTTGGTATCTTTTTATAGTGATACTGGCCTAACTTGCTTTCACAGTCACCCTGAGGAACAGCATCAGTCACATTTAGTCTGTCTATATAACCAAACACCGTTTTTTTTTCTTTTTTTGTCCACAGAGCAGAGAAGACAGAAGTACTGAGTGATGACCTTCTTATGGTGAATATTTGAATATTTTGTCTTTCCATGACTTGATCATGACTATCACAACTATGAACGACCGCACAAATCACCCAGCATTCCAGTTTGAAGTCACAAGTGTTATTGTAGTATTATCTGTGTACTATTGAAGTTTTTATTAGCATTAAATTAGCTTTTTTAAATTACCATATTTTTTGTTGGTTACTTTTTATTTATTTTTATTTTTATTTCTCACTATTTAGGTTAGTTTTTGTTTGTATTTTAATATTTAGTATTAATTTTTAGTTCAGTGTTAGTTTTTATTTATTTCCAGTTAGTAATTTTAGTGCTTCAGCTTATTGCAAACTTATTGCAGTTAGTTGCCAAGTTAACATTTCTACATTTCATATTGTATCAGATTTTCATCTAATATTTATATTTTATCAGCTTCATTTAAATTAAATTACAATTTGAAAATAGTTTTATAGTTAACAATAATATCCCTAAAAGTCATTAAAATTATTATTTTATAAGCAAAAAGCTAATTTTAGGCAATTAAGAATAAAGAACTACGTATTCCACCTTTAATAATATTAGTATTATGTTTTATTTCATGGCTGTCTTGAATAAAATATTTTTACATAATGATTTTAAACTATATAATTAACCACTGTCCCCGGCAAATGATTTCCTAAATATGTAAGACATTTCATATCTCCCCACAGGCTTTTTCCCTTGCATATAATTTATGCATCAATATTTTGTCTATTTATTTATTTGTTTGTTTGTTTAGTAGTTGTGCAACAAGCAGGATAATGTACAGTAAACTGGTCAAAAAGACTATATTTAGCAGACTAGCTGATCGTAGATAATCCTTTACATATCTTCTGTATGTACTCATATTAATCACTATATTGAACATGAATGAATATTAAGGTGTTGTGCTCTAGTATGACTTTAGCTCTTATTTATTATTAATCGTGAACTTCTCTAATCGTCTCTTTTGCTTTCTGTTACACTCAGTGAGTATCTCGGTTGACCTTTGGTCCTTTACATTCATTTTCTTTTTTTCCCACAATCTCTCATCTTTCACACTCCTCCCTGATCCTTTTTTTGGCTTGTTGCAGATAACAGGAAAGCAACTGGCTTTCTGAGACTAATTGATTTTAATATTTCTACCGCCACACAGACTATGTTTTCACAAGTATGAGTGCAACTACGGCTGTTACGAACAAAGGAAAGCCTAAAATAGCTTAAAAAGCGCCAAGCCCTAGCAGCTTTATTGTGGCGTATGTAGACGCTGGTAATTATGCATATAAATCTAAATATGTGCGATTTACTGCATGACACCCAAAGTCTTCCAAAGAAAACAGTCACTCTAAAACAAAAACAAATCACTACCTCATTGTTTAAAAAGCAGCTCATGTTGAAACATGTCTGTGCAAAATGCTGCACAGCTGAAGGGAAATCATTGAAGCTCGACGGATTCTCACCAGAGCTTTATATGCTGCTCCTTCACCTTCATTCATGCATTCCATGTCCAAGGGTCAAAGTTTAACTGCTTGATTGCTCTGCGACTTGCGCCGCCCTGAGTTTGCAGGAGGGAAAAGAAACATGATAATGGGCCATAAACTCCCTCTTGAAATGAGTCAGAAGGTCTTGAAGGTCTGCCAGGTTAAAAGGCAGCGGTGTTGGCAGACGGTGCCTGTTAGAGCTGCACTGCCGCTGGTTTCTCTGATGGTGGTTGGAGTTTTTGTAAACCAGCGTTGGAGAGTAACACTGCCAGCTGAACTACATTTTTCAGTAGCTGGTTTCAAAACAGGATAGACTTTGTCTAGTTATGAGACACTTTTTCCAACCAACAAATCGTCACTAAATACTGTTATTTAAGTCACATTGCATTGCATAGAACTGAAGCAATAAGAAAATCTATTTTAACAGAGTATATGCTTATGTATATAGTATCGGAAAGTCTCATTCATTTTAGTATGGATGATTCATGTAAATGAAAAAAATGCATGTAAAAAAAGAAGGGTCACTGGCTTTCTATAAACCTAGAACAAAAAAAGTTACTTAAATTCAGTAAATGAATACAATAAGTTAAAACTAATAAATACCAATTAATACAAACTATATAGATATATTAAACTAATGTTAAATCTAATTAAAATGACAAAAACACAACAAAATTGTATTACATATATAATCGAATTTATCTAATAAACACTATTAAACTATTATGGTAATCAATGATACTAAAATAACACTTTTACAGATCCCTGGTCTGCATTTTAAGTCTTGTTTCACAGAAAATACTGCTTTTGCAATTTATTTAACTGGGTGTGTAGTCTAGTTTTATTGGTTGTATTTATTATGTGAATATATCTGATCAAAGTTTCCAAACATTTCCTAATATCCTTTTTTTGAATGCAAATAATAAATGAGATCGTCTATATCTGCGGGGGATATATTAGCTGTTATGTCATCTATAACCATCATATACAACTATATGATAGTTATATGTATATAGATTGTCCCCTTAAATAGCTTGAGTGCATCCTTTTTTAGGTTGCAGTGTTGCTTAAGAATAACTTGAGTGCAATTTGTATTATGAGCAGCTTGTCAGACTACAGTTTTGAAGTCAATAAGATCTTCACAGTCAGTATTGTGTAAATGGCTCCAGTGGGAGATTTGACCCCTGCAGGGTGAGAGCTGCCACAGGCCGGTGTGGCCCCGTCATCATTTCCTGTTTGTCTTGAATTGTTGCTTTGCTTGGAAGCAGAACATCTGTAATGCAGCTCTTTTCTTCTTCATTTTTCCCTTTTCCTCATTCCATTAACAAACCTAGATCTGAAACCTGATCGCTGGTTTATGGAAAAAGAGTGGGAATGTTACACTTTTAAATGCAATATTTATCAGAAACACAAGCACAGGAATATGTTTGTCTGTGTGTGTGTGTGTGTGTATGTGTGTGTATATATATATATATATACTGCCACTCAGAAGTTTGGGATCAGTAAGATTTTTCAGTGTCACATGATCCTTCAGAAATCATGCTAATATGCTGATTTATTATGAGTGTTGAAACTGTTGTGCTGCTTCATTTTTAATTTTTTTTTGGAACATGTGATACTTTTTTTCTTTGAAAATAGAAATCTTTTCTAACAATATCTTTTTATTCATTTAACACCGTCATTAGTCTTTATTAGTCATTAACACCTTAATTTAATCCCTCCTGAATAAAAGGATTAATTTGTTAAAAAAAAAAAAAAGAAAGAAAAAAAAAATATACTGACCCCAAACTTTTGAAAAGCATTGTATATTGTGTAACAAAATTACCTTTTTAAATAAATGCTGTTCTTTTAACTTTTTATTAATCAGAGAATCCTAAAAAAATATCACAGGTCCCCAAAAAAATATAAAGCAGCACAACAGTTTCCAACATTGATTATAAATCAGCATATTAGAGTGATTTCTGAAGGATCATGTGACACTGAAGACTGGAGAAATGATGCTGAAAATGCAGCTCTGATCACAGAAATAAATTATATTTTAAAGTATATTAAAATAGAAAACTGTCATTTTAAATTGCAATAATATTTCACAAAATAAGTTTTTTTCTGTATTTTTGATCAAATAGATACAGCCTTGATGAGCAAAAGAAACTTCTTTAAAAAAACATTAAAAGTCTTACTGACCCCAAACTTTTGAGCAGCGGTGTATATATATTAGTGCTGTCAAATGATTAATCGCATCCAAAATAAAAGTTTTTGTAACATTTAAAAAAATATATACAGTGGGGCAAAAAAGTATTTAGTCAGCCACCAATTGTGCAAGTTCTCCCACTTAAAAAGATGAGAGAGGCCTGTAATTTTCATCATAGGTATACCTCAACTATGAGAGACAAAATGAGAAAAAAAAATCCAGAAAATCACATTGTAGGATTTCTAAAGAATTAATTGGTAAATTCCTCGGTAAAATAAGTATTTGGTCACCTACAAACAAGCAAGATTTCTGGCTCTCACAGACCTGTAACTTCTTCTTTAAGAGGCTCCTCTGTCCTCCACTCGTTACCTGTATTAATGGCATCTGTTTGAACTCGTTATCAGTATAAAAGACACCTGTCCACAACCTCAAACAGTCCAACTCCAAACTCCACCATGGCTAAGACCAAAGAGCTGTCAAAGGACACCAGAAACAAAATTGTAGACCTGCACCAGGCTGGGAAGACTGAATCTGCAATAGGTAAGCAGCTTGGTGTGAAGAAATCAACTGTGGGAGCAATTATTAGAAAATGGAAGACATACAAGACCACTGATAATCTCCCTCGATCTGGGGCTCCACGCAAGATCTCACCCGTGGGGTCAAAATGATCACAAGAACTGTGAGCAAAATCCCAGAACCACACGGGGACCTAGTGAATGACCTGCAGAGAGCTGGGACCAAAGTAACAAAGGCCTCAAATCCTGCAGTGCCAGGCGTGTCCCCTGCTTAAGCCAGTACATGTCCGGGCCTGTCTGAAGTTTGCTAGAGAGCATTTGGATGATCCAGAAGAGGATTGGGAGAATGTCATATGGTCAGATGAAACTTGTCGTGTTTGGAGGAGAAAGAATGCTGAGTTGCATCCAAAGAACACCATACCTACTGTGAAGCATGGGGGTGGAAACATCATGCTTTGGGGCTGTTTTTCTGCAAAGGGACCAGGACGACTGATCCGTAAACGAAAGAATGAATGGGGCCATGTATCGTGAGATTTTGAGTGAAAACCTCCTTCCATCAGCAAGGGCATTGAAGATGAAACGTGGCTGGGTCTTTCAGCATGACAATGATCCCAAACACACCGCCCGGGCAACGAAGGAGTGGCTTCGTAAGAAGCATTTCAAGGTCCTGGAGTGGCCTAGCCAGTCTCCAGATCTCAACCCCATCGAAAATCTTGAAAGTCAATGTTGCCCAGCGACAGCCCCAAAACATTACTGCTCTAGAGGAGATCTGCATGGAGGAATGGGCCAAAATACCAGCAACAGTGTGTGAAAACCTTGTGAAGACTTACAGAAAACGTTTGACCTCTGTCATTGCCAACAAAGGGTATATAACAAAGTATTGAGATGAAATTTTGTTATTGACCAAATACTTATTTTCCACCATAATTTGCAAATAAATTCTTTAAAAATCCTACAATGTGATTTTCTGGATTTTTTCCCCCTCATTTTGTCTCTCATAGTTGAGGTATTCCTATGATGAAAATTACAGGCCTCTCTCATCTTTTTAAGTGGGAGAACTTGCACAATTGGTGGCTGACTAAATACTTTTTTGCCCCACTGTATATACATACATGTGTGTGTATTTACATATACATAACAAATTTACACAGTACACACACATATATTATGTAAACAAAAACTTTTATTTTGGATGCGATTAATCATTTGACAGCACTACACTAATATATATATATATATATATAACTACGAAACTGTGACAAGACTGCAAACTGCTTTAATTCAGTTCCCATGTTTGCAGCATTATTTGATCTGCATGATTCCTTTAGTGAATCAGACACTGAAACAACAGAGACAGTGTGTGCAAAATAAAAAGTGCATAGACCGAGTGTAGGTTTCATACAACTGTTACCTTTTCTGAATCTTGCGTCTTTGTGGTGAGCTTTTATTGAAATGTGTTTGAGTTGCAGACAAAAGCACAACTCTGAGATGCTGAAAACCTCATGCGGAGAGTTTCAGTTCCACTGCGACTGTCTGAAACTATTTAAGGGACTGTCAGGCACACTTTGAGGATTTGCCTCTTGCGCATACATGTGAGAACGAAAGAAATCAGCAAGAAAACAATCAGCCAGTTTGGCAGCTTTCTGTGCTAGCTGTAAGAACACTGACTCGGTTCTGCCATTACTGCTGAAGTGGATTGTGCACAAACTGTAAACAAACCTTGATACTGGCCTAATTTTCTTCCCAAAGTACCTTAAAAAGATTTGCTTTCCAAATATAAACTACCTTCATTCCTGAAGGTGTTAAAGTTGAAGGAGGTTTAGTTAACATTAAGAAACACATCAAAATCTGCACACTGAGGCCAGGGTTTGAGGAAGAAAAGAACCAGATGGGAGGTGTGAACTGCAAATACATTTGACAGAGTTTCTCATACATCTTAAGATGTAGGTGAACAGCCAGCTGTCTCTAAATGTAGGCCGTTTGTATGTGCTAAAGTGTATTTTAGTGATCATGCACAAAGGCCTATTTGTGCAGTTGTGCCATCCACATTTTGCTGGAACAGTGCAGAAATGTAGCCACAGTGCAGCATTGCCCAGGTGGTTCCTCACATTCACTGTAGCTTTAATTCTTTAACCATATTGTCCACTTTAAAAGCTTTTCCAATCCAGGCTCCTCTGCAGCATCTGTGTTTATGACTGTAGGTCATGAGTCTAGAACTGCCAACTCAATGAAGAAACAACCAGAAAGCTCCTTTTTTTTCTGCTTTTCCCGGAGAAGATCATATTTTTCGTAATAACACTTCCATATTTGACATGAAAGACATTTATAATGTTACAAAAGATTTCTATTTCTAATAAATGCTGTTCTTGTTAACTTTTCATTCATCAAAGAATTCTAAAAAAAAAATTTTTTCATGAAAAAATAGGGGTGGGCAATATGATCAAAATCTTGTATTATGATATGAGTAATTTTATTTAACAGTAACATTATGTATCACCATATAGTTATTTTTGCTTTAAAGAAGGTCTTTATGATATCAAAATTTTTGATAGCATTGAAATTTCATAATTCTTGTCACCATGCAGTGAAAATATCACAAAAATAACACTAGCCTAAATTTTTAAAAAACTCAAGCTCACTGAAGACAAGTAAACAGTCAGCGATTAAATAATAAGAAACTAATTACATGCAATAGGACAAAAAAAAAACTACAGTAGAACAAATAAATAAGAAATGCTACATATTACATAAAGTAATCAAATGTATAAAAACACTGCATATTCTTCACTGTGTAAATTAAATATATATTTCTTCTTATTAAAGTTATAAAAGTGATTTAGTCAAAGAGCAGTGAGAGATTTTTTTCTCTTTTGTTGTTTGATTAACATGAATGATAGACAGCAGGAATATTAGACTGCTGTCACTTTAAGAGCTGCCCAGATCCAATATACTGTTACACATGTGCTTTCTTTCTCAGCTGTTTGCTTTCACTTAAAACCTAAATTACTGTGTTTATGAGGATACTTGCAAAGATGGGCATTTTGACAAATACAAGTTTGTGTATTTAACAGTTCAAGTCCTATAAAGTGGCAAAAATAACTCTGTTCTATTGGCGCCGATAGCCTTGTGGGCAGCGCACTGACATATGGCTCAGTTGCGCTTCGGGTGTCCCGAGTTGGAATCCCACCTTGTGGACCTTTCCCGATCCCATCTCTCTCTCCCACTCGCTTCCTGTCATATCTCCACTGTCTTGTCAAGAAAAATGCAAAAACGGCAAAAAAAAAAAAAAACACTGTTCAATAATCCTGTGCTCTACACTGTAAAAAAAAAGTTGAGCCAACTTAAAATTTTAAGGCAACCAGCTTCAGCAGATTTTTGAGTTTTCTCAACTTGTCGTTTTAAGTTTATACAACAAAAATGTAAGAATCTCCCACAAAAATAAGCTGAGCAAACTCAAAAATCTGCTAAAGCTGGTTGCCTTAAAATATCTTTTTTTTTTTTACAGTGTATAAGTACCGTCTTCACGTGTACGCACGTATAGCGAAATAAGTTTTCTTTCCCTGCTGATTGCATATTAACATGACTTGTTTTTAAACCGCAACACCTAAAAACACGTGCAAACGATAAGTTTTCGTGACAACGTAGCGCAGCAACGTAATGTGAGCATGTAATCGTGATGGAGACGATAGTCGAAAATCTCTACCGGTTGACACATTTCTACTGGTTAATCGTATTTACCAGTATATCGCCCATCCCTACGAAAGAATTAGCATTAAGCAATGGTTTTTAACATTGATAATTGTAAGAAATGTTTCTTGAGCAGCAAATTTGCAAGATTTCTGTAGGACCACGTGACACTGAAGACTGGAATAATGATGCTGAATAAATTACATTTTAAAAGATATTAAATGGCTGTTTTGGTGAGCATAAGTGACTTGTGCTGGTGTCCTCATCTGGCTTTTTAACAAATGTACCCCATAAGACTTCCTTTATAAACCAGTGTTGGTTGAATACTTTCGACCAGCTTTGGTGGTCAACAGCATGGCTGTATTGGGTGACTGTGAATTTATGAATTCATGCCAGTCTAACCTGGTCTTTTCAACAGGGTTGTGATGAGAATGGTTTTTAAAAAGTTAAAAAATCCACAGTTGCATGAAGATTGAGACAACCAACAGATCCAAAATGGTCCTTAAATACTAGAATCACAGTCCAGATGAAATCAATAAAGAGGCACATTTACAAGAACTCTAAAACTCTAAAGGTTGTTAGTGTGCAGGATATACAATACTTTGCATAGACTCAAGTGACTAAGCTTTGCAGGAAATGCAGAACAGGTGTGCATGTGACCATGATTATTAGTGTGCTAATGGAACTTTTGGTTCCATTCACTTTGAAATCCTGGTGAATTCTAATTAAATGTGCGCATTATATTACAGATTGAGCGGCGCCTTGAAAATGTGCGATTGGTCTCCCATAATGTGCACAAAAAGATGGTCATGTGTCTGCAGGGTAACGTGGGCTCAGATGTGGACAAGAGACATGTAAGTAACAGCTGCTTTTACATTTCCAATTCCCTCCATAGTGCACACTTCTGAATTGTTTTTTTTTCCCTCTTAGAAAAAGCTTCCTCTCACAGCCCTTTCACAATCCATGCAGGATGGAGGAAGTCAGCTCGGAGACGAGTCCTTCATCGGGTGAGTTTAAGAAATCTCTGACCCTTTGACAGACATGCGTATCCTTCAAAACTATCCCATAATCTGGTCCATCTGACCTATGATTCATACCAATAACGAGAGGACTTCAAACATTCACTCTTCTCTGAGTCAAACAGAGACAGCGCTTTCAGGAACTGTTTCTGTTCTCATTAGACATGTGACCAAACATCCCTGAATCATGTTTTGTCAGGCAGATGATGTATTTACGGGCCTGATCTGTGAAAATATAGAGTGGAAGCATAATTTTTTTAGTCCAACAACATTTGGTAGTCCAGTGAAATTCATAATAGAGTGATGCAACATCAAATTATTATTGTTCATGATGGAAAATGTGACCTCATTTTACAAAAAATAAAATGCACTGTTTTGTTGTAAATTTATTTTAATTTAATCACCTTTTAAAAGACTGATTAAATTGTTAAAAGTCTGATCAATTCATTTCATTAGGCTTATTTGAAAAATATTTTTGCATTGTTAAATCATAAACACAGGCCCTAAATTAAATGGTAGCTTATTCAATACATATTGCTGTATTTTAGTTCTGGGCAACGATTAATCACATCCAAAATAAAAGTTTTTGTTTACATAATAAATATACACAGTACACACACATATATTATGTATATTTAAAGACACACACATACAGTATATATTTAGAAAATATTTACATGTATATATTTATATAATTTATATTACATATAAATATATTTAATAGTGGTGCAACGGATCACAAAACTCACGGTTCGGATCATACTACGGATTTTGAGTCAAGGATCGGATCATTTTTCAGATCAGCAAAAAAAAAAAAAAGTTTGCTTTTCATTTATTACTAAAAGCTTACTTTAAGTACTTCTATACCCCAGCAGAAACTACTATCTTAACTACTAAAGTCAGTAATACGACAAGAGCAATTGCACAAATTCCAAGCATAGATGTACAGCCTACATAAAATTATAGGCTATATAAAGACAGTGACAGTATAGTATTCAGGTGCAGAAATTTAATAATTAAGTGTAAAACAACACAATAATGCTTACTGCATAAGTTAAATACAGATTAAGCTGTGGTGTTGTTTGATTAGCAGACAAGTCAGAAGTAGGTATTTCTAGGCTGCTGTCTCTTTAAGACTAAATGCACGCAGCGTCTCGTTCCCTCGAGGAACTGGGGTTACATACGTAACCTAAGATGTTTTTTCTTAGTCAGCTGTATACATTAACTTAAGACATGGACATAACCTACTGTGTTTACCAGAATACTTGCCAAAACGGGTATTTTCACATAACTTTGTGTGTGTGTATGTATCCATCCGTTGAGGCGTTGTCTGAAACGTGGTTTCCGACAACGTGGCTGAGCGCAGAAAACGGCGCGCGAGTCCCAATTCAATTTCTCCTTCATCCGAATGATTTGAAATTGCTTGAATGTGTAAATTGGTAAACATGTGCAAATGATAACTTTCAGTCTATACTGGTTGAATTTAACAGTTAATCCGCGAATCACATGCGTGCCGAACCGTGGGGACTGGTCCTTACGGACCACGGATCATCTACGATCTCTTGCACCCCTAATATTTAATATATAAGCATAACATATTTTTCTGAAATATATACATGCATGTGTATGTATTTATATATACATAATAAATGTACACACACATATATTAAGTGCACAAAAACTTTTATTTTGGATGCGATTAATCTTTACCCAGCACTACTGTATTTTAAACGTGTGCATTGTGAAATACTAATAAATCATGAACACAGAATCCAGAAAAACTAAATAGAAAACACAGAATATGGGAAAAAATAAAACCGATTTCATGGAGCCCTAAATAAAAAGGTAGCTAATTTAATGCATATTTTATTTATTTTAAACATTTAAAAAAAAAAAAAAATCGTAAACACGGAAAAAAACATATTTCATGTGGCCCCAAATTATATGGTAACTTATTCTGTGGAGTTTACTTGTAAACAAACATTCTCAAGGTCTAACAAACATGTGGAATGCATTTCCTTCACCATTAATTGTTCAAAATTAATATTGTGATAAGAATCAATTGTTATATATAAAAATCCTATAGCAGAGGTGCTAACTAATAGTATAGTGTCAAAGCCATTTAATGTTTCTAGAAGATGTAGACAGGGCTCTCCTCTTTCTCCTCTGCTTTTTCTTTTAATCATTGAACCATTCGCAATCGCAGTCAGAAGACATGGAGATATCAAAGGTATAACAATTTTCAGTTTCGAACATAAAATAGCGCTTTTTGCAGATGATGTTATATTATTTTTAAAGAAGCTAGATGCATCTTTTCCTGCTCTACTGCATCTTATCGAGGTATTTGGGAAAATTGCAGGATATCGGATAAATAACTCCAAGTCATCTATCATGATAGTAATGTTAACATGTTTAGAACATCCAGTGCCTTCTCATATTTGGGTATCAAAATAACTCCTAAAGTGGAAGATATTGTTACAACAAATTATGATTCTGTTTTTGACAATGCAGCAAAGTCAATTGAATGATGGACCGCTTTACCCATCTCTGTAATAGGAAGAATAAATATTTAAAAAATGAATATATTGCCTAAATTTGTATATCTTGTTCAAATTATCCCTCTAACACCTCCAAGCGCCTTATTCCCTCGATTTTACTAGTTACTAAATTCATATGGAATAATAGACGACCTAGACTATCTCTCTTATATCTGCCTTATGATAGAGGTGGGCTTCAATGCCCAAATTTCCAATGGTATTATTGGGCAGTGCAATTGAGATTTATTATGTAGTATTGATTACTAAATTCAACATACCTAGAAACCATTTTTATAGGTATTTGGAGAGAGGCCTGTAGAGATGCTCAGACACAAACTGTTAACACAAGATTGAAGTTACTACAATATAACTGGCTAATGCGAGTTTATATAACTCCAGTATTACTAAATAAATGTAATGACAATATCATGTAATTCATGTAACGGTACTTTCTTTCATTGTGTATGGCATTGTGAAGAGATCCTGAAATTCTGGAAAGGAGTGCATAGTATGATAGAAAAAATAATCAATGTTACTATCCCTCTTGAACCAAAAATTTTCATATTACATCTATATTCTAGTAATCTAAAATTGAGAAGAAGAGAATATATATTTGTCGATATGTGCATTTTACAAGCTAAACAACTTCTAGTGCTTCATTGGAAAAAGTTGGAGGCACCAAGTATAGAGAAGTGGCTTAAGGAAATGGCAATGAATATGTCACTGGAGAAAATAACACATATTAATGGCAGATATAAGGTTTTTGAAGATGCTTCGAACCCTTTTATGGTGTTTTTAGAAAAAGAAAACAATGGGGATACACTCTCCTACATACAAGATATGTAGGAGAAAAATGTTGGAAATGTTTTGTAATAGGAGTCCTTTATTTATTTAATTTTATTGTATAGTTTGATTATTTTTATTTATGTGTATGTATTTGTGTTTTTATGGGTACTTGTGTATATGTGTGTGATGAGAATCAATATCGAATGAAATGGAAAACAATACTGTGATAATATTTTTGGCCATTATGCCCTGCTCTATTATTTGAATCTGATTAGCATTCAAGAATAATAAACGTGACCAGGCAGTATGATGTTAGAACATGATGTTAACAGTTGTTGATCATGTGTTCTTTGTGTTTTTGTATCTACAGAAAGATGATGGACGTCTGTGGAGAAGCTGAAAACAAACTGGCCTTGGAGCAGAGCCAACATGAAGTTCAGCTGGAGAGAGATATTCTGGAGCCTCTCAACCAGCTGGCGGAGGTAAGTAAAGCCAAAGACATGCAAATAACCTGCTTTTTAAACATACGCTGTAGGTTACATCTCTTGTTTTTGTGCTTGAAGGTGGATATTCCTAATATCCTGAAGCAGAGGAAACATTTAGCCAAGCTTGTGTTGGATTTTGATTCTGTAAAAGCCAGGTGTGTATATTTTGCTAGAGTATATATACTGTATAGTATTTTAGCTAGGATGCATTAAATTGATCAGAAGTGACAGTAGAGATGTTTGTAATGTTGCAAACGTGTGACTCTGAAGACTGGAGTAATGATGCTGAAAATTCAGCTTTGCATCACAGGAATAAACTACATTTTAACATGTATTCAAATAGAAAACAGTTCATATAAATTGAAATAATATTTCACAATATTACATTTTTTACGGAATTATTTAAATGAATTAGACCTTGGCGAGCATAAGCGCCTTTGATAATAATAGCGAAAATACTTTAAACTCTGGTAATACAGGTATCAGCAGGCCACAAAGGCGTTTCCGTCAGCTGCAAATGCTCAAGCAATGGCTGCCAAAGTTGACACACTTAAGGAGGAGATGGATGAAGCTCAAAACAAAATGGAAATTTGCAAGGTATGGGTATGAGTCAGATTGTTTTGAGGTTCCTAGGTGACCTTAGGTAGCACATTCAATCTAGTCTGATCTCTTTTTATCTTTAGGATCAAGTTGCAGCAGATATGTACAGCTTTTCCTCCAAGGAAGGAGAATATGCTTGCTATTATGTGTTGGTAAGTCGTTTCTAAGAGCTTTAACCACATAAGACAAATAATGTCTGATGAAGTTCGATCTATACTGGAATAATGAATTTAACTTGCAAATAAGGCATTAGAATGACCTTTAATTATAACACTGGTCATCAGTAAGAAACCGCTCAAAGGTCAGTGGTATTCATAGGTCTTCCTACTATACTGTACGCTAGTAGTTTTCATATCTGGTCAGTGGAATTCATTTGAATAAACAAACCTGTTGTTTATATACTATATTGTAAAGTATAGGCAATTAGTAGATCATTGAGCCACAGACCTTTCCTCTTCTCAGAAAGTTTTTGTGTATTTGTCTTGACAGTTATTAGAAGCCCAAGCTGAATACCACAGAAGAGCTTTGGCGTCCATCGAGAGCGTCCTGCCCACCATACAGTCACAGCAAGGTGTGATATTTACTCTTCACTTCCTGCACTGAGCATCTGCTGCGTATGAATCACTCACAACACTTCTAAAATCATGACCTTATTAATAGCAATTAAACTCAGAGAATATTATGGAGGATGTGTTTTGTGTTCTGAAACGGAGAAAATATTTATCTGATCTGTGATCTCTATAATTTACAAACTTAGTCGCAAGTGACTCACAAACTAAAAGAGTGAATCTCACAAAATCTGTCAAGAACATGTCTGTCTGGGGCATATTTCAACCCAAAAACAAAAGAAAGGAAGAAAATTATTACTAGTGCTGTCAAACGATTAATCGCATCCAAAATAAACATTTTTGTTTACATAATATATGTGTGTATACTGTGTATATTTATCATGCATATATAAATACAAACATATGCATGTAAACATTTAATAAAAATGTATAAACGTAAATATTTTCAAAATACTGTATGTGTTTGTATTTATATATACATAATAAATGCACACAGTACATATACATATATAATGTAAAAAAAACTTTTATTTTGGATGCGATTAATCGTTTGACAGCACAAAAATTACTATATATATATATATATATATATATATATATATATATATATATATATATGTATGTATGTATGTATGTATGTGTACATATGTACATGTATATAATTTTATTGTCACAATAATTATATAATTTATCGTATAGTTAATGTATATTTATTTATTTATTTATTTATATCTCAATAATAAAATAAAAGCTTATTTTTATTTACAATAAATATTTATTTTCTAGAGAGAGCGAGAACATGTCTGGATCATATTCACCCTAAGAGCTAAATAATATACATTGCATAAATAAATGAATGTGTGTATATATAGAACATGTTTTGGTGTACATATGACACACACACACACACACACATATATATATATATATATATATATATATATATACTCTTCTTCTCATATATTTATATTTATCTATTAATTTTTATATAAAAGTTTAATTTTACTTAATATATTGATAGTGTTTTTATTTTGATGTTGTCGTGTTTTTTTTGATGAGATATGACCCAGACATGTTTTTGACAGGTTTTATGAGGTTCACCCAAAGATCTGGCTAGTCATGAAGCTATGAATCATTCTTTCTCTTTCAAGGCTTCCTGGTGGACAGCACTGTAATGTATCCTATTTCACACTGTAAATCATCCTGAATCTGTGCTCCACACGCCCACCTAGTGATGATTCTTAAATGTTTCCTGCAATAACTCAAATCATTCTCTCTTCATCTCATCATCTGACATAGATAAATGGACAGAGAAGCCAGCGTTTGGCACGGCTCTGGAAGAACATCTGAAACGCACTAGCAGAGAGATTGCTCTGCCCATGGAGGCCTGCGTTATGATGCTACTGGAAACCGGCATGCAAGAAGAGGTATCTGACGCTGTGAAACAACACATGAGAACCCACAGATAAAAAGTCAAGACTGTTTTCATCCAGAGGGGAAGTGGATGCACTTTGTTACTGCATACACAATGGCAGATAGTTGTGATTTTCAGGGAAGTGGCCAATATTTCTGCCTTTTGCAAAGGGCCCTTTTGTACAGAACCAGTTTTAAATGGATGACATTTAATTGACATGCATTTCAAAACTGAAGCTGCATAAGTGTCAAAATCCAAATAAAAGAGGGTTGCAAGTTAATATTTTATGTTTTCATAAATATCAAGCTTAATAAACCTGCCTGTATCCACGTGTGTGAATTTAGCAGGCAAGATCTTCTTAATATTTGGCTTGGATGGATTGGATTAATAGGATGGATGCATAGACAGATAGATGGATGGGTGGATGGATGGATGGATGGATGGATGGATGATAAAGAGATGATGGATGATAGATGATGGATGGAGGGGTGGATGATAGATGATGGATGGATGGATGATAGATGATGGATTGATGGATGGATAGATAATAGATTGATCGATGGATAGATGATAAAGAGATAATGGATGGATGGATGAATGGGCAGATGGATGATAGATGATAAATGGATGGGTGGGTAGATGATAGTGAGATGATAAATAGATGAAGGATGGATGAGTGGACAGATGGATGAATAGATGATTGATTGATTGATTGATGGATGGATGGAGGTGGATAGATGATAGATGAATGATGGATTATGTGTAGATGATGGTTGAATAGATGAATGGTTGGATGGAGGATAGATGGATAGATGGATGGATAGATAGATAGATAGATAGATAGATAGATAGATAGATAGATAACTCGAGGTTGAGCACCAGATGAGGTCTGGATGACCTTGATGGTTTGTGAGAGCGACGCTGTGGCAGTGTATCTGTGTTAGAGACGTTTACTGATTCACTTCTGCTTCTTGGCTAAAGCCAGACTAATAATAGCAGTGAAACGAGACAATCATTTCCCTGTGAAACCATCACTGACACATATGAAAACAGCCTTTCCAGTCATTTTTTAATACATGAGCATCTCAGTTTATATTGTACTGCACGTTGCAAAGGTCGTGTGTGTTTACAACATTTCCTTTCGTGCCAGGGTTTGTTCCGTATCGCTGCCGGAGCCTCTAAACTGAAGAAGTTAAAGGCGGCACTGGACTGTTCCACTTCCCAACTGGAGGAGTTTTACTCTGACCCTCATGCTGTAGCCGGTACCACACATTTTTCGTAAATGACACCGTAGAAGGACGCAGTTCTTTAGAATGACTCCCAAAATTTAAAATGAGACTGGATTTGTTTGATTTTAAAACATGTGGTTGTGACGTTGATTACAAAACCAGAATTATGAAACTTTTCAGTTCTGTTCACCAGATTGAAGAGTACAACAGCTATAGCCAAATATTTGAAAAACTAAGTCTAAATCCACTTTGCATTTCATGTTAAAACAGAATTGAGGGTTTGCAAATCCATTTGATGTTGCTTTTGTTTTTCCATGATTATTTAGGAGCCCTCAAATCTTACCTGAGGGAGCTGCCTGAACCTCTGATGACCTACCAGCTGTATGAAGAGTGGATCCAAGCCTCAAAGTAAAGCATATTCACATATAATACATAAAAGTCCATCACTTCAGTGCCTTTGTGTTCAGAAGGTTTTTCAGTGAGTCTCATCAAATCTTGAACATGACTAACTTGGGTACGAGCATAAAACCATATTAGCAAACAAACAATGAATAGAGAAGTGAGAAGCTTAAAGTTTTATTTTAGCCCAGCCTGACCACATTACTTAATACAGTAATTCTGTATCAGTCCTAATTTATCGAAACCAACAACCAGTCATTTAATAATACATTTGGTAACACTTTACAATAAGGTTCATTACTTAACTACATTAGTTAACATTAACTAATAATAAACTGCACTTATACAGCGTTTATTAATCTTTGTTAATATTAATTTCAACATTTACTAATACATTATTAAAATCTTGTTAACATTAGTTAATGCACTGTGAACTAACATGAACTAACAATGAACATCTGTATTTTTATTAACTAATGTTAGTGAAGATTAGTAAATACAGTAACAAATGTATTGCTCATGGTTAGTTCATGTTAGTTAATACATTAACTAATGTTTAACTAATGAACCTTGTTGTAAAGTGTTACCATACATTTAATATTACAAAATATAAACAAAGTTATTCAAAAGTTTGCAATTAATATTTTTGTTTAAACCATTATACATTTTTTCAGGACTCTTTGATTAATAGAAACCTCAGAAGAGCAGCATTTATTTATTTTGTAACATTATGAAAGTCTTTACTGTCACTTTTGAGCAGTTTTGCTAAATAAAAGTATTAATTAAAAAAAAGATTAATAAAGATTTCACTAGGTTTAATGCACAGTACAACCCAAAATACAATTTTTGTTCACATAAAATTCTTGCTTTGTCATTAGATTTTATCCCTGCTGTGAATATTCCATTGTTTTGATTTCTACAACAAAATATGTGGCCTAGCTTAAGTATAAATACACTGAAGTTTCTGTAATAGCTTAGTGTTTCCTTGTTATCTTCTGACTCTTGTGTGGTTGTAGCCAAATAAATAAATTAAAATGGCTTTTATAGAAAGTTTTATGCTCAAACTTCATATTTGTACATTAAATAATTCAAAAGAGTTTACATTCTCAGTTGGATATTTTGTGAGGACTGACATATTTCATATTTTCGACATCTTGACCAGTAACTTCACACTGAACTAAAACGCTGCCTGAGGAAACGTCTCAATATTACACTCTAGGGATCATAAATGGGTGATGACATAATCATTTATGTTTGTATCCCATAAAATGAGTCATCTCTGGAGCTGTGATCTTGTGTAATTTAAGGTGGAGCGTCGAAAGGGCTGACGTCAGCTGTCATAAGCTCATGTGTCTGATCTCTTCTTTACACTGGAAGACGATGACTTAAAGGTATAGTTCACCCAAAAATTTACTCGCCCTCAAGTAGTTCCAAACCTGTATGAATGTTTTAGGAAGATATTCTGAAGAATGTGGGAAACAGAGCAGTTCTGAGGCACCATTGACTTCCATAGTATTTTTTTTTCCTACTATGGAAGTCGGTGTTGCGCCAAAACAGCCTGGTTACAAACAAAATATTTTCCTTTGTGTTCAGCAGAACAAAGAAATTCATGCAGGTTTGGAACTACTTGAGGGTGAGTAAATGATGACAGAATTTTCATTTTTGGGTGAACTATCCCTTTAACAACTCAAAGGGTTTCTGATCTGACCTGTACAATGGATTCAGTTTGAAAGCTTCTCAGTGCTTCAAACGATTGACACCAAAGTTTGCAGATGAAGCTTGCCAGGCTTAAAATGTTCTTAAATTAAAATTTTAACCATAAATCTTAAATAAAATATTACTTCCTGTAAAGAAAAAGCCATGAAAAATGGCGCCAATTCTGATATTACACTAATTAAAAAGTGTGTGAATTTAGGAATTATTGATGAAGATGTTTCAGATTTTTCAGGGTTTTGTGTGTGTAGGTACAGCAGAAGTATTCACTTTCTGATTTCCTCTTGTTTTCTCTGGTCTGCAGTATCTCTGACCCTGATAAGAGGCTTCAGGCGCTGTGGGTGGTGTGTGACATGTTACCAAAGGCCAACAAGACCAACTTTAGGTCTGCTTGTTACTACACTAAACTTTTAACATTGACTTGGAATGACTATTGTGATCATAACAAGTTCATCTGTGTCTGTGAAGGTACCTGGTCAAGTTTCTTGCAAAGCTTGCTCTGGAAAGTGACGTAAATAAGATGACAGCGAGCAACATCGCCATCGTACTGGGACCCAATTTACTGTGGGCCAAGACAGAGGGGTGAGACACAAACCCAAGAGCAATCCACTCACACTACCCATAAAATTGCATTGTTTATATAAAAATGTTATTAGTTAATTGTCCTTGTTTGTTTCTTGTGAAATAGTTTGATATGTGACAGTTTTGTTGTTCTTCTAGAAGCCTGGCTGAGATGGCAGCTACTACCTCTGTCCATGTCGTGTCTATAATAGAACTGATAATCAACCATGCTAGCTGGTTCTTCCCTGAAGGTAAGGCTACCATTGAGAGTTGCCCTGTCTAAAACCTAGTGAGCTTTAACCGTCTAGATAGGCATCTCCTAAATGAGATGCAACCTCAGTGACTGTTCAGGAGAAGCGCACTGGAGATTTGACTAATGCTCATAGCTGAATATGCTGCATGCTATTTCTGCCTTTTACAGCTCGGAAATTTCAAACATGGAATTTCCAGCTTCCTACTTGGAAAAGTGACACTTGAAGTCAGACTTGAAAATGCAGTTGTAAATTATCATGTTTATAATATACCTGCATCCATGGTCTAATGTGAGCATTGGACTCAGATTTGCAAAGCTAAAAACTTGTTAATAAATATTACATTTAATTAGATTAATTTTTATCAATACATTTCAGAACGATATAAAATATATTGATATTCAACCAATGCTTCACTTCATCCTCCATCTTGATTTTTTTTTTTTAGTATTTATAGTATTTATTTTTAGTATTTTAACTTTTACTTTTGTTTTCATTTAAATTTTATTTTACATTTTATTTTATTTCATTTACATTTTATGCATTTAGCAAACACTTTTATCCAAAGTGACTTTAGATATATTTGTTTAACAAATAAAACATGGAGTAACAATTAGGGCTGTCATGTTAAGGAATTTCCCTTGCAGTAATTTTGAGTGGCTCAATAGCGCGGTATGCGGTATTACCGCATATATATATATATATATATATATATATATATATATATATATATATATATATATATATATATATTAGTCGGTGTGTGTATGTGTTACGATGTAAGGAGGTCATATTCAGAAACCAATAAAACCTAAACTAAATCGCGTTGAAACAGGAAGTGAAGTAAACAGAAGAGAATGACAAAATAACGGTCCACATAACAAAACTTAAACCTGACAATAAGATCATTACTAGCCTATATTGTTAGCTCAGTCATGGCCATGTCTTAATATCCTCTGCTCTTTTGCTCTTCAGATGTGGACTTCAACGTCTCAGGCATGTTTGCTATGCCTGGGTGCCCGGGGACCCCTGACTCAGAAGCCGGGACCATAGACAGGAGGCGCCCAGGCAGCCAGGGGTCGTTCGATTCTGACACATCCCGCAAAGACAGGTACAAGTCTCATCCCCGCGTTTACAGACACGACTCCAACTCCACAGTAGTGTCCGCATCCTATGTAGTGGCCAGTGAGTCCGTCACAGTCAAAGCAGACAGTCTGAGACCAGAGCTGGGGGCTGTTTAGACATATTCATTTCAAATGACACATGCATCTTTTTCAGCCATGTTTGTTTGTGGTTTTGCTTCGTTTTTCTTTCGATTTTTTTTGTTTGCTTTTTTTGTTTTACTTTGTTTTTTGTCAACCGTTGCTTATTGTATGCTTTCTGAAATAAATAAACTTTATGCTCATAGCTATGTATAAACGCATTATTGCTATATTTCATGATTACGAAATGGGTGCCAAATTCAAAAAAGAAATGAGTCAGGTTATTGACTTGCATTTCAAAAGCACTAATGCAGCATTAAAATGAAGGAAAGGTTATAATTAAATTATTTGTATTCTAGTAAATGCAGTTCTAGTTTCTATAATTCCAATTCTAGTTATTCAGTGAGTGAAAGCAGGAAGTGTCCAGTGTCAGTTTGGTATGTTCAGAAGGAGACAAACAGCTCCTCTGCCGCAGGCCATCATACCAAACATTCAGAGCTTGAAAAGGTGACTGTGCCTCAGGTACAGGAGAGTCCTTCAGCTGAATGTCACTGGCTGCTGCAGTCACTTTCTAAGAGATTTGACTGCTTCATTAATAAAAACTGAAGTAATGCCAGTGTTATTTTAGTAGCATTTATATACATATACAGAATTTTATACACACATTTACTGTATAGTTTTTATTAATATTTTAATTAGCTTTTATTTTTTACATATTTAAATTTAAATTTTAGTTTAAGTTTTAATAATTAAAGTTATTAAATATATAAGTTATGTATTTTGCAAATGCTGTTATCCAAAGCGACTTAAAGCAATTTGTCAAAGAGCTGGCAGTATTCATAATATACAATACCGGGTTTATCACATCATTTTTATCTGCTTTTGTCATTTTTATTATAGTTTTTTTTTATATTTCTGTTTAATTCATTTTCAGTTTTAGTTCTAGTCATATTAGTACTTTAACTTAACCAAAAATGTGAAATGTATATATTTATTTTATTTTACACATTATATATGTATATATTATACTTATATATTATAGCTAGATAGATAGCTTTATTTAAAGTAAAAACAAATTTTAATAGTTTTAGTTAACAATATAAACACTGATTAATTTTACATTAATGAAAGAATACTTCTTTTTTTAACTATGGTACGATGCTTAGCATACACAAAAAATGTTCAAGGTTTTAGAATTCAGTTTAGTGGCAAAATATAAAATGTGTCAAAGTTTGTTGTTCTTACTGTTGTTCTTTTTTAACATTCAGTTGCATAGTGTGCACTATACTTGATATTTATTGCCTATTAATAGCAACCATCACGGGTCTCAGAGCAACACACAGTAGTGCCGATCCTTAATAAATTAGCATTTTTTAATGAAATGGTTGAGTGAATGATTCAGCCACCTGTTTTCTTCCTGTGGCGTAACTTTATAACTTGCAGAAAGAAAAAATATATATATATACATATACATATACATACATACTTGCATACATTATTTTTAATGATATGTTGAAAATGTTACATTTTTATGCTGAATCCTTAAATTCTACAAACCATTTGAAATCTCATCCGTTCCCAACACATCTCTCTGGTTGCTGTCTCAGTGGTCAGGTGGTGGTCCTGTCCTTCTCCTCCTTCCCTTCTGTGGAGACTAATACCCCACTGTCACTCTCTAGTGTGAGTGTTTCATGCTGTCTCCCCTCTTCCCTGTAGCCCTGCTAACAAACAGCCGGAAATCGCCCCTCGTAGAGCTGGCACAGTAAATAAAAAGCAGCACTCCATGCCTACCTTCCAGCCCCCTCTGCCTCCCATTGACGATGGGGGGGTTCCCGTGTTTGAGCCCTCCCCTCTGTCGCCCACTGGCGGGGGTCTGGAGGCTGGACAGGCTGGAGCTGCGCTTCCTCAGACCCATCAGCCTTTAGTTCAGCAGACTGCGGAGAACAGGTAAGGATTGGTGCAACCGCAAAAACCTCACCTCGCCAACCGCTGCCAGATGTCAGGAGCCTGCTGCTGAAATCTATGTGTCGTGTGCACATCGTTTTGTGCCATTCTCTTGATTATTGCTTCAAAACGCTGCTTTAAAATCAGTCAAATGGCTAACAATTGGGTACAATTGCAGAGTAAGGCTATAAACCTTTCAGGAGACCTCCAATCAAATGCCGCCATTTGTCGCCGTGTCATGTACTTCGTCTTCTTGTGCCATTCTCATGCTGTTTTTGCTTCAAAACACGTTTATAATCAGAAAATGATCACCGGAAAGCTATAAGCTATTATCATTGGACATTTTTTATTTTTTTTTACCTTAGATTTATCTAGACATGGTCCTTGCTAAAATTCACAGTTCCCGGGACAAATTTTATGAGTGAACCCCCTTCTCTCTATATATGTAGGGTTAATTCAGGATAATTGGGACATTTTTTTACCAGTTGTCATAATGGCAATAAAAAAAGTGTTCCAGTTTACCAGAATTCAGTACTTTATATAAGTAAAAATTAAACTGAAAATGTGGGGCGAAAAATTAAATAATAAAATAAAAAATTTAAGGAAAAATTTTAAACATTGCTTAACAAATTTGATGGTTTTTGCATGCTTGGGATAGTGTGTAGGATTTTTTGTTTCTAAATAAATTAAAATATAGTTTATTATTAAAAATTTATTATGAAGTTATACTTTTTGTTCTGTTTTGTAAAGACTATTTGGAAATCATAAATCATTAGATTAATCCCAATAATCTGTATTTATTTTTTTATGGACAGTTTTATGTATTTCTTCTGGTTTGTTTCCAGCCAGTCTTTTACACGTCATATTTTGGGGAATCCATTGCAAAACACTTAAGGCCCTTGGATTAAACAAAAAACAAAACAAAACAAAAAAACGTTTTAAAAACCCTGGTCAATATGATAAAGAAAGGTTTCCCAACCTGTTTTCCTGTTTTTGATTTATTAAATCGGGAAGATTGAAGCAAACGCCTCTAAAATCTCAAGTTAAGGATAATTTGTCAAATTATCATGCTGATTTATCCCAGTCAGGGCCAAAATCCTTCTAGTGTCTCTCTTCTGTAGAATATTCTCTGATGCTTGAATTTGTGTGTCCTTCCTTGTCTTTCTCTATTGCTTGTTCTTTCTTTAGTGGAGAAGATGCACTGCATGCAGAATAAAACACTGCTAACTTTGCTAACTGTGTTTCCTTAAGGCATGTACTATATATCTGTATTAACTTTTCAGTGCAAGTCATTAACTCAACTTGGACCACTACATTTTAACGTCCCTGCATGTGAACTGACCTGTGTATACATCCTGCAGTGTGATCCCATGATAGAAGTTCCCTGCTTTTCTTCTCTCCCCAGTAACATCGCCCGAGATCCTGCATCCACACCCCCTGCCATGAGGAACGGCCCGGGAGGTTTGAGTGGGACGCCCGCTCAGCTGAATGTGGTGACCCCTACCTCAGGTCCTAAGGGCCCCAGTCCATTCTTGGGCCGCAGAGGTCAGAACTTATTATCCGTCCTCACATTTTTTTTTTTTTAATAGTTATCAATGTAGAATACACTTCCATTTAAAAGTAAAAGAAATTAACAGTTTATTTAAGCAAGGATGCTTTAAACTGATCATTATGTATTAAAATATTAAATATAAAATTGAAAACAAAAATATTAAGCAGCACACCTGTTGTTGATGATGATGATAATAATAATAATAATAATAAATGTTTTGAAAATTCAGCTTTGCATCACAGGAATAATTTTCATTTTATATTATATTCAAATAGAAAAGAGTTTAAAGTGTAATATTTCACAATATTACAGTTTTTACTGTATTTTTCAGTAAAATTCAGCCTAGGTGAGCATAAGAGATTTTTTTTTAAAAACAAAATAATTCTCTTGAACAGTAGTGTATATATTTGTGTATATATTATATATTTTTAATGTGTTATATATTTAATTTTGCGTGCTCATTTTCCCAATTTTTACATTTACATTACTTTTACTAACTTGATCTTTAAATAATAATTTAATAACACTGCTACATTTAATCATTAGCAAATCTCAAAATTAATATCCATTTTTCTACTCTATACATTATAATGTTGTGATGCCTAAGTTCACTTGTGGCATTTAAAAGGATTGATTTTTATATTTGCAAAATTAGTTAATTAAAATTCAACTCAATCAAAGTTATTTCTGACAAAAAGCTATTTGGTATTTGGACATTTTTCAGCTATAATTAATTAGAAGCGAATTATTTAAAATGTAATAATCAGTGCATCCTTAAAGGGATAGTTCTTTCAAAAATGATAATTCTGTCATTAATTACTCACACTCATGTTGTCCCAAACCCGTAAGAACTTTGTTCATCTTCTAAACACAAATTAAGATATTTTTGATGAAATCTGAGAGCTTTCTGACCCTGCATAGACCGCAACGCAACTGACGCAGTTAAGACCCAGAAAGACAGTAAAGACATTGTTAAAATAGTCCATGTGACATCAGAACACAAATTAAGTTGAATCACAGAAGATGAACAAAGGTCTTACGGGTTTGGAACGACATGAGGGTGAGTAATTGGTGACAGAATTTTCATTTTGGGGTGAACTATCTCTTTAAAATGCATGTTGTCAGTTAGCCAGTAAAATCATGTCTGGACCATTTGGTTTCAGGTACAAAGAAACAAGCTCCAGCACCTCCCAAACTGGCCGCCCCTCCCACACCTCAGAGCGTAAAAGCGGCACCTAACCAGCCCACACCAAACCAGCCCTCAGCTCTGAGCACCCCTCAGCCTCTCATTGCACCCCGCCGCAACAACCAGACCCCCATCCACGCCCCTAGCCACCCTCCTCCTCAGCCTCCTTCCCAGCCTCCTCCCCAGAGCACAGAAGAAAGTGAACCCTCCCCTCCCAGAACACCCACCCCTCCTGGTACACCTCCTTATGACGGCTCTCAGCTGCGCCCCAGGCCCACCCCTCGAGCACGACCCAAACCTGCCGGCCCGCCACCACCACAACCACCTAGCGACGGCGCCAACGGCGTCTGTGTTTCTGGATCCAAGATTATCTCAGGTAAGGAAAATCATGAAAAAACTCCAACAACATTCTGACATTTTTGCACAAAAAAATTAATAATAATAACAACATTAATAAAAAATTATTTTATAAATAAATTATATAATTGTTCAATATTCAAATATAAATCCTTAAATATTAAATATACAAATTTAGTTTTTTTTTTACATTGAAAAAATATTATTTAATTTGTTAATATGAAATAAAACCAAAATCTTTTACAATGTCTAGCCAATGTAATTATAATAAATAATTATGGAATAATTTCATACTTTTATAAATAAAAATAAAAAGTTATTTTATTTTATTTATCATATGATTCATTATTTAATTTTATTTGTAAAAATACAACACATGAGCAAAATTTTCTACATTGTGTAGCCAATATAATTATAAAAAATCATAATGGAAATATTTAAATACTTTCATTAAAAAAATACATATAATCATTCTAAAATACAGCATATGACCAAATTGCAAGCTATATGGTAGCATCCAGCCTTTTTTTTTTTTTTTTTCATCATTTTTCTTCATTAATAAAAATAATAGAAACATCATATGGAAATTCAACAGAAAATAGCACATTTATCCTTTTCCTGAGGGCAAATGCACACAACTACAGAAATGGACTTGTCTGTACAAGCCTAATGGGAACGTCAAGCGCTCAATGGATATCATTTGCACTCTCTGATTGTTTCACTATGACACATTTCTACAGCTCAATCAACTCTAATATGGAAACACACTCATCTAGAGTCAAACTGCAGGTGTTCAGCGTCAGTCTATTGTGTTCCTCATTAATAGCTCATTATTGGGAAGAAAGCCCAGCACTCGCGCCTGCCAAACAACTCTCCTAAGGGTTTCCCTCCATTAAGCTCGTTTCACATGGCGAAAGAAACTTGCAGATGCTGTTGGAGACTAAAAACTTCATCTTCAGATTATAACGTTTTTAAACAATCCCAGATCCAGAGTTAACAAGCTTTATTTTCTTAAGTAGGTTTGTCAGGATGGATGTAGTACACAGTGTGCAGTTGTTAGCAGCATACAGCAGTGGTGTTTGATCGATAAATCTTTAATACAGGACAAAACAGCTCTTTTTGTTAACTGTTTTATGCATTACTTACTATATAGTTGTGTCTATTTAACATTTATATTTAAATATACAATATAAAGGTTGTGGAATTACATCCTTCAAGATTTAGTTGCCTCGATCCTTTAAAGGAATGTTCCATGTTAAATTAGATGATAATAATAATAATAATAATAATAATATGGTTAAAAATAAATATTAATGATTTTTATTTTATTATTAATAAAGTGTAATAAAGGTTAATTAAATAGAAGTTAAGCGTTACAGACAACATCCATGGCATGTAGAAAATACCTCTGGAAATGATTTTAAATAAATAAACTAATAATAATTTAAATTCTATTTATAATAATAATATTAATAACATTTAAATATGAAATGTTCCAGGTTAAATAGAAGTTAAACTCTATGGACAGCATTCAAGGCATGTAGAAAATACCTATCTATCATAAAATGGAAATGATTTTAAATAAATTAAAAAAAATAAAGAAATGAAAATTATATCAATTTATATTTTAATAATCAAAAAATGAATGCAATTAAATATGAGAAGGAATGTTCCACCCCAAATTAAATTGAAAGTTAAATTCTATGGGCAGCACCATGGCATGTAGAAAGTAATTGTGAATAAATAATAATAATTTTATTTTATTAATTAAAAATAATAAAATTAAATATGAAAAGGGATGTTCCTTGTTAAATTAATTAGAACAATGGACAGCATCCATGACATGTAAGAAATACTGCTGAATTATAAAATGGAAATAATTTAAAATAAATAATAATAATAAAATAATTTACATTTTATTAATAAAAATAATAAATGAAATGAGTAAAAACAGGCAAAAATCATGTTTACAGAAATGCACTTAATGAAAGTCTCTAAAGGTAATCATAATAAATGTATAACTAAACAATGTTTTAGTTTTTGTAAATTAAGGAATAAGTTAACATAATTTTTTTGTGATACTCGACAGCATGTTGCAGATGTTGTCAATTGAGCTTAACTCGTATTGACCCTGAAACATTCCTTGAATGTCATATAATCGATATACAAATTCAAACATTAATTTTCTGTTTAATTTGGCTTCAAATATTGTCTTCCTGAAACAGAACATTGCTGAAGTTGAACAGAAATGTAACCAAAGAAGTAACATTTTGATCAGGGAGAAAGAAAAAAGTGACGATTAATTATCATAATTTATTATTATTCATCATGCCTTTCAACACCTTTGTGATGTTTATTTGTTCCTGGCATCCATTATTTAAACTCCGAACTGAACACAGATCTTCAGTTTAGTGTTTGATTTTCCGAAATTGACTTTCAGCCACACACACACACACACACACACACACATACACATACATCTTTATGTCTGGATTTCACATTTATCCCTCATAACACGGATTGTCATCATTGGCCTGACTGTAGGATGCGTCGTGTGTAATAATCTCAGTCGTAAGTTTGGGTCAGTGAAACCACATGCTGCAATAGACGGATCCGTTTCCAGCGGTTGTGGAAATATCAGCCGCTGCCAGGAGTCCTTCAGTGTTTGGCCTGAGGTTCAGACGCTCTCCTGCTTTACTGCACACTGCATCTGCATGAGAGAGAGCTGCGATGCTGCCACGTTTAATGACATTACCACCACCATGATTAATGCTCCTAGCATTGTTTAAAGAAATCACCACTTTCAGTGTTTAATGACACTCTTTTTGGTGGTTCATTGCCATCAGAACTTCATCCGAAAAGCCAACATGAAGTCTAAACTCACCCTGTTTACTTTCCTAACACACACTCCTTATATTATTGTGCACAGTTCATTTGTACACATGCTAATCTGAAGAAAAATAAAATTTTTAGAGAAATCACTTACGTTCAGCATTTATTTGATTAAAAAAAATACAGTAATATTGTGAAATATTATTACAATTTAAAATAACTGTTTTCTATTTGAATATAATGTAAAATGTAATTTATTCCTGTGATGCAAAGCTGAATTTTCAGCATCATTACTCCAGTCTTCAGTGTCACATGATCCTTCAGAAATCATTCTAATATACTGATTTGCTGCACAAGAAACATTTATTATTATTATCAATGTTGAAAACAGTTGTGCTGATTATTATTTTTGTGGAAACCATGATACACCACCATTCAAAAGTTTGGGGTAAGAAAGAAAAAATTATACTTTTATTCAGCAAGGATGTATTAAATTGATCAAAAGTGACAGTAAAGAGATTTATAATGATTTTTTTAAAAAGAAATCTGAGGTGAATTCCACCTAAATTAAGCAGCAAAACTTGTTTTAAACATTGACGATAATAATGAGTCGTTATTAATAATTGAGTGCTAATTAAGCACCAAATCAGCATATAGGAATGATTCATGAAGGATCATGTGACACTGAATAAATCCAGCTTTGCATCACAGGAATAAAATACAATTTAAAATATATTCAAATAGAAAACAGTTATTATAAATTGTAATAATATTTCGCAGTTTTACTGTATTTTTAATCAAAAGAAATGTTCAAATTTTTTACAAATATTTTTCCAAAAATATTTCAAAATCTTACCAACTCCAATTAAACTTTCAACCACTGGTGGTTGTAATTTGTGTAATCCAATTAATTTTGACATATAGAAGTAAAATGGGTTGCAGATGATGTTTCATGTTGACTTTAAAAGGCTGAGATGTGATTGGATTGGCTTTATAGAAGTTCACAGCCATCTGAATTGTGATTGGCTTCACTTTGCTGGTGGTTCGTCGTCATCAGTGTTTGATCCTTTGAACATGTTGTGACGTTGTTGCACTGTTACAGATGTGTGATCTTCTGCCTGTGAGGTGTGGTTTGAGTGGCAGGCGATGGTAAGAACTCTGGGTGTATCAGTCGATGTATTGTCAGCTCCATCTGTGTGTGTCTGAACGCTTTCTTTGCCTGTTTAACCCGACTAACAGCAAGTTAACCTGCATGACAAGCTGCCTAACCAGTGTCTTTGTGGCATGTCTTAGGATAAAATACAAGCACATGCTTTATGCAACTAAACATACAGTAACTCCCTACCCATGCATCTCGGCTGCTTCTGCAGGGTGAATGTTAGCTGTGCCACAGATACTGTATTATTTAACATTACTGATTATTTTACATTTGAATACGCTACAGTTTTAAAAGTTTGGGGTCAGATTTTTATTTTTTAAAGAATTTTATTTAGCAAGGATTGATCAAAAATGACAGTAAATACTTTACAGCATTTACCATATATATATATATATATATATATATATATAGTAACATTATAAAAGTAAATGCTGTTCCTTTCTTTTCTATTCCTCAAACAATCCTGGAAAAAATTAAGCAGCACAATTGTTTTCAACATTGATAATAATAATAGATTCTTGAGCAGCAAATCATATTAGAATGATTTCTGAAGGATCATGTGACACTGAAGACTGGAGTAATGATGCTGAAAATACAGCTTCGCAACACAGGAATAAATTACATTTTAAATAGTGCTGTCAAACGATTAATCGCGATTAATCACATCCAAAATAAGTTTTTGTTCACGTAATATATGTGTGTACTGTGTATATTTATGTATATATGAACACATACAGTATATATTTTGAACATATTTACATACATGTATTTACATGTATATATTTATTTTCATATAATTTATATTATATACTGTATATTTTATATATATTTTTCTTAAATATATGCATGCATGTGTATTTATATATATATATATACACATACACAGTACACACACATATGTGTACAAAAACTTTTATTTTGAATGCAATTAATCGCGATTAATCGTTTGACAGCACAAATTTTAAAATATATTCAAATAGAAAAGTTATTTTAAATTGTAGTAATATTTAACTATTTTAATACTTAAAAACATAAAAAAAATCTTACTGACCCAAAACTTTTGAACAGCTGTATACATTTTATGTTTAGATATTAATATCATATTAGTATTATTATTGGTTTATATGTTTATAAACCAATATCGCAACTAAACAACATTTATTTTCATTATTTCATCATTTCAATAAAATAATATTAATATAGGATATCATCCAAGTGCATCTTGTTAAATGATACATTCTTGTTTTGTCAAATATTGCTTGTTTTCTTTGAAGTTGAGGCTTTTTGGAAGTTTAATTTTGGTGGAAATATGATCAAATGTTTTCTTTGAAATATCCTAACTGTGCATTATGATTGCACAGATGAAGATGGAGATAAAGAGGAGAGATCTTTGACGGGACCAGGGCTGGATCTTGTCCCGGAGCTTGAGGAGGATGAAACCACAGAAACACTCTCAGAAGATGAACACCAATCAGAAAACACCGCCCTGTGAGGTGGGCGGAGTCCAGTCTTCACACAGCCAATGGAAAGCTATGTTCGTGATATAGAATACTAACATACTTACTGCATAGTGTATTCTTACTGTTGATTTTAAGGATGTGAAAGTATACAAAATGAAAAACTTTTAAACATGACCTCAGTTACCTTTTGAATAAATATAGGTATTAAGCATTCAGATTTAAGTTTTAAAATTTAATAAAAGTATTTTATGAGAATGATCAAGTGAGTCATCACAGTTGCTTCAAACGTCACACTGGAAATGGAAGGTCAAGTTGATGCATTGCATTGTGGGATATAGTACCCAGCACAGTGTGCAATTATAGTAGGTCATCTGGGTATTCAAAGGATGTAGAAAATTTGTATGCCATCTTGAAAAGTGTACATACAGAACAAATAGTATGGTAGTATGCTATTCCGAACATAGCCATTCACTTTAGCCTTTGACCCCTATAGAAAACTCTCTGTCCTCACAATGCTGGCACATTGTAACCACATATCAGGAAAAAAGAAAAAACAGTACGCACATGTTAACATGCTATACATTCTTGATTTCTTTCACAAATAGCATAAAGCTGGTTTGGGTTTTAATCAAGTATGAATGTCTTTCAGTTTTGTGATGTTTTGCATAACAAGTGTTATATATGTGCCTTGAAAAAACTTACCAAATCACTGAGTTTGTGTGACTGATGTCCCTCACACTTTGCTTCATGTTTTTGTTGGTTATCATGGTGAATGTTTTTTTTTTTTTTTTGTTGTTTTTCAAATTAATTTTTTAATCATTCCTTTTCTCTTTTAATACTACGTTTAAGATTTGACAAAAATTGGATTTAAAAAAGCTTAAGAAAAATAATGGTTCTACAGATACAATTGATTTAATACATGCATATGGTTTGTATTTTTAAGTATTTTTCCTGGGGTGCAATACTGACTGCAGTGTAGTGTTATGACATTACAGTCATTTTTGTGTTAGTTTAGTAGTTTTTAACAATTGTAATTGTGTTTTACAGGGTTTTATGTTTAGTGGAGTATGTACTACCAAGTACCAATTTATCCATCCACTGTTGACCATTAAAATAAACCCTGCATGTACTATTATGAAATACAAAATGACCAAAGATGCTTTTTTTAAACGCGTATGATCCTGTGTCAGAGCTTTATTTCATGCTGTATGCAAAAACAGCACTGACAACATAAATGTGAATGAGAGGGTTAATGGATCAGTCAAGCTCAGGAACCGTCAGCTAGAAAGCCAAAGTCATTCATTCCTTTCAAGAGTGAGTATGTGTCTTTATTTCTGTGGATATGTTCTCTTTAATTGGCTCTTAATTGTACATATTGATTTTTTTTTTGTTTCACCCCCTTTTGTACGTCTGTGTGCACGTTTCCTCCATCTGAATTCTCGTTCTTCATGTTGCCTCAGATGAACAAATGTTGTACAAATTCATTTTTTCAAGACCGCAACTGTTTTCTGATTATATATCTAATAAAATGCTTAATTACAGAAACCAAAACCAGTTGTTTTTTAAATACCGTTTAATTTACAGAAACCTCAAGGACAAATTGGTTGCAAAGTGTTGGTTGCAAAAAAAGTAAAAACTGATTTTTGATGATATATTATAAATAAGAATATTGGTTTATCATCAAGTACATACTGCATGGAGATTTTCTTTCCCGCCAGTCACAATAAACAATACATTATAAAGGACAAGTGACTATGCCCAGTAAGCGAAGAGAAACACGGCCACTGACATACAGACGATGAGGTTGGCGTTTACCAGGTGTTTCATACAGGGGTCTTCCTCGAGGGAACACGTCAGAGCCTCTGGAGGAGGAGGAGACTTGGGTTTCTCTCCTTTCTGCTTCTCCATTCCACAGATCCAGAACAGAGCAGATCTGAGTTTAGAGGAACCCGCATTGCTGGACGCAGAACTACTGGAGTCTGCTGACAAATGAAAACAAGTATTATCTACATAGATTTAGTGCATTTTATATTTGTCTGCAGATTGCAATTATGCAATGCAATGATGTTCAGATATTAAATGTGATGTAGATTTTAAGTAATTGTATGCTTAAAAATATTTCAGTTCCTCCAGTTGTTGTTTTTTTTTAAATTATGAAACGACTTTGTCTCCCTCTGCTGGATAACTGGACTATTATAGAAATAGATCGGTATGAATTGGACAATTTACAACACCATTTATCTGTGCCTGCACATGGATTGGACAAAGTACCTTCTTTTGTAGGATCTGCATCATTTTCCATGTCTTTTGAGTACTGTGTGGCATCCTCGATCGTCTGGAGATCTGAAACCACAACCTCTTTGCTTTCTGTCACAGGATCAAAGCGTGTGTACCACGTCAAACGACTGATCTGGAAAATAACAAACCCGTTATATGAGTAGTTCCCAAATTAAAGGGATAGTTCACCCAATAATTGTAATTCTGTCATTCCCTCAAGCTGTGCCAAACATGTATGAGTTTCTTTTTGTCTGTAGAGCACAAAATATTTTGAAAAATGTCGGTAACCAAACAGTTGACGGTAGCCATTGATTTCTATAGTATTTTTTTTTCTATGCTATGGAAGTCAATGGCTACTGCCAGCTGTTTGGTTTGGAACAACATGAAGGCAAATAAATGATTTTATTTTGGGGTGAACTATCCCTTTACGGTTTATGAAAAGGCATTTCTGAATGCAAAGTATGTTTTTGTGAAATTGCAAACTGGGTTAGGGTTGGTCTTTTTTCTAACCTGCTCAGGTTTGGGCTTTTCTGTAGCCAGACTAACACACACAACCACGATGAGTGTGAGGACAGTGAGAATGATGGAGAAGTACAGGTAGTGAACATATTTGATGATGTCAGGCCTGTTGTCACTCTCGTAGCACTGTGGTGTAGGATAGACGAAATCCAGAATCATCCTTGTACAGCCCACCACCATGCCCACTATCAGACCCCAGAATGCACCCTACACCAACACAACAGAAAAATGAATGAAACAAGAAACCAGGCGTGTCCCAAATTGCAAAAAAAAGTACTTTCTCATCGTTTCTACTCATTACTCAGTTGTTTATTTTACCATGTATTACTGTGTTTGGAAGGGTTTTGACTTCAAACACATTAAAATGCACAAAAGTACATTATTTCTTATTTACATGTAATGCAGGGATTCCCAAATCTTTTTTCATCTGAACCTCTTTCACCTACTTGAAGTACCCCTGAGATTTTAATAATTAAGCGTATCGTTTGCATGTTCACGGTTCTCTGGCATTGGTTAATGGTCACATGACATGCAGGTAAACAAATAAAATATTTAATATTTATATTAAGTGTTTTATTTTGATTGATGTTATTTTAAAAAGATTTATTTTACATTTTATGATTTAATTAATTATTAGCTTAAACCCCTGTCCTTCACGAACCCCAGTTTGGGAAACATTGACAATGTAATGTTTAATGCACTTCATGTTGTTAATCACAACTTTTTCTTAGAATTTTTATATCAATATGGGGCAATATTATCCTATTTAAATCAATGTGATAAACGAGTTAGGTCAAAAGTAATCAAAAAGTAGTTTGATTATATTAACTAAAATGTGTAATGTAATGGATTACATCATTAAGTACAATTTTTTTGTCATGTAATTTGGAATCAGTAAAATACTACACATTTTAAGTAATCTACCTAGCTCTGATTGTGAGAAAAGTCAAAATATGACAGTCAATTATGAGATAAAAAGTTTAACATATACTGTCATTGAGAAGTCTGAGATACTAAGTCAGATTATGAGACAAAATTTATTAAATTAAAAAGCTGAAATTATGGCATACTGTCATAATTATGAGATAAGGTTTAAATTATGACATTATGAGATAGAAAGTCCATAGCGTATAGTAGGTCATTTGGGACAACTACTGTCTATGAGTGAGTCATTGATTCATTCACTCAACTGACTGTTCAAATGCTGGTTTTTGAGCTATTGTCATTGGTGGACCAAAAATAGACAAAGCAACTGGCAAAATATCTTTTGAAAACAAATATCACACTATATATCGTGTTGTTGGTATCCACTGTGATTAAAAACCACTTGCGCTAACCAGTGCTTGTGCGATATTACTTAAAAATTACTCACAATTTCACCCATAATATAGGCTTATTTTACACAAATTAGGGTATTAATGAAGGCTTTTCAAATTTGGTTTAATGCTTAATCTTACTTAAATGCTTGATCTTAGTACATAAGTTTTGTACCTTCTCATTGGTCCGTTTCCAGAAGCATCCCGCAAAGAAGACGACCGTTATGGGGGGCTGCAGGTACATACTGATAGATTGGATGTAGATGAAGAGCTGCCCACCCTGACTGGCCTGAACCAGAGGAATCCACAGCATTGACACCACCACTAGCACCAACACAAACACTCTTTGACACGGAAACACACACACACACAGCAGCTGAAACAGTCCAGCTTTACAAGAGCACAAAAATGTAGCATTTGCAGTTGTAGAATGACAATACTAGATTCATTTACCAGAAATAAACACACACCAACAAAAAAAAGGATTTTATTTGTTAACAGCTTCTAGCCACCCAGTATCGTAAGATGTTGATATTTGGTTGAATATAAGTTCTGACAGCGGGTGACCACCATGTTAGGACAATGTCAAATGCCAATGTCAATTTGATGTAGAACACTGCAACGACGAATACTACTGTTTTAAGTCGTGCTATTGAGTATTATTTGAGTCTTTTCAAACATCACATTGACGTCAAACTCTGACAGTTAATCATGAACCATGAAAAAAACAATGTAAACAAAAACCAGTGTCTGCTAAACATTATAATGTTAATGTCCACATAATGTTAAATTATACATAATGTCAGTCATGGCATTAAATAACCAAAATTCAGCGTCTTTCCAATTTCAGAAGTTGATGCAAGCCATCGTTGGGTTTTGGGGTCAACCCGATTTCCTTTCCAACCAAAATTCAACATCTATCCAATGTTGGAGGTTGGCGTCAACTCAATTTTCATCTGTCTGACGTTGGAGCCTTTCTGGGCACTTTTAAATGCAAACAGTCATTGTGTGTCAGGGCAATGTCTAATGCCAATGTCAATTTGACGTAGAATACTGACAAATACTGTTGATGTTATTTTTGTACCCAAAACCCAACATGTTAAAAACATTATAATGTTAATATCCACACAACGTTACAACATCATTAGACGTTTTAATTAACCAAGAGTCTGTCCATTGTTGCAGGTTGATCCAAGTAGGGTTGCAAAGTGGTGAAAAATTTCTGTAATGTTTCCGGAAATTTACCACCTCTTTGCAACCTTAGATGTTGCTTTCATTTCCAACTAAACAGTCCAATGTTTAAGTCTTTCTGGGTACTTTTAAAAGGCAAATAGCCATTTACAGGATGAGGAAACTGATGAATTGTCCTTTAAAATCTAGTGTGTATAACAACTTGTTGATGCCATACCTTCCCACAATCATGAGCTCCCACTCAGAGGCAGTGCGGCGGATGTTTCTCCAAAGGTCCATGGTGAAAATGGTGCTGGAACTGTTGAATATGGAAGTCAAAGAGGACATGAGAGCAGCCAACATCACAGCCATCATTAAACCCCTCAGACCTTGACAAACACACAAGAAGAAAATGATTCATTGCAGCCACCTGTTCTAGAAACTGACAAAAACTCTACATATGAGTAAATAATCAAGGAATCTCACTGATACCTGCAGGAAGGAGCTCCATGACCAGTTTGGCATAAGCGATGTCCGAGCAGCCCACCGGATTCCCACAAACTTGTTTACACACATCTGGGTCTCCACAGCCCACCTCATCTACACACATTCACATACATTTTAAGATAACAAATTGTGCATTTAGATGTTCAAAGGTCTTAAACTTTGGTGTTTATTTCAAACACACCTGGGTAAAGAATCCTGCTAATCATGCCTGGAATCACCATCAAGAAGAAGGGCAGAACTTTGAGGTAAGCAGCAAGTAAAGATCCTCCTTTAGCATGAACAATGTTCTTGGAAGCAAGTGAACGCTGCACTATCACCTTCACACAGGAATGACAACAAAGTATATTACGTTTGGAAGGTATGTGGTCACTGGGCAGTCTTCTAAGGTCTTATGAATGATTACTAGGTGAATGCTAAGGAAGTGTTCCAAATGGTTGATAAATACAGTATACAGAAAGTTCTAGAACTAGCTAGATAGTCAAAACTAGAACTTTCCGACAGTCCAGGTACTTCAGTCTAGCAAGCTAGAACTTGAATCTCGGTTGATATACTGTAGAACTTATTTAATAGAAAATTTAAAAGATCCAGAGCTTCAATCTAGCTAGAATTTATGACAGCACTAGATCTAGATAGATGTAGAACATAAATTTAGTCTAGAACTTCTAGATAGATCTACTTCAGTATATCTGGATTGATAGTTCTAGAATTTCTACATAGATAGAAACCATCATACCTATCATGAGAAAGGTGTTCAAAATAAGTAAGTTCAATCAACACTGCTGGTTCACGAGTTCACACTTACATATATTTAGCACGAGTAACGTAATGCGTATTTGGCGAGTATGGTAATACGTTGTTGGCGTGCTGTCCTGGGGAAGGGCTCCGAGCTCGGGAATTACCCGAACCCAGAGTACCCCCCTAGTGTGTTGAGAACTTTAGTGATAATAGTGGAGAAGGGGTGGTGGAGGGATGCTGATTAGCCGTCAAATGAATGGAGGTATGTCAGCTGTATTTATACCCGTGTGTTGATTAGCTTGATGGCGTACCACTTGTGTCTAATTAGGCTAAGCATCTGACGTGCTCCTCCCGAACTTTGTTATTGAAACATCATTTCTTTACCTGGTCAGAACACCAGTACCACATGGAGGGTATGGACATGCCCAGGATCACCCCCGGCCAGGGCAGGTCAGAAGTCACAGGGTGACGGAATATGTGAAAGGCATCCTCCCGTGGGATCCCGCAGGTGGTGTTGGGCACTCGGATGGAGGGAATGGCCTGAGGATACTTATCCAGGACAGCTTGAAATCCCCCAACCTCTATAAAACCTTCACAGCAAAATGAGAAGAGCATATTATTATTGTATTAAAGGCATCAAGACTTAAATCAACATGACTGTCATGGTCACTCACTGAAGCCCATGAGGATCAGGGCTCCGATCACCATGATGAGAGTCTGAACCGCATCGGTGTAGATCACTGCTGCCAGACCACCTGTAACCACATCAGTCAAGAAATGTTTTAGCAGATTATAAGACTTCTTCACATCTGATTTTATGAGAATAGAGAAGTCCACGCTGATAATGTAGTTAGCGTTCTTGCTGAGAACAGACCTCAACTATAACTATAAAGTTTTAATAATCATTCAAATTCTGAGAGAATGGGGACATCCAGTCTACAATTAACAACAAAGACAAGATTATTGTTGGAATAACTTTCAAAAGTTTTTTTTTTCTTCTTCCAGCTGGTGAACCATGAAAAACACAGTGACAGACAGTGTTTTAAATTATGATGGTAGTTGTATCTGCCTGTTATATCTTGTGTTTTATTGACAAATGGTAGGTTTAGGGGCAGGGGTTGGGTTACATCCTCATAAATGCGTAAATAATGTAATATAAATAAAACTGTTGTGACTGTTTACATTGAAAAATCACACCCCAACACATAGGCAATATTATTACCCAATATATAATTTAATCATGGTGATAAAATTCCCAATTCAATTCAAGTTTATTTGTATAGCGCTTAAATTGTTGCAAAGCAGCTTGCAATGCTTTTCAATCTGCCGACCAATGCCTTTTGCGTCGGCATACTGACGCCAAGGAGTCCTGAGCAAGCGTCAATATGTGACGGGTTGGGAGTGAGAATGTGTTGTCAAAGGAGTAGTTTTGTTTTATTTATTTATTTGATCTGAAGAGGGTTTTTTAATTAAGTAAGAACTCTAGTAATTTTGCTAGTAAGAAAATGCTGGGTTAAATACAACCCAGAGCTGGGTAAATATTGGACAGAACACATGCTGGGTTGTTTTCAACCAACAGTTGCAGTAGCCCCTCACTGCAGAACAAAGATCCAGGGGGCGTGGTTGGATCCACATCTAGGGGGTGGAGATGGGTGGGTTTAGGGATCAGGGGTGGAGATGGGTAGGTTTATGGGTGGAGATGGGTGGGTTTAGGGATCAGGGGGTGGAGACAGGTAGGTTTAGGGGTGGAGATGGGTGGGTTTAGGGATCAGGGGGTGGAGACGGGTAGGTTTAGGGGTGGAGACGGGTAGGTTTAGGGATGGGGATGGTAGGTTTAGGGATCAGGGGGTGGAGACGGGTAGGTTTAGGGGTGGAGATGGGTGGGTTTAGGGATCAGGGGGTGGAGACAGGTAGGTTTAGGGATGGGGATGGTAGGTTTAGGGATCAGGGGTGAGACGGGTAGGTTTAGGGGTGGAGATGGGTGGGTTTAGGGATCAGGGGGTGGAGACGGGTAGGTTTAGGGGTGGAGATGGGTGGGTTTAGGGATCAGGGGGTGGAGACAGGTAGGTTTAGGGGTGGAGATGGGTGGGTTTAGGGATCAGGGGGTGAGAGATGGGTAGGTTTAGGGGTGGAGATGGGTGGGTTTAGGGATCAGGGGGTAGAGACGGGTTAGGGTTAAGGATGGGGATGGTAGGTTTAGGGATCAGGGGGTGGAGACGGGTAGGTTTAGGGGTGGAGATGGGTGGGTTTAGGGATCAGGGGGTGGAGACGGGTAGGTTTAGGGGTGGAGATGGGTGGGTTTAGGGATCAGGGGGTGGAGACGGGTAGGTTTTGGGATGGGGATGGTAGGTTTAGGGATGAGGGGGTGGAGATGGGTAGGTTTAGGGGTGGAGATGGGTGGGTTTAGGGATCAGGGGGTGGAGACGGGTAGGTTTAGGTATATGTAAGGTGGGAGGAGTTGGATCTGGATCCACCCACGCCCCCTGGATCTTGTGTTCTGCAGTGAGGACCATCTCAACAGTTTGGTCAAATGTTTAACCCAACCTTCTGGGCAGTAACCCAAACGCTGTATTTAACCCAACATTTTTAGTGTGTAGTTTATGTATTTTGAATTTGGAGCTCCTATTTATTGTCACAAATATATCACTGTCGTAAAGCAATTCGTTTTTCATCGTTACCATCAGAATGATTTTGAAGCTGATATTTCAAGGAAAAAAAAAAACTTATATAAAGGTTGCCAACCTTTAAGTTCAGCGTGGAGTGAGATTTTCAATTCATAAGGGTAGAAAATCTTTTGTTGAATGCAGTTCAATGTCTTAAATTCATTAATCACTTATGCTTATACGAGAATCATTAATTTTTTTTTTTTTTAAAGGATGCAAGTATACATTTTGGTAACTTTACAATAAGATGTCATTTATTAACATTAGTTAATACATTTACTAACATGAACAAACAATGAACAATGCATTTATTACACTATTTATTAATCTTTGTTCATGTTAGTTAATGAAAATACAGTTGTTCATTGTTTATTCATGTTAGTTAACAGTGCATTAACTAATGTTAACAAACACAACTTGTGATTTTAATAATGCATTAGCAAATACTGAAATTAACATTAACTAAGATTAATAAATGCTGTAGAAGTATTGTTCATTCTTAGTTCATGTTAACTAACGTTGTTAACTAATGAACCTTATTGTAAAGTGGTTTAAATTTCACTTCAAAAAAATCTAGTGTTTAATCATGTCTAAATAATTATCAAATCCAAAACTCACAAATAAGTAAGCAGGTAGGCCTATGACCTGCAATACTCTTTTGAGAAACTAGACTAGTAGAAACATGTAGGCCTATTTATTAAAGAGATCAAAGCTTGTCGCAACTCTGTTTCTCAATTATATTTGAGTTGCGCCAAAACGGTATTTATTGAAAGCTGAAAGCTTTGTTTCATATCACTTATATACAGTTGCTTTAAGTCGAGCATTTAAAGCGCGCGGAAGAGAATGTTATCGTGTTTTAGTTTGGGCTCTAATACAGTTATCGCTCGTGCTAAAATATACGACCTGCGATGGTGTAGAGAGCGGTGATGCTGAGGAGCAAAACCACAGCGAGGTAGATGTTCCACTGCAGAGCCTGCTGGATGAACACAGCTCCTGCATACATGTCCACCTGCACACAGAGCAACAGACATCAGTACTAAATCCGCTCTGGTAGGCCTGATTAGATTTTAAATCGAGCACACTTACTGATATTTTTGTGAAGATGTAGATAAATAGATATAAAACACAAAGAAATAACTGTATTCTTTTTCCACCAAATCTTTTCCGTAAATACTCGGGCATTGTTGTGACCTGCAAAATAATGGAAAATCATCTTAATTCTCACGAATTGCAGAAACAACCAGATGAACACAGTTGCATATGGATATATTTGTGTATACACAACCGTTCAAAAAAAAAAAAAATAATAATTAATTAAAATAAATTAACACCTTTATTCAAACTGATTAAACTGTTAAACTGATTAAAAGTGACAGGAGATAAATTTACAACCAATGTGGTAACACTTCATAATAACTTTTATTTAAAAATCATTAAACATTACACAATGCTTAACAGATCATTAGTTAATATTTATTCAAATAGCAAGACATGTTTACTAGTACAATAGATCACTATTTCATGTAAAATAAAATGCTTACAAATGTCATTAATCTACCAATTCCTATGATCATGCACTTCTTAAAAATCTACAATTGATTTTAGCAGATGTTATGCAATGATTTTGTTAATGTACAACACTTTTGCTGCTGTTGGGGTGTGATACGGGTAAGTTTAGGCTCAGGTTTGGTGGTTTGGGTTAGTTTAAGGGTTGGTTAAAGGGTCAGAAGTGTACAGGGGACGTATACGGGAACAGGTTCAATCTGTTTATATTACATTGCTTTGATAAATAAACAAATAAAGAATTTTCCTGAATATCCTGTTTATTGATATATAATAGTATACTAAGTGTTGAGGCAATAAAACACATTTTGCACCCAAATTACACTGTTTTAAGCCTTTAGCAACTGTTTAGCTAAACTTAACTAACCACCTTTTTTTACACAAACATTGTTACAGTAGCTAAAAGTCCAGTGGCCATAAAGGGACTAAATGTTTAATAAACATTTATAAATATTTACGGATGATGAATAGTCTCAACTTTAGTTTGGGTACTGCAAAAATATGAACAAATAATATGTGTAATAAATATGTGTAAATAGGGGTGAATTCAGGCCATTAAGACACTTTTTACCATTGAGATGACTGCTCATAAAGGTAATAATGATTAATGTTTATTACCATTTACAAATTATGAATAGTTTCCACTTTAGACTGGGTACTGCAAAAAACATTAACACATAATTAATAAATGATTAAAGATCTAAACAACAAACGAAGGCCAAATATGTGACCTTCACAGGCTGTGATTATGAGTTAATAATTAATATGTTATATGCATAGTTTGTGAGTGCTCAAAATGACTAATTAAGGTATTTTTTGTTTACAACAGTTGTAAATGTAAAGAAGAGCATTAGCTAATATGTGAACTAAAGTTTAATGACATTTGATAGCTTTCAAAAGTACATTAACATTTACATTTAATCATTTAGCAGACGCTTTTATCCAAAGCGATGCACAATATGAGAACAATAGAAGCAATCAGACCATTGAGAGTGCAGCAGTATACAAGTGCCATGACAAGTCTCAGTTAGCCCAGCACAGTACACGCAGCTAGGGTTTTTTTTTTTTTTTTAAATAGATAGAATAGGTAAGTGTTAGTATTAGTTAGTCAGGTGCTGGCGAAAAAGATGTGTCTTTAGATGTTATGCGTCTTTAACAAGTCAGCTTTTAATTATTGTATAATTTCTGTTAAATTCTTTTTTCTTTTTCTTTTTTTTTTAAAGTGCATGAGCGTATGAATTGAAAGTTTAATGGCATTTGTAAGAATTTCAATTTGCATTAAACAATGATCTGTTAAACATTAGGTAATGTTTAATAAGTACATCAGTAAACACTGACAAGCACGTTCTCTCAAATTTCTAGTTATGTGAATATGTAATAATCTGTTAAGCATTATAATAACTTTGATTAATAAATCATTAACAAATATTAAATACAGTGTTACAGAAAAAAACATGTAACATGGTTTCCACAAAAATAACTGTTAACTGATTTCAACATTGATAATAATAAGAAATGTTTCTTGAGCAGCAAATCAGCATATTAGAATGATTTCTGAAGGATCATGTGACACTAAGTAATGATCTTGAAAATTCAGCTGTGCATCACAGAAATACATTTTAAATATATTCAAATAATGTAATTATATTTCACAATATTACTGTTTTTATGCAGTGCATGTTATTTTTAGTATCTAATTTATTGCTTGAGATTTGTTAAATGGAATCTAAGTGTATGTATTACTGAATTCTGTTGCTGTCTCACCCTTGATGCAATATAGATGGGTAAAAACAGCCAGCCCAAGAGCAGCACCATCAGCATGCCCTGCACATCAACATGAGACATGATGAATCTCTGAGACATTAACTATATTACAACAGAAAGACGTGACTCACTCCCAGAATTCTTTGCATTTTTACATAATGTACTCTATAAAGTGGTATATTTAGCAAATTAATGTACTCTCTGTCTCTTAAATTGCAGATCTCGTGTGCTTACGTTCCATTCATAAGCAGTGGAAGCGATACCCGCTGCCGCCCCAGAGCCGGCGAGACCAATGAAGTGGCCACTGCCCACATTACTGGCAAACAGAGAGGCGCCCACCTGAACAAACACGACAGATGGAAAAGAAGTGAGGTGGAAATTACACGTGATCCAAGATTCATATTCATATTTAAAAACATGAATCTCCCCAGATCAAATTTCACCCCAAAATTAAAAGGGAAGAAAAATACATTTTGACTAATAGGCCAGTTTTTAGGTTTCAGTCATTTTCATGACAATTTTAAGACATAGCCATCTATAACAAAAATCGTTAACTAAAACTAAAACCATAAACCCTTTTCCTTGAAATAAACTAAACTTAAAATAAATTAAACGTTAACTCAAATAAAATATTACATAAAAAACAAACTTTGAAAAAATTGTTATTTCAGCTAGTTGCCAAGGCAGCTTTTATTATTTTTCTTGTTTAGTTCAACTTTAAGTACTAAAATAACTAAATAAACTGAAATGAATAAAAACGGGAAACATTAAAACAAATAAATAATAAAACACACAACAAAATTACTAAAACTAACTAAAATTTAAATGAAAACTGACAAATATAAAAAATGATCTCTGATTCAAAATATTAACAAAAACTATAATTGTATAAGAGTGATAATAAAATAACACTGTAATATGCATGCAAATTACATGTCAGTAATGAGAAATACATTTTTGTATTACAGAAATAAGAACTGGTGGGGAAATTGTGCTTAATTGTCATGAAAATAATGTCAAAATTGTCAATGGTCCTAAAAATAGGCTTCATTTTCTTTATGCAATAATGTTTTGGTAGTAACACTGTATAATGCATAATTTTTTTTTGTATTACAGAAACAAAAATAATGTCAAAATTGTCAGTGGTCCTAAAAATAGGCTTCATTTTCTTTATGCAATAATGTTTTGGTAGTAACACTGTATAATGCATTTTTTTTTTTTTTTTGGTATTACAGAAACAAAAATAATGTCAAAATTGTCAATGGTCCTAAAAATAGACTTCATTTTCTTTATGCAAATATATATATATGGTTTGAGGACATGGTTTGAGTGAGATTTACTCACTCACCGGCCACCAAGTCATGTTTTTGCCAGCAAGGAAGTATCCATCCACTGTGCTCCTCTTGGTCTTCCACATGGACTGTTGAGTGAGCAAAGGTTATAAATATGCCATATACAAGATGTTAAGCCATAAATGTGATAAGTAACACATTTATTGATGTCAAATTCAGCTACGATGTGTGTGATATTACAGAGAGAACAAGAACCTGAAACCTGCAAACACTTATTATAGAGAGTTTTGTCACTGTGAAACACATAATCACGATACAGCTGAGCATTTTGTGATTTCAGTAAACTTACCCACAAGCCCACTGCCAGAACCAAGAGGAAGTAGATGACAAGCACCACTATATCTGTGGTGGCCAGGGTGGTCGGGCGCGATGTGTCCTCGGCGGTGGGGGAAGGGGAAACGACGGGATGCTCGGTGGTAGCCATGAGGAGTTTCTCAGGTGTGTGTCACTTTAAGACAGCAGACAGTAGATAATCGCTCTCATCCACACACTTTGACAAACACACTCAATGTAACGATATGAAGACTTAACTTTATGTCTTCACTGATTATACATTATCTAGCCTGTATTTGCATGTTAATGCTTTTCCAAGAATCACAGAGATACTGGGTATAAGTTACAGAGGAATGGCAAATGTTTCCCTATGGAGTGTAAAACTAAAACGTTAACTCCTAAGGAAAGACAACTGGGAAAAACTCACATTATACTCACATTTTCTGATTTCAAATCCAAATGTGATAAAGAAGCCATACAAAAACCATTTTTCCTCACAGAGTTATTGGATTGAATCAATTTTACTCTCGACAGAAGAGAGAAATGTATGCAAGCGTGCTTATAGCAGCCTGCAAGATAAATATTGTTCAGGTTTAAGGTGTAAAGTTTTATTTTAGTTTTGAAGTCTATAAAGGCATTTGCATTTTCTTCCACTCTGAAAATATCACACCATTAGTAACCTAGTAAAAGGTTCCCACAACTTTTGACCATGCAGTGAATTTCCATGACTTTTCCGGTTGTTCATAATACTGAATTCTAAAGTGAAATTTAGAAACTTTTAAACCTCTAGGCCTAGAAATTATCATTGTAAGATGACAATAAAAAAAATCACAACAGTAGTAACTGCCATACTAATTAATATGTATACTAAACAACAACATATGTATATATTTGACTGATTTAGTCAGTTTTAGTTTAAATAGGTCAGTAAAAATGCAACAGCAGCAACCTAAACAAAATCTGAACATAATTTCTTAGTTGTTGCCCATTAGTAATTATTCATTTTTCTTACGGATACTAATTGATATCCATTAATGTTCACATATGCACATTAAATATCATTCAAACTCATCAAAAACAAAACAGGCAAGCATACTAACATAGAGAAAAGTGCTTTCTTAGCCTGCAGAATTGAACAAAGATCTCAAGATTTCTCATACACATACAGCCATTACTACATAAACAAATGAAGAGAAATAGAGGAGCAAAAGTTAAAGACTCACCTAAATAACAGGTCAGAAACAGACAAAGGTCTTTAACTTAGTAAAAGGTCCATTTAAATAGGACAGTAGGGTCTCCAATGAATGAACCCAGAAGTTTCTCTCAGTAGCATAGAGATGATCCCTCTCCGATCAAAGGGATCAAACTCCACTCGCCTTCAAGTAACACTTCACGCTGGTTAAAATGTAAGGGCGTTTTATTACCAAAACAGTAATGACAACAGAACAATGTTGCAACATCACTTATACAGAGTTACTCAGTAGAAGCAACAACATTTATTATACATGATACATTACAAAAGAAAGGAAAACAAACTCTAAAATAAACCATGTAATTTCTCAAATAAATGAACAATAGTAAAAGTCCTGTACTGCCCTGTACGTGTTTTTTGCATTTACAGTATCACCACCAGATATTAATTTGTCTTATATGGCACTTTCAAGTTCAAGTCATTCAATTTATTTCTTTGGGCCATCATCCCATCCATGAGGAGAGCATGAAATTAGCTATTAACATTGTGAAACATGTCCTAAAAATAAAACAGTTTAAAGTTTGTAGAAAACTTTACTGCCATTGAAATAATGACCCATAAATAATAATAACAACTGACAGCTAGGAAATGTGCTATGTTCATACATACATTTTCTGTTTTCATATTACAAGCCCCTGGTTCCTTACATTCGGTGGTGATTAAAAAAAGATGAGTTCGCGTGATAAATATTACTATATAAATATAAGATTTTTACACCTGGAAAAACAGTCAACACTTTGATAAAGACTGAATCATATGTGTGATTTTTTTTAAACAATTTTTACATTCAAATAGTTGAATACAAATCATACGGAAAGTTCCATATGATCCTTTAAACATTCATTATAACTCAGTGCAATGAACAGAATGATACAGGAATCATATGATTCGCTATGGTAATAAGGAATTAAAAGCAGCACAAAAGTTAAATGTTAATTAAAAGTTAATATTTAAAAATACCAAATGCATATAGTGAAGTCATAATGTAGCTCATCATTGTTTTTCATAGCTAGTAAAGCAACAATATAAGAACTGCATCTCTTGTACAATAATATATCTCTATCTATGCAGTTTTTTAAAAAGAAATCTTCATCAACAATTTATAATATATTGCACTTAAACATTCTGCGTACGAGGAATGACTTTTTTTATCATTTAAGACATTAATTCATCAAAATATCTGTTTACAGTACAGTGACCAACTGACAACTCCAACCCAGGTTGTTTAAATACATTTAAGCAGAATCAAGACACACTGTTAAAGCACTTCTCCTAAACAACAACTTTATTAAAATATCAAGTCAGTCAAGATCTGACACTCACAGTCCTAATTACATTAAATATCTTATCTAACTGCACTTATGATTTACAGAATCCGCTACCCCAACTTTTGACTCCATTCCTGGTTTTTAAGTGCCAAGAGCAATCACACAGTCCATCCTGTAAAGAACGTCCTAGACCAAATCTGGTCAAGGGTTTTAAAGCAATTTCTAATCTTTCCCTCACCTTTTGTTCTGAAGCTTTCCTGTCCAGTCTGTGCCTGAGAGTTCAGCTTTATAACTTGCCAGGACCCTGGTGCTTGTGCATTAGTTTGCTACTGTACACATGTCCTTGAATTACCATAAGGCTATTACTAAATTTAGACTGGACAGGTATAGAAGTGGACAGTATGTAAGTGAACATTTATGTACTGTAAGTCTGTATTGTTGGGTGGTTTCTTCACCAGGCTACAGGAGAGGCTGTGCAAGGGCTCCTGGGGCTGCGTGGAGGGTTTTCCGTAGTCTGGATATCACTCAAAGCCCTCTAAACACAACAGCACACAACAAGCATATTGAAATACATATATAATAGCTTTAAAATGCATATAAACCTCATGGGCATTCTTAAAAATAAAGGGGGTTTTCATAACAATGCAACTGAAAAACCTTTTGGGTTTCTCAAAGAAACCTTCAGTGAAAAGAAAATATACTCACCCTTAGGCTATTCAAGAAGAAATCTAGAAAAATCTTGAGTAAATTTAGCATTACATCACTTGTTCACCAATGGATGCTCTGCAGAAGTGGTCAGAAGTGATGGTTTAAAGTTAAAACACCTATGGATTTGTTTTTTACAAACTTTTCGCATCACAAGATGTTAATTGATGGACTGGAGTCATGCGAGTTACTTGTGGATTATTGTGATGTTTTTATCAGCTGTTTGGACTCTCATTCTGACGGCACCCATTCACTGCAGAGGAACCATTGGTGAGCAAGTGATGAAATGTTAAATCTGATGAAGAAACAAACCCATTTACATATTGGATGACCTGAAGGTGAGTACATTTTCATTTTGGGTGAACTATTTCTTTAAAATAACCATTTTCCATTATAAAGAACCTTTTGTGCATTGAAGAGGTTCTGTGGATGTTAAAGGTTCTTCATGGAAACACTGATGCCAATAAAGAACCTTTCATTTTAAAAGTGTACACAGCATATATCATGAAGTCAAATAATTTTCATTATTATTAAATTACCAAAAATTAAATATCAGTTGTACATCTAATCGACAATGAAATTCATGTCTTTCTTTCTTGTGCATATTGCAACTTTCATTTCTTTTGATTTATCAGTGCATTCACTGTTGTACTTTGTAATAGACATTGCTTATGTCTGATAACTAGTTGTGTTGTAAGGGAGCAGAATGTGAAAGAAAGAAAAAAAACAGCTCTCAAGAGAGCTGGGAAGGAAGTGACCTATTTTTTTGCCACCTGTCTGTGCTAAAAGCCTCAATACATTTCTCTGCTAGCATTCAGCATTAATTTACTACATTTTCATGAAGATATCCATCAAGTCATCTAATGAAAAACCTACCTCAAATTTAGCCATGAACTCTGCAAAGATACCGAAGAAACTCTCTGTGGTGGTGGCCTTTCCATCCTCACCGAAGAATGATGCGACTTTGCAGAACTCTTCCATTGCCAGCTGCTGCAGAGACTCCAGAGACTGCACAGCAGGGTGACTGTTTTCCAGAAACCCCTACATGCAAGTAGTTAAGGTGGTTTGTTATGAATTTGGCAGATATCAAGTATATTCAATGGTTGAAATGTTTATTTAATCTTGTCCTGATGGGTATCTGACCTGGATCTGCTTGGAAATGTTACAAATATGGCACAGTTAGATTTAGCGGAAGACATGCTAAAATCATATATAGTCAATTTGGATGTTTTGGTGGGAGGATACGCTCATAACAATGGCAAATCGATCCTCAGCGGTGGCTGGCATCTTCTGGCAGGCTAAACGAATGTCCTGGATTGTGGCATGCAAGTCATTGAAGTCAGAAGTGATGTTTCTTTGATTCACTGTGGAGAACAAAGCAATGGAATATATGAAAGAGATCTGATCTCTGCAGAACCTTTTATGGAAACAAAAAAACATTAAATGGGAATGCTGCTCCATGTCTTGGACAAAACTTGATGAGAAGCAGTCTATATGCTTGTTCTATGAGACATCACAGAAAAAAAGAAAGAATTCGGACAGCATATAAGTCTGGGCACTCAAGTAGATCTTCACCTTTGGCTGCTTGTGGCACCATCTCAAGCTCCTTCCCAAAGTCCAGAACCTCTGGAAAGTGATGGCACAATGATTTCACCAGGATATGCAGAAATGTTGACTTTCCATCCACTGTTTTGGTGGTACTGAGCTTCAACCAGAAAAATGTAGGATTACAGTTACATAATGTTAAAAATAAAGGCTATATACACATAAAAAAATAAACTTAATTAAATAAACTTAAATAAAACACACAAATTAATGATGAATCTCATGAACTCATCTGCAAAAGGCGCATACACAGCAACGAGGCTTACTTCAGTGAGAAAATTGATCTTAAATCCAGTCGTTTTATTGGTTTTGGGTTGGCCGTTATTCAGATAATTCCCCATAGCCAGCACAAACTGGAAAAAAATAAGGAAATGAATATACATGCTATGATAGGAAGATCATATTTATCCAATGTGTGCACTGGCATGGTATGTTTGAGTATGCATTATGAAAAGCCTGCCACGTCAACAATCTTTTATCCGTAAATGAATTTCTTTGTGTGTTTGTTTGTTATGTGTGCCTGGGTAGAAACTAAATGACTCTGTGGAAATGAAGGAATTATACCTCCAGAATCTTGGCCAGTTTTTTGCTGTTTTTGAGCTCCAGTGAAGCCTTAAAAACACAGTCGTAGGCCCCCCTCATCTCCTCTGTTTTCTCTTGCAACGTAGTCTTAAAATGCAGGCTTTTCAAACGGGTCTTATACTCTGGCACTGATAGCATCTGAACATAAACAATATAGACAAAATACACAATATATACAAAAGCACACATTGTTAGAATTATATTAAATTAAATAAGAATAAATAATATACATTTAAAAAATACAACTTTACGTATAATCATAATATCACATGCAACCACAGAAAACTTATAAATATATAATATTCATGAAACTCTATCATTAGTCATGTACCTGTAGGACAAACTGATCGGGCTCACTGAGTTTGCTTGGGTCGTCTCTGTACTGCCGGTATTGTCTAACCTCATCATCGTCTGGTGCGTATAGGAGCAATTGTTTAATATGTGATGAGTCTAAACGTTCACTTGACAACGTCATCAGCACCTGGCGTAGCTCGCTTGGTGACAGCTTCAGATGGGCAATCAAGATTGCTATAAAGATAGAAGAAGAGTCTTAATAACAAAGCGTACAAGGGCATGTGCTTATAGGCTAATAGCTAAACGCTAAGAAGCTTGTAGTCTAACAGCTGGGACAGTTAGCAAAAGGAGCATGCTATTATCAAGTCTAATTTACAAACAAAAACAGCACTGTCGCAGGGCAAGACAAAAAAGGACATTTAACTAGAAAAATTATGAAGCATTGTTTGCTACTCACAAGCATTGTAGGCTTTCTTATGGGAGAGAATCTCCACCACATCTTTCTTCTTGAAAGTCTCCACCTGAGGTGAGGGCTCTGGAAGAGAAACTGAGACACAAATCGTAGCGTGAGTGAAAATAACTTTTAACGGTCAACTGATAAAAGGATAGTTAGGTCCTATTCTGCCTTTAAGTCCTCCTGGGAAATTCCTACATGTAAGCTTGTAGACCTAAGTGATGTTGGTTGGAAATGATAGGAAAAAGTAGTTGTGTCACACAAGCCTGCCTCCTCATATACTGGAATAGTAGTCTCAGCCTCACACGTCATGCCCACGGACCATTGGCTGAATGTCAGATACATACAGCACACGAAAAAGGAAACAGTTCAGAAGTTCTGAAGTCGTCATCTGACTGATTGAATTTTACAGGATTTCTGAAAGATGTTCTTTAACGTTCAGCTTTGAAATGCAGCAGTCATGACGCCAAATCCCATTATGAAGTAAGAAAGCCATTGAGTTTATAACAATGATCACATCATAAACTTGCACGACGTTCTTGAATCAACTGCACGCCAGTCTGTTACAGTAAGGACATTAACTTCAACAATTTCACACCCCTAAACATGACGCTGAACAAAACAAACTGTGATTCGTTACTTTACATGTCTGTCAGATGTCCTCTTGGACAGTCCTTGGCCAACAAAAGTTGCTATGGAATCCAGACCTTCTGCCGTCAGTTTGAAGGTCTGGCTATGCGAGACTATTGGAGTAGTGCTTTCTGGCAAGCTTTATCACCGTTCTTCATCCAAAGTAAACAAAAATACTTTGTACAGCCAATATTTGCAATTAAAACTTAATTATGACTGATAACATTTTGCTTTCACCATTATAAATAGACACACTGCAAGTCAGAAAGTCTGGGAAGATGTTTCCTACTGCCAACTACGACATTGTGGTGGGGTTCATCTTTTTTGACATAACCTAAGAGCAGCTCCAGTGCCTAAAATATTAAAGGCATGACTTACAAGACAATAATTTTTTTCTGGATATTATGTACAGGGTTTAGATTAACTAAAAAAACAAACCTTTATATTAAATGTCATTGACAAACAGGTCATTGACCCAGGAGATTAATTTCCATCTTATAAGACCATAGAATCTTTTCTCTATATCTTGTTTGTCTTCTATAAGATGTGCTATAAAGATGTTATCCCAAGGTGAGAGTTTTCCCCAACTTTCTTCTTGCAACCCTTTAGTTTGAGCTATTGTTATTTCAGGTGACTCCTTCATAGCTGCCGTAGGCATCTTGGTGTCCTCTTTTATTATGGCTCTTCTTGTCCGAATACTCAGATTTGGAAGACAGCCAGTTCTGGGCAGATTCACAGGTGTTCCTCATTTTCTCACTTTAAATTATAGACTTCATGGTGCTTTTAAGTATTAGAAGACACAGAAATGCAGTTCAGTAAACTCCAAGCGACAAATGCCAACTACTACCTATGGACCACACTGTATCTCTCTCTTTGAAAGATATGGAAAACAAATCCCTTGTTCTCTTGGAAATGAGTTATAAATATTACTTTTCTCACATTTTACTCACCAGGGCTCTTTTGGGTCCCAAAATGAAGCTCCAAGTCTAGGTATTTCACCATGTCACTCAGCTTGTCATAATCAGAATCTTCCTCCAACTGCAGTGAGAAACCACATCTGTCCTTACATTCTTCATTCTAATGGACTGAGCCAATCTCATAATGATGGACATCCTGAAATGTTCAATCATTACAATGGACCAATATGTGTCTCAAATGGCATACTACTTTTTTTCAAGGTCTCCTCCAACTATTACCAGAGATTTTAGAATTGTCAATTTGTCTCATGCTGTTGCATCTGTTTGAAGTTGCAAATATAAGTGACCACGAGATTTAGATCTCCTTTAGGTAAAACTGGTGCAAAACATCATCAAGATTCATTGAGTCAGCCATTTAAGACACAAGCAATTCACACAAAGACTTATTAGGCTGAAACTTCTTACCTGTCCCCAAATAGTTCCCTCAGAATTTTCCACTTGTTCCCATCGTAGCCGCTTTACACTCATATGACTGGAGTCTGATTTTTGTGGTGAGGCCTTTGGGAGCGGAGGAGGCATGCAAGGTGGGGGTAAAGGTGGAGGAGGAGGTGGCTCCACAGCGGGCCCATCAGTGGGGTGGTGAGATTGAGGTTGGGGTGTACTTGGTGATTGAGTTTGGGACAGGGCCTCATGGTGGCTGTGATGGTGATGGTGATGACGAAGTTCGTGGTACATGGGTTGAGGGCTTTGTCTGGCCTGTGTAATGGGGGGAATCTGTGGGGTTGAGCGATGCTGTTGCTGCTGCTGAATCTGCTGAGCGTGCTGCTGCTGAATCTGCTGTTGCTGAAGCTGTTGCTGAAGCTGTTGCTGCTGCTGAAGCTGCTGTTGTAGTTGTTGCTGCTGCTGAAGTTGTTGTTGCTGCTGCATCTGCTGAAGCTGCTGTTGCTGCTGCTGTTGCTGCTGCTGTTGCTGCTGTTGTGAAGGATGAGGCTGGAAGGTTGACAGAATCTGTTGGGTCTGGTGAGGTTGGTGGGGCTGGTGAATCTGGTGGTACTGAGGAGCTGACTGGATTGGCTGAACCTGGTGTATGTGTTCAATCTGGTGAATGTGGCGGGCTGGCGGAGGAGCTTGATGCATCTGGTGGTGGTACTGTTGCTGAGTTTGCTGAGATGGTTGAATAGCTTGAGAAACTGCCATGTGTGCCCGGTGCATTTGTCTGTCCACCCTCTCCAGTCTTTCGATTCTCTCCATGTGCTCCAAGCGTTCCAAACGCTGGATCTGCTCCAAACGGTCAAGTCTATCCATGGAGCTTGAGAGGTGAGCCTGATGACTCTGATGCATCTGATAAGCATGGTGTACTTGTTGATCTGGATGGAAGGGCTGGATGTCATAGATATGCCTATCCGAGCGTTCCTTTCTTTCAATCCTATCAAGCCTATCCATGGAGCTAGATAGTTGAGTCTGAATAGGCTGGTGTGAGTGGTGGCTTTGGTGCACTTTAATAGACTGAGATTGGTGACTTGGTTTATTTTGATGGATTGGATGCATCTGGTGATCCTGTTGCACCTGGTGGTGTTGGTGAACCTGGTGAGCTGGATGAACCTGATGGTGCATCTCGTAGATTGCATGACTGGAGATGGGTGACTGGTTTATTTCTGGAGAGGGCATAGGGGGCAGAGACTGATGCATCTGCTGCTGAGATTGCTGAGGGTGACTGGCTGTTGGTTGAACTGGAAGCGAGTGGTGCTCCTGAAGGACTTGGTGCTGGGTCATCAGCTCATCACGTGTGGGCAACACCTTGTGAATGGATTGTCTTTTTGGAGGTGGGTTGGCTCTTGGCGGAGGCGGCGGAGGAGGTCCAGGGTGGCGACGGAAAGTCAGCTGTCGGGGTGCATGGTCAGGGGTGAATCCAGCAGGTGGAGGGGGGTCATTAAATTGGACGGGGGGAGGGGGAGGAGGAGTCAGAGGGGGTGGAGGAATGTGCTCTGAGCTAGAGGAGTAGGTAAGAGAGCTGGCATCCTCGCTGCTACTATGTACTTCGCTTGGACTGCTTAGCTCGGGAGGCATGTACAGACCCTCTTCCTCCTCCTCCTCCTCCTCCTCCTCCTCCTCCTCTTCCTCCTCTACCTCCTCTTCCTCATTCTGGAATGTCATCTGGACAATATCCTGGTGTTATTTTGAAGTAAAATATACAAATAGCATTGAGTTTTTGCAATAGACCAATGAAGATTAGCCATTGATCTTGTAACAAATATCAAGTCAATTAACCATTCTAATATACAAACCTCTTCATAGTCATTCTCTGGTGACAGGAAGTCATCCACAGATAACTGCTGTCCTAGCTGCTCGCTCAGAGCCTCCATGAACAAATCTGTGTCAGAGCTACGAGGTGGACGTGAGAAGGTGTAGCGCTTCTTTCTAATGGGTGGACTAGGGGGGTAGTCCGGAGGTGAGGGTGGAGAGAGAGGTGGGCTGTCTAAACTGATGTATGGGTTGGACTCAGCGCTGGTTTGAGAGGGAAGACCTGGAGGGTAGAAGGGGCACTGGGGACTCAGTGGAGGCTCCTGCATCCAAGAGTCAGGTTGTGGAGGAGGTGGTGGTGGTGGTGGAGGCGGCGGCACAGGCTGTGCTGATGCAGATTTGCGGCTACCTGAGAGATGAAGATGGAAAAGCAAAGGTTAAGAAGATAAAAGACACTGCCTCCGATTAAATTCCTACCTATTACACAAAGAAATGACAAGGATTTTCTAGAATTCACAAGCTACAATGGCAATAAAATACACTGACTGTACCTGAAGTGGCCCGAACAGATGGAGAGGAAGAGTGTGCCCTGATGGACTGTGAGGAAGCGTGCGGGAAGATGTCTATGTTGACCAGAGTTTCAGGAGCTGGAGGAGGTCGACTCTTGAGGGATTTGGATCTCTTCCCGGCATAGACATTCTCCAGCTCAGCATATACAGCTGACAGCTAGATAGAGCACAGGGACTAGCTTGTTAATATAAAAACAGTGCACTTGCTCAAGCATTTCAATGTTTGTAAACCTGTATAATCAAAGAAGAGTGCTCACATTAGTCAGATTGTTGGGTGTCTCTGGTAAGGATGTTCCGTCTCCTGATTGTCTCTCTCCAGGAGTCAGTCTCATAGGTGCCACCTCCACCGGCTCAGTACAAATCCCTCATGAAGTAAGAAAATAGCCCATTAACTTTCATTTCAATTTGCTAAGAAAGCTGCAGTTTTTAATGATGGTACATAAACTCCCACTTCCTACCATGCTGTTTTCGTGGTACATAATACAAGGTGTGAAAGTTGACACAATTTCACTGCATATACAGTGGGGCAAAAAAGTATTTAGTCAGCCACCAATTGTGCAAGTTTTCCCACTTAAAAAGATGAGAGAGGCCTGTAATTTTCATCATAGGTATACCTCAACTATGAGAGACAAAATAAGAAAAATAAAATCCAGAAAATCACATTGTAGGATTTTTAAAGAATTTATTTGCAAATTATGGTGGAAAATAAGTATTTGGTCAATAACAAAATTTAATCTCAATACTTTGTTATATACCCTTTGTTGGCAATGACAGAGGTCAAATGTTTTCTGTAAGTTTTCACACACTGTTGCTGGTATTTTGGCCCATTCCTCCATGCAGATCTTCTCTAGAGCAGTAATGTTTTGGGGCTGTCGCTGGGCAACACGGACTTTCAACTCCCTCCAAAGATTTTCAATGGGGTTGAGATCTGGAGACTGGCTAGGCCACTCCAGGACCTTGAAATGCTTCTTACGAAGCCACTCCTTCGTTGCCCGGGCGGTGTGTTTGGGATCATTGTCATGCTGAAAGACCCAGCCACGTTTCATCTTCAATGCCCTTGCTGATGGAAGGAGGTTTTCACTCAAAATCTCACGATACATGGCCCCATTCATTCTTTCGTTTACACGGATCAGTCATCCTGGTCCCTTTGCAGAAAAACAGCCCCAAAGCATGATGTTTCCACCCCCATGCTTCACAGTAGGTATGGTGTTCTTTCTCCTCCAAACACGACAAGTTGAGTTTTTACCAAAAAGTTCTATTTTGGTTTCATCTGACCATATGACATTCTCCCAATCCTCTTCTGGATCATCCAAATGCTCTCTAGCAAACTTCAGACGGGCCCGGACATGTACTGGCTTAAGCAGGGGGACACGTCTGGCACTGCAGGATTTGAGGCCTTTGTTACTTTGGTCCCAGCTCTCTGCAGGTCATTCACTAGGTCCCCGTGTGGTTCTGGGATTTTGCTCACAGTTCTTGTGATCATTTTGACCCCACGGGTGAGATCTTGCGTGGAGCCCCAGAACGAGGGAGATTATCAGTGGTCTTGTATGTCCTCCATTTTCTAATAATTGCTCCCACAGTTGATTTCTACACACCAAGCTGCTTACCTATTGCAGATTCAGTCTTCCCAGCCTGGTGCAGGTCTACAATTTTGTTTCTGATGTCCTTTGACAGCTCTTTGGTCTTGGCCATGGTGGAGTTTGGAGTTGGACTGTTTGAGGTTGTGGACAGGTCTCTTTTATACTGATAACGAGTTCAAACAGATGCCATTAATACAGGTAACGAGTGGAGGACAGAGGAGCCTCTTAAAGAAGAAGTTACAGGTCTGTGAGAGCCAGAAATCTTGCTTGTTTGTAGGTGACCAAATACTTATTTTACAGAGGAATTTACCAATTAATTCTTTAAAAATCCTACAATGTGATTTTCTGGATTTTTTTTTTCTCATTTTGTCTCTCATAGTTGAGGTATACCTATGATGAAAATTACAGGCCTCTCTCATCTTTTTAAGTGGGAGAACTTGCACAATTGGTGGCTGACTAAATACTTTTTTGCCCCACTGTATAGGTAGTTAAACATGTGTATGCCAGTGTATGCCTGCATGCCCAGTGGTATACTGGAGTCTGCAGACGTCCAGGTGCTAGGTGGCTGGTAGAAAATGAGAATTTTTAAAAATGTATAAGGAATGTTGAAGTTAAAAATGTTTAAAGGTAATTTTTTAAACACACTTCGTGAGGCTAGACAGACAATATGAGATGACCACTTTTTTGACTATAGGCAGCCCTAGTAAGATATCAATGGCATCAAAAAAATGAAAACTGCTGTCCTACGTTTTAATTTGTAATCCAACATAGTGTTCAAAGATCGCTTACCCATGCCCAAGTGAGTGCCAATAACCAGATCATCTGAGCTGCGTCCCCTCACACTGCTCCTGTAGGTGGTTCCTGTCACCTTCATGGAGCTGCTTCGCCTATGAGGCTCATGGGCTGGAGGTTCAGGTTCTGCTGTTGGCACTACCAATAATAAATACATGCACGCATACATATGTATTATACTCTATATAGACTGAAGGGCTCACGTGTAACTTTATAGCCAAGGAATCGGGAGATCTTGTTCTGGCAGTGTTCCTGCTCCTCGTAGGTCAGCAGCTGGTAAATGAACTGCCAAATCACCTGTTTTGCTGGGGTATCCAACACAGGGAAGACGTCCACAATCAAAGTGTCTACATTTCTAATGGCACGGAAGAAAAATGAATCAAATCAGGTTTCACACAAAGTTCAGGAATATTCTCAGAGAAGCAATGGAGACATTTCCATCTTAGAATACCCTTTCTTTCTTTCACTAAAATATTATGGGTATGTCATTCACCTGTGCTGGAAGAAGGCCTCCAGGGCCTTGCAGATGGTGTATCTCTCTTGGAGTGTGAGAAGGTGCTCAAGCTGCTGGCTGAAGGTTCGACCCTGTACACGAATACTGGGAGGCAAGATCTCGGCGACCCACTGAAGGGAGCTAAGCACAGGAGCACGGGAGCGTGGAGAAACCTCCACCTGTTCGGGTTCGGTCATGGTGAAGGCCGGTGGGCCGTCTTCAACCACCAGGCTGGGCATTGCCCCACTCCCCTGGAGCATGGACACCACCTTCTCATGTGAACAGCTCCTGAGAGGATGTACAAAAAATACAAAATATGCACAGGGTTGACTTAAGCCGGGCGCACACTGTGCGATTTTTAATAGTCCTTCACGATTGTTGCTTGTCAGACTGTATGAACATGATGATCATGTCACATTGTGGCATCTCAGTTGTCATTAATGTCAGAATGTACGACAGTCAAGACGCGTTAAAAATGGATGCGTGCAAGAAAACTTCACCAGAGTTTTACATTATCAACCCATACACATTCAGTGACTATGAGCTGCATTACACATGAAAAGTATATGAATGGCGGCAATACCGGCATATTTATGAAGAATAGTGCAAGCAGCACTGCACACCCACATGAAAACAGCGGCGCAACTGGTGCTTATCATAGAAAAGGCAACATATCATAGGAATTCCGTGAGCAGAGGATGGGAGGGCCGGAGTTTATGGCAGTTAGAAGAAATCTCTAGCATTAATTGATCATGGCTTGTCTTGAAAAACTTTGACGTTCGTCGTCAGAGACGTCACACTGCAGGACTGTGCGCCAAATCTTCCCACACTGCCAGAATTTCATCGGAGGTCAAATTTGAACGCAACGGCCCTTAATCGGCTGTCAGTCAAAACGTCAAACCAGCGATCAAAGACTTCAGATTTTAGCCTTGGATTATAGGAATCTTTAAAGATTTTGAAAATTTGTCTCAGACGACCAAATCGAGGCCAAAATTGCACAGTGTGCGCTGGGCTTTATAAGATTATGAGCATGAAGAACCCATATGCATAATAATAGTGTTGCTTGCTTTAGACTTTATTTAAGTCCTACATTAGGATAAAGGCAATGTATTCCAATGCAACCCAAGCCTCACCTCATGTCCAACCCATTGAGAAACAGGATGCGATCTCCAGGTTTGAGACCCGCCTTCTCAGCAGGGCTGCCTGCAGGGGAATGGCAACAAACCAAGCAGAAAATAACTGCTGACAGCAGATCATATGGGCTCCAACTGAGATTAAGCGGTGTTCATGAAATGCCATTTGAAATGACGTAAGATATAAAAGTCAAGACGCTGCAGCTTGGGTGTTTGTCACTTCCTGTCCAAGAATGGATGTCCCTTTTTGGCTTTGAGGGCTGGATGTGGGAAAAGTGTGAATCTAAAAGGATTTGTGCTAGATAAAAACAGAGCTCTACCACCTGTGCCCCTCTGACTCAGCCTGTGGAGAGTCTTCTGTTGTGTCTTGTAGTTTCTCTCTCTCTCTCTCTCATCTCCTGCTGTTCTTGCGCACTGCCAGTTTCTGCCGCCTAACTTTTTAATGGGCGCCATGAGTCAGAAATGACAGAACTTTCATGATTTTAGCGTTCACATCATCTGCTTCAGTTATATGTCTGATAATTCACTCCCCTTCGCTTGTTTAATGTCCAAAAAAATTTTTTTTTATATTTCTAAAATAGCCTTGTTTTGTTGTAGGATGTCAACTAAGATAAATGCACCACAAGACACAAGCCCTTCCCTTATGAAAACAAAAGACAAAGTTTTAAAATACTAAGAGAATAATATTGTAGACCAACAATCTAAATTAATGAATCCATCTTAATTAAATATTAAATGTTTCAACATTGATATTAGACACTTAACTTACAACCATGACCATTTTGGATCATTTCATACCTGGTATTACAGAGTCGATCCAGACTGGTGCATGGCCGCGCAGAGTAAACCCGAAACTCTGGTTCCCTTTGTACACTCGTACTGTCCTAGTGAAACATGATAGTGACATCTTAAAATCAAGTGAATACAACCTATAGGTGTCAAGCAGAAACTTTATATAATGTAGATTAACTAATATAATTGTTTATCAAAATAATATTAATTCGATATTATTGGAAAATATCTATGATATAGATATAATACACATACACAGCCTCACAGCCTTCTATGACCATATTTACTAAGGGTATGAATAATTTTGAGCACAACTGTATATATAAGTTTAAAATGTGGCATAATGAAGGTTCTGTATAATGTTACATAATCATAGTACACAAGAGTGTAATTTTACTGAATGGTGACAAAATGTCTTGTGCCACATTTGAACTCAAATGTCACAGATTTTATACAATCAATACTGTTTGTTGTGTTCTCTATAGTTAGTGTTAATAATATGTGACCCTGGAGCACAAAACCAGTCTTAAGTCGCTGGGGTATATTTGTAGCAATAGCCAACAATACATTGTATGGGTCAAAATTATCAAATTTCTTTTATGCTAAAAATCATTAGGATATTAAGTAAAGATCATGTTCCATGAAGATATTTTGTACATTTCCTACTGTAAATATATCAAAACTAATTTTTGATTAGTAATATGTATTGCTAAGAACTTCATTTGGACAACTTCAAAGGTAATTTTCTCAATATTTTGATTTTTTTGCACCCTCAGATTCCAGATTTTCAAATAGTTGTATCTCAGCCAAATATTGTCCGATCCTAACAAACCATACATCAATGGAAAGCTAATTTATTGTAGAAATCTCAATTGAAAAAAAATGTACCCTTATGAATGGTTTTGTGGTCCAGGGTCACATATGGTCAGACAAGCTCTGAATTTCATCCACTTCAGTCATATGCTTAAAGAATACCTATGTGTATATGCTGTCATATGCAAACAGCTAGCAATTCTTCAACGCAATAAAGCCACACTTTCCGTTTTCCTACATTATTAAAAAGAAACTACACCTGCATTCCTGGAGACATATCAATAAGTGTGTATTGTACTAATGATTGACAGGATTTCACATCCTCCCACTTTTTATGCATTGGACACAGGCTTAACAGAGAATTAATTCATGCTTCTGAAATATTGTACACAAGTCTAGCAACGTTTAAAGCATAATATAGGCTATAATGAGGAGGACGAATCTTGATGTGTCATATTTACGCTCTCACACATACACAGGTGTCAAATAGCATGACTAAAAATAACATGAATTATAAGAGTGAAATATTGTGGTGGCATAAAATCTACATCATTTACAGCCTACAGCAGTTGTGAAACTGGAAATCCAACAAGAAGGGATGAATTTATTTAAATCAATGCATCAGTCAATCAATTTATTTATCAATGTATCAATGAATCTATCTATCCATCATCAAGCATTATGATTATATGAATCTAATTAAGTAACAAAAACAAATTAAAACAAAATATAGCAAAATAAAATAAAAGGGTAACACTTTATTTTACAGTGTTCTTGTTACACGTTACATGTTCTTATCATAGTAATCAACAGAAATTAAAATCCGCACACGGTAATATGCAGGGCTTACACCTCCTCAAAAAAATATTTTATTCAATGCTTCATCAGAGGCCGTAAAAAACAAGTGAAAAGTGCAAAACGTTTTCGAGACAAGTGCCACTTCTTATCATAGTAATAGTAAATTATAAATAATTACCTGCAGCTAACCCTGAATCAAACCCTAACAGTGCGTTTTACGTTACGTTAATTAATATTACTTAGTACTTGAATGTATAATTACACTGTAACAGGGACACCTTAAAATAAAATCTAACTAATAAAAGCATAAATAATATAGAAAAGATAAATAAAATAAAATAATATATGTATTGAAATCTTCTATCTATCTGATTTATTGGAATACATAAAACTTGAGAATGTAGATGTCTGCTAAAGAAGACTACTAAAAACACTCGAAATATGAACAAAAATATGAATTAGGAAAATATATAACATCAAAGGACAAAATATGAAATTCTACCATATCAGTAACAAATGCAGAAAAAAAAAAAAAACAGACAAGAAATGTGTGTAACTGTTCCCATTGTGACACTTCCACTGACCTGCGGGTAGAGAAGGAGCTGGAATGGCCTGCGATGAGAGAGGTGGTCTTGCGGAGACCACGGGCAGGAGGCATGACTACTTCCTCATTGGCGGTCCGGGGCACAGAGCTGGCTCGAGTGGACACAGACAGCAGCCGTTCGGGGTGGTCTTCACTCCGGCTGCGCCGTAGCCGATTGTTCCTGTGCTCGCTGAAGCTTCGGCCCCTCAAGCGACTGATCAAACTCTGGGAGACCATCTCATCAAAGCGCTGCCTGTGCTTCTTAGGGATGAAGATCCTGACAAACATGGCACACACACACAGCAGACGGAGTCACAGAGGAGAAACTGTTCAGGCGTGTGAACATACTCTCAAGCCTGCTGAGAGAAGCACTGGATGGAGACACACAGGCAAATGGAGGAGGAGGGACAGCTATGAGAAAACCTGCTATAATTACACCGGATTACGGAGATGTTTGTGACCTGCTATGAAAGAAAAAAAGAGCTCATGTGGTGCAATGAAGCGTTTGTTTTCTGTCCTGTGAAGAGGGGTGGGTAAAAATATCCTGTTTGATCAACTTCAAAAGCTAAACAGGTAAGCAGGTGACTTCAGAAAGATGTCTGATGGGCATTTTGAAGTCCTGAGAGGATGAATGATTAAAGTGAAAGAGAGAGCGCTTTTTAGCCCTCTGTGATATAAGCCCTCTCTGAATTTTTCATTCTCACCATCCTTTAAAACCAAATTCAAAGTTATAAACATCTTCATTATCTTCTTCTAACCCAATCTGTGAGTGAAAAATATGACCTAAAGTATTAAATATATCACCAAAATAGTATATATCACCCACTAGACTACTTTGACTCATCAAATTAAAAAGGATAAAGCCATAAAAAGGAATGAACCCATGCATCGTGACGGACACTGTCGCAACACACAGTATCATGAGGGGACACACAGCCCAGAAGCAGCTCATGAGCTTCAGTTCTGGGTTAATCTTCCAGCTGCAATCATCTCAAACACTGCTTCAGTGCTGCTTTTGCTTCAGGACACAAATCTTACTTTGGACAATGGCGAGCCAACACGGTGCCAAAATTGTGTACTGTGCAAAAACAAAAGGTCCTTAAAATTAAACAATAAAATGAATTAACATTATCATGAAGAGCATAGACCAAACAATAACAATATGTGACCCTGGACCACAAAACCAGTCATAAGTGTCAATTTATGACTGAATAAATGAGCTTTCCATTGATGTATGGTTTGTTAGGATCGGACAATATTTGGCCGAGATACAACTATTTGAAAATCTGTAATCTGAGGGTGCAAAAAAATCAAAATATTGAGAAAATCGCATTTAAAGTTGTCTAAATGAAGTTCTTAGCTATGCATACTACTGATCAAAAGTTAAGTTTTGATATATTTACAGCAGGAAATTCACTAAATATCTTCATGGAACATGATCTTTACTTAATATCCTAATGATTTTTGGCATAAATTAAAAATGGATCATTTTGACCCATACAAATGCATTTTTGGCTATTGCTACAAATATACCACAGTGACTTAAGACTGGTTTTGTGGTCCAAGGTCACATATTAGTAATAAATATTATACAAAGCATACATATATAAATATATGTTAATAACAATAATCCAGAGACATCAACAACAAAAGAAGAATTTTGTCTTCTATAAAAGTTATAAGCCTACTCTATAGGCCTTATGCGTCAAAGAAACAAGTGCACAATCATCTTTAGATTTTTCTTTGAACTTCCGTTTTTGCGTAACTCTATCATCACTGCTAAAGAGTAATTAGCTGGTGAAGTGGATTTACTTATTGTAGAATAATATGCATTGCAATGTTAGAAGCAGGAAGATTTTAAATCGAGCAGCTCATTCATAAAATCATACATGCTTAGCTTCACGCTGTGGAAAAACAAACAAAAGACTGAAGACAATGAGTGTAGTGCTGAAAAGGGGTGGGGCTACATAAGGTCTATAGCTGTGCAGTGTGCATAATTATATTGTTAGTTATGTTTTATTTTTTTATTTTTTTTGCATTGTCTGATCAGAACAGAGCTGCGACCTGTTTTTGAAGCATGACCAAACTGTTGAGAACCACTGAATTATTCCTATAATGTATTTAATCGCAAGAACTTCGTACATAGGTGAAGCTTAGATCGCAAACTGCAATTTTCACAATTGTAATTGCAATTGTAAATACAAACAGCCATTATATACGCAACTTATGCTGGTTTTCCAGCATCTGAAGAGCTCAGGGCCCAACAGCGGTACTGAGACATTACAATCCAAGAAAAACAAAACTAATACTAACTTAAAACCAATATTTTAACGCTTACGAATCAAACATGATCAAATGAATAATGTACTCAAGTACTACTGTGCCATGGAAGTTTTACAAGTGCATGCTCATGAAAGTATCCTAATTCAACTTAAATCCACATTTCACTCAAAGTTAACTTTTATTTAGTTCAGGATGCCCTCAATTAGAAGGAGGTCACAGGAAATCTAAAATTAACCCCGTGTCAGAGAGGGGAGGGAACACAGATCAAGGACACAGTTTTCAAAATGAATGAAGGTGGGAATGAAGAATGTATTCAACAATAAATGATGTCTATTAACACAAGTAATTGATCTCTAAGCCTATTTAGTATCTCTGAATGCCTCTACTCACGATAACAAAGCATGCCATGCATTTACAAACTGATTAACATTCTCTTAACAAGCCTTACATAACATAAAATTAGCAAGCAAAATTAGCAAAATAAAGAAAGCAAGCTCAACAACAAGGCCAAATGCGGAGTTAATATGATTTTAAAGTAAAATGGCAACAACAAATGGAAAGAATTTCACAGTAGGTCTCAAAACTTGAATGTCTTTTCTATTTACTCTGTATCTGTGAAGTCTAATATTGCGTGAAACTGCATAAATTATTACAATTTCTGATGAAACCTCAATTTCTGAACCTAGTTTCTTTGTGATCCTAGAAGGTTTTTCTTACCGAAAACGCTTGGAGATACCCCTGTCGCGCCCCATCTCTCCTTTAAATTAAGATAAGTCTCAAACAAAATGATGAGATGTTCTTGATTTTAGTGTAGGAGTCTCCATAAAGCTGGAATAACCATTCAGCGAGTAGAAGAGGATAATCGGAAAAGCCATTATCTCCAGTATCCAGATGAGGAGATGTTTATTAGCGCCAACTTGAGGAGCGATGACGTTGCATGGATGAAGAAGGAAACTTCAGGTCACGTCATTATTGAGTCAGCTTTGGCAAGGTCGCCCACATCTTCGTGCTGGGTTGCCTTGGGGAGTTTAACATTAAAAAGGAGACTCCATCCAGAACCGTAGTCCAGATGCCTTCAACTGCAGACGAGAGGCAAAGTTGCAGCTGCTTCAGATATGAAGAGAGAGAATAGAATGAAAGAGTGGAGCAGGAACAGAGAGAGAGTGAGAAAATAGAAAGCGTCCCACTGGAAATCTAAGCCAGGTCAGCATGAGTTACTCAATCCGATCCACATAATTGTGCATGAGTTAGAAGATCCTCAAGTATCCAAGTTCAAGACGCGAAGACAAAAGTAGAGTTTGCACAGCCAACAACCAGATACAAAGCTGTAGTTTAATGCAAAACCTGAAGCCACAAAGAAACAATTCCCTCAAAATTCTAAGCAAGGTCCCACAATCTTCTTAGCTGCTTTGTACCTCAGCTGGAAACTCGCAACTTTAAAGCAAGAAAGTTGTTATGTGGATTTTGTGCAAACTTCTGGTGCGTCACGGACCTAAGAGAGATTTATTATAAGAAGTAGGCTGCTTAAAAATAGGGAGGTTCCATGGGGAGAACCGGGCAAATTTTTGCTGGGACGAAGTGCAGCACACAAGCTGGTCAGTACTGGAGTGGACTGAAGGACTGTGAAAATGCAGTGGTGCATGCCAAATGCAAGTGATATTGATGCAGCTAGAAAGGTCATGCTCTCACTGAGATGCATTCGGTCTACATGTGTCTGCTATGGAAACTTGTTTCTGCCATGGGATAAGATAATAAAAAATGGTAATTGTGACTTTTTAATTTTCTTTATTTTCCCTCGCAATTCTGAGTTTATATTTTACAATTCTGGGTTTATATCTCACAATTCTGAAAAAAAAAAAGGCAGCATTCTGAGTTATATAAATTATATTAAGATAAAAACTTGCATGTCCTAGGAAAAAAGTCGAAATTGCAGATGCTAACATAATTCTGAGAAAAAAGTCTGAATTGAGAGAGATAAACTCACAGTTGGGAAAAAAGTCTGAATTGTGAGATTAAAAAAAAATGGCAATAATTTTTTATTACTTGGAAAAAAAAAAAGTCAGAATTGTGAGATGTTAACTTGGAATTGTAAGAAAAGTCAGAATTCTGATTCGAAATCTTACAATTATTACTTTTTCCTCAGAACTGCAAGTTTATGTCTCCCAATTCTGAATTTATATCTGACAATTGAGACTTTTTTCTCCCAATCACGAATTGTGAGATATAAACTTGCAATTCTGAGGTTATATCTTGTAATTCCGAATTGCTAGAAAGGTCTGAATTGTAAGATGATAATTCGCAATTACCATTTTTATTTTTAAACTGTGGTGGAAAAAAAAACCTCAGAAAAAAAGTCAGAATTGCAAGATGTAAACTCGTGATACAGGTGCATCTCAATAAATTAGAATGTCGTGGAAAAGTTCATTTATTTCAGCAATTCAACTCAAATTGTGAAACTCGTGTATTAAATAAATTCAATGCACACAGACTGAAGTAGTTTAAGTCTTTGGTTCTTTTAATTGTGATGATTTTGGCTCACATTTAACAAAAACCCACCAATTCACAACAAATTATCAAACATGCCAATCAGCTAATCAACTCAAAACACCTGCAAAGGTTTCCTGAGCCTTCAAAATGGTCTCTCAGTTTGGTTCACTAGGCTACACAATCACGGGGAAGACTGCTGATCTGACACTTCATGCTTCCTTCTGCTGACCAGCTTTTTAAAGATGCTGATTTCATTTTCCAGCAGGATTTGGCATCTGCCCACACTGCCAAAAGCACCAAAAGTTGGTTAAAAGACCATGGTGTTGGTGTGCTCGACTGGCCAGCAAACTCACCAGACCTGAACCCCATAGAGAATCTATGTGGTATTGTCCAGAGGAAAATGAGAAACAAGAGACCAAAAAATGCAGATGAGCTGAAGGCCACTGTTAAAGAAACCTGGGCTTCCATACCACCTCAGCAGTGCCACAAACTGATCACCTCCATGCCACGCCGAATTGAGGCAGTAATTAAAGCAAAAGGAGCCCCTACCAAGTATTGAGTACATATACAGTAAATGAACATACTTTCCAGAAGGCCAACAATTCACTAAAAATGTTTTTTTATTGGTCTTATGAAGTATTCTAATTTGTTGAGATAGTGAATTGGTGGGTTTTTGTTAAATGTGAGCCAAAATCATCACAATTAAAAGAACCAAAGACTTAAAAACTACTTCAGTCTGTGTGCATTGAATTTATTTAATACACGAGTTTCTTGATCAATAAAGAATATCAGTGTATTATCTCGCACAGAGTTTGTTTATTGACTACAGATTACTGAAATAAATGAACTTTTCCACGAATTTATTGAGATGCACCTGTATAAACTCAAAAAATAAAAACTATAAAAAAGTCTGAATTTTAAAGTTTATATCTCACAATTCTTAATTGAGAAACTGTATTGTAAGATAAAAAGTCTCAATTACTTTTTAAATATTTTATCCTGTGGCAGAAACAGGCTTCCACAGTCTGAACTACTTTTTCGCTCAATTTAATGTCAAATCTGATCAATATTCAAAAATAATACCATCATCAATAGTTTTCTGGTGCTTAAACCTCACATAAATATTTCTGAAAACATGCAACAAACATCTCAAACAAACAAAAAACAACTTGCCTCTGAACAATGGAAAATGACAGAAAAATCAAAGCTTTGTGCAAGTACAAAAAACATTTCTTACTTGCTAAAGAAGGCGTTCATGGTTCCCGATAATACAAGGATATAGGCTATCAAGGGTTAATCAGAACAAGCTGATGAAACGTGTGAATCTAGGTATCTGGAGCATGCTGTTCTTCTTCATAATTCACTTCTCGTGGCAAGGGTGATTTAAAAGTGGTCCCATTTTCAGAGTTTCCAAGTATCTAACTTTAAACAAAATAACATGCATATCTGAATAACACTTGGTGAAACAATATTTTATCCAGTAAACCTCACGGGCACAATTCCTCACTGGTAGCGAAGGGGCGGTTGCTGTTAAAACTGCTCCGTCAGTGTAACTGAACACATTTCAGCTATGAGACGCATCAAATTCTCCTGACAAAGACCCTCATCAGCGAGTTATTACAGTGAGAGAGAACCGACACACTAGGAGAGGGAGACTTCATATAAGAGTATATTTTCACAAAATATAATAATATTAAATCTAATTATAATAAATTAATAATAATTAAGTAAAATAAAGAAACAAATAATCTAAGAATATTAATATAATTATTAATTGTTAACGACTATAAGGAATAATTAAATAGATCAGTTTTATAAAAACTACTGATGAAAAATATGTATCTATACAAACAAAATGTTGAAATGCTGAAAGGTTTTACTCCAGTTTAAAAGTTATTACACTTTTCAAATAGGTTGGAAGAAAGCATGGATCAGATCAGCTCTGATAACATATCTGAAATCTATGGAAGCCAGTTTCCACCACTGAATAACATTTTTTTAAAAAGGTTATTGCGACTCTTATCACAATTTTTTTTCACAGAATTGTGAGATATAAACTCGAAATTGCAAGTTATAAAGTCAGAATTACAATTTACAAAGTCACAATTACAAGATAAAAACTCGCAATTCTGACTTTTGTTCTCGCAATTATGACTTAATTTGTGCCAGAACAAGCCGGATCCGGATCTGGCACCTCCGAAATCAGATCCGGTGTTCTGACGATTTGTGCTACCCGCTCGGATTGTGCTACCTCCCATTAAAAAGATAGGTAGCACAAATCGATAGCGTAAATTGCTACCTATCAGATTGTGCTACCAGCATCTTATTCATGTGGTTTGGGGGCCTGATATGTTCTCAGAATCGCGACTTTTTATCTCACAATTCTAACTTTATAACTCGCAATTCTGAGAAAAAAAGTCAGAATTGTGAGATAAAAAGTTGCAATTACCTTTTAAATTTTTTATTCAGTGGCGGAAACAGGCTTCCGTAGAAATCACCAGGTATGTCAATGATACAAAACTGAAGCACAAAACTAACAGAGAGTATGAAGCTGAGGCAGAATTTAAAAAAATGTGGTATATAACAGATGATACACAGGAATATGATATTTTCTATGGCTTTCAAGGGCGCAATGTTATCTCTCAACACAATTCAACATCTCAACATTCGGAGACCTCATGTATCTCTACCAGCTCCAGATGGGCTTGAACCTCATTTTTATTAAATCTTAACGACTGCCATGATTTTATTACTTGATTCTTATTAGTCAATGTTACTATTCAAATTAAAATGTAGGCTCCTTCTTTGAATGTTGCTCAGAAATATTTTTTACTAGGGTTATTATAAATAAAACAAAACTAAATAAATTCCGGCCTTTAAAAGGTAGGCTCTTTTTTGATTGGTGCTAAATATTTTGTTTCCTGGAGTTGAAAATAAAATAAAATATACTTCACCCTTGTCACCCATCCAAACACAAAGAGTAAACTTAACACGTAATCGAAAGTTGTAATAAATAAATAAATTGGGAGGCGGTTCATGAAAGCTCATTGGTACCTGATGCTGTCAATCAGTTGCTGATGTTCCTCGGTGAGCAGTATTTCTGGAAGTGTAGATGCCAGACCTTCAACATCCCTCTCATTTGCATACTGCTTCAGCAAATCAAACAGCCTCTCTTTAACCTCAGGCTCCTCCCCTAAAATCTCCTCAACCTATAAAAATTCAGAACAGAACATTCACCAACACTGGAGTTTTGAAAATGCCCGTGAAAAAATATATGCTATCATATGATGTTTAACCAGACCAAACTAACTTTTTGAGGTTCGAGTAACATTCTAACACTTTAGTTTAGGGACCAATTCTCACTATTAATTAGTTGCTTATTAACATGCATATTACAAGTGTATTGGTTGTTTTAGTAGTTATTAGTTTACTAGTAGTTTTATTAGTTTATTAGTACCAAAGCACATATTAATGTCTTATTCTGCACGACCATATCCTAGATCCCTTAATCCTACCCCATACATAAACTTAACAACTACCTTACTAATAACAAGCAACAAATTAGTAGTTTATTGAGTCATAGTTAATAGTTAGTTACTAGTGAGAATTGGTCTCCAAACTAAAGTGTGAGCCAGTTTTTCCATGCCCCTTGAGACTGACCTTCTTGTTGAACTCCAGAGCTTTATGTTTGCGGTCCTGCCTCACCATGTCTCCGCTCTGATATGTCTCTTTCATGCTGCTGCTGGTGCGTTTCTGCCAGCGGTTCATCCGCAGCACTCCCAGACGCAGCGTACGTCCCTGAGAGGCCTTGATCATGGCCGCCGCCGTCTCGTGCTGTTTCACTGGAATCCCATTCACCTCCATCACATAGTCACCTGCTCGCAGTCCACTCCGGCCGGCTGGAGAGTTGAGCATGCAGTCCTCCACCAGCAGGGGACTGTCTCCCACTATAGTAAAGCCAAAACGACCATCAGGCCCCGGGGCAATGTCCATCTGTGGTGGTAAAGTGGATAAGGGTGAGTGATATGGGTTTGCACTACAGAAGCAAAGGAAAATTAGGAGAGATCTGAGGTCTCTTTTACAAAACACAGGAACCTTATATATATATATATATATATATATATATATATATATATATATATATATATATATATATATATATATAATTTTATTATTTAAATTATTTTAGATATCTACACCATAAGTGCTGTTCTTTTGAGCTATCTATTCATCAAAGAATCCTGAAGAAACGGGGTTTTTTTTATATTTCTATAAAATGTTATTACTCAATACAAATATTTCTGTAAAAATATTAAGAAGCACAACCATTTTCAAGACTGAAAATAATAATAAATCAGCATATTAGAATGATTTCTGAAGGGTCATGTGACACTGAAGACTGGAGTAATGATGCTGAAATTTCAGCTTTGCATCACAGGATTTTAATATATATACAGTATTCAAATAGAAAATCACAGGAATACATTTCTGTGCATTTATTATATGCATAATATATAATACATTTTAAAATCTATGCAAATATAAAACAATTATATGAAGAAATAATTGTATTTTAAATTGTAATAATATTTTTACAGTATTACTGTTTTTACTGTATTTGTGATCAAATAAATGCAGAATAAGAGACTTCTTTCGAAACTAATTTTTACCTCACACTTCAAACCTTCATTTTTTCTTTTTCTTTAGAAAAAAATTAATTCGATTAAAAATGAATGTGTTGTAATGCAAATACTTTTTATGGCAACTGTATTTATATATAGAGAGAGAATATAGAGGTAATACATTTGTTAAGAACTCATTGTTAAAATTTATTTTTTATTTAGTAATCAACCAATTTCCCATATGAACTGCTTTTTTTTTTCTCTTGAATTAGGTCAAATGAAACTGAATTTAAGTTGGTTTTGTTATTAACAGTAAAAATGGCATGATGTCAGTGAAGAAAACTTGCCTGTTCAATTCTAGACACAACGCCAATGCTGGGTGGCACAGTCTTGAGGGTCTGAGCCAGAGCGATGAGGGCTTTAGTGCTGAGGGATGAGACGTTCTGCCCATCGATCTCCAGAACCTGGTCACCTGGCTGCAGTCCGGCCATGTAAGCGCTGCTGCCCTCCACCACAGAGAGGATGTAACTGGGTCCATCTCCACCCAGCTTAAAGCCAAATTCCTCTGGCCAACCCTGGTTATTTGCTGGGAGGGCCAGTTCTGGAAAAAGTCAATACATGAGAGATAAGAGGCAAGTAGAAAAAGAGATGTGAGAATCAACTTTCATTAGCATTAGTATTTCTAAAGTAAAATTGATTTAAGTATGTACTTGTATGTGTACATAGTGAACAATATATCTGATAGGGAAAATGTATATATAATGTATACACACACACACATAATATTTACTCCAAAAGACATAATTTCAATTTGATATAATATCAAATTAATTTTGAAATAAAATATTTTATTTGATCAAATCCCTATACAAGATGCTTTGCATTTATTTTAGAGAACAGTTCAGGCATTACAGAGTTTCAGCACTTCATCATATAACCTACTGTAGTGCTGTAACCTGCTGTTGTAATTGAATTTGTGACCTAATAACAAATGAGGGGAAAAAAACCTCAAAACGGTTAAGCAATTAATTTACGCACCAATATTCAGTGGGAAATCTCTCAGCACGTTAGGATTTGGGTCTGTGGAATTGAGGAAACATATTAATTTGTTTATGTATACGTCTGCATTAAATTACCATATAATGAAAGGTAAAAATATATAAACATCTAAACTGTCTAATAAAAGATATGTTTTTTAATAAAAGATGTAGAAAATATAAGACTATTTTTCTCAGTTCCCACCTCACAGAGCTCCATGTTCTGCTTTATGAACTTACAGAAATCTTTGGAGGCACTGCGGGATCCCGATCGGCTTTGGCGAAGGGAGAAACGGCCCTTCTGGCTCTTCAGAAATCTTCTCATCATGGTTTCTGGGTCTTCTGTGTGGAAGTCAAGCTGTAAGAGGTCACCTCAGGTCAGCACCTCCTCAACAAGTCACTGCTCCATCATTACCAAAAAGCAATTGATCCGGCAGGTTTAGCCTCCATCGAGGATCCTATCAGTCCAGTGTAGATCAGGAGAGCGCTGTCAAGCTCTCTGCAGCCGTGGCTCTACATCTCCACTAAGTTGGTCCAGTTCAAACCCTCTTGCAGAGCGCTGAGCAGAAATCTGGGACAAGCTAGCTGGGTCTTTTAATGATTCTTTTGCAAGAAAAAGGTACAGTGAAGCCCCATTTTTCTATAAATACCTCCCTCTCCCTTTACCTCTCTCTCTCTTTCTGTGATGCTGGTGGATTGGGCCCTCTCTCAGGGCTGAGGAGTGACCCAGAAACTGCCTGTCAGAGCAGCAAAGGACGGCGCTCCGATTACAGATCCTCAGAGATGCTGTGGTACAGTTAGATGTAGTCTGGTACATTTAACTCCAATTCCCTTCTAAGAATCTGATTCGCTATCATTCTTCCAACTGTTCCTTATTCAAGCACAGTCTCAGAACACCAGGAATGGTTAACCTCCAACTCTGCAATTATAGGTATTATTTAATATGATATTAATAGCACTTTGCAGCATGACGTCAAAAAGTAATGAGAAGATCTGTGACGCTCATGGCTGGCAGTCATAAGATTGCTGGTTTGACCTCTGCAAAGAAAGAGCAACCCATTTGTGACCTTATGGTATATGGAAGTAAATAAAATACAAAGTACTTTGATTACTTCCCTGAAAGTAAATATACTGCCACTAACTTTTAATAAAAGGGCATATCTCCCAAAACATATAAAAACATGTTTTGGTCGCAAAAGAAAACAACATCAAATTTAAATAAAACAAAAAATACATTAAAAAAAAAAAAAAATAAATAAAAAAAAAAAAAAAAAAGTAAAACAAAACTATTTTGAATACAAAAACGGGGGGGGAAAAACCACATATAACATTTAAATAAAACAAAACGTTTAAAAAAAAAAAAGCTAAATTAACTAAAAAAAGTACAAAGTAAAAAAAAAAAAGTACATTTTAAACAAAAAAATGTAATTAAACAAAAACAAACGAAATAAAACACTAAATAAAACAAAACAATAAAAAAACAAAAATGTTACATTTTAATTCATTTTAAATACTAAATAAAAAGCAATTATATACAATTTTAATAAACAAAACAAATAACACAAAACTAAAAATTTTAAGTAAAATGACACTATTTCAACTACAAAACAAACAAAAAACTTTAAAATAAATTAAGGTATTAAAAATTTTAATTAGATTTGTTTTTTGTTTTTTCAATAAATTGTGCGTAATTGTCAAAATAAATAAATAATGGTCCTCATTATTAATACAAACAATCTTATTTGTATTTCTTTTGATTTTAGGGATATAATGGTTTTATATTGCTTTTGCTGGCTATAATAAAAAGAGTTAACAATGCAAAAACAAAACAGTGTCTTAAAAGGCATTGGATACAAGATGACCCTTGGTAATCCTATTTAATATCACTCTGAAACTTGTCAAACCAGAGGTTACAGTTTTTTAACGGATCATTTGCAAGTCAGGTCAGGGATTCAATTATAGCAAGAAATAAAAGAAACATGTCATTATATATGGGCATATGTGACGGCCTGAAGGGGCAAAGCACTCCAGCATGTGCGCTGATGAGCTGATGGGAGGGAGTACAGATAGTGAAGGTGACCAGAGCTTCATTATGCCCCCGATCTGCCAGAATGAAGCATCTCCCACCACGATCTATCGCTTACTGAAAGAACACACTGGATGTTAGAAAAATACACCACCTTCATGCTTGCCAAATCTCAAGACGATATAAGGCATGCGGGCTTGTAGACTGAAACACACACTGCATCTGTCACAAGCTCAATCGTTTGAACTGTTGATTTCTATCAAAAAATCCTGGAAAAACAAAACACAATATTAGAATGATTTCCAAAGGATCTAGTCAAATTCCCGTCACTGCCTGTTCGCTGTGTACAGCTGGTCAAACAAATAAAAAAATGTTTTGTAAGCATCACAACCACGGCCTTTACGCAGTTCTCTCTGCATCTGCACTAGAAAAGAAACATCGAAAATCATCAAAACATCAAAATATCACACACTTCAGCTTTAGAAGAAGATTCAGTATATATGGACAGTATCCTGTCCAAATAATCCCTCAGTTTCTTTAAAGGGGTCATGAACTGAGAAACCAAAATTCCCCTGATCTTTTGACATGTAAGAGGTATGGCTAAACTCCGCCTCCACAGAAGATGATCAACACCTGCTTCTACATCACTGTCTGTTTAGCCCCACCTACCAATTCTACATCATTGTCTGTTCACTTCATTTTACCGTGGATTCGTTTGCAAACAAGGCACAATTCGATGTGGGATTTTCAGAAAGATTGAAACTAAAAGATAACGCTGTGCCGACTATATTGGATCTGATGTTGCACCACACAAGTGTGAGTAACTGTTTTCATTACATGCTCACTATAGCTTTGCGTTTAGCAGATCGTTTGATATGTACTGAGTATTTACGTATTTTTAACCTAAACCACAGCAGCGTCCATCTGTGAAGGACGTAGACTGTCAAACTGTCAGCCAATCATAGCAGTGGGCGTTTACTTCCGAGTCTACAATCCACTACACCTATTCAAACAAAAATGTCAGTGTCAAAAACCTGTCATAAAATTTGAAGCTTGGGAGCACAGAGTTAAGTTTAGTCTCATTTTAAAGAAATAAAAGCTTAAAAAGTGAAAAAAAAAAAGGTTTAAGTTTATGAAAATGATTTATGAACGATATTTTATATAAAATATATATTTTATGAAACATGTTGAACTCTAAACCTGCTAGAAAATCAAAGCCATAAATCTAAAGTTGTGTTCCAAATTTGAGGTTGATATCTCAAAAAATGAGCTTTCAGTAAGATTTTGTTTGGGTGCAGTACCAAATTTTCCCCGTTAGATGCCAGCAAAACTCCGCTAGTGCACACAGTGGTTGGATTTGTGATTTACAGTAGAGATTTTCTCTCTCGAATATTACAAGCACACACACACAAAATTGTTTTTCATGACACACATACAAACCACACTCTGACATCCATACCAACACACCCACACAATTATAGCTGCATTATTTATCCTATTGGCTTTATCATATGCAGAAGCAGAAAACAGGAATAAAGTGAGTATTTACTTTTTAGGCCAAACCTGAAAAAAAAATGGCACCATCTGGTAAAAAAAAAAAAAAATCATTCTGAAGCCTTGCCAACAGAATGAAAGCATATTAACAAAAATTGCATCATTTTACAGTTAAATGGCACTGATTAAAAATAGCATCAACGGGAACATTTTTGTCCAAAAGGTCCAGAGATTATCAATTTTGTGTACCTAGTGCAAAAGATTTATTCAAGGAAATGGAAGTGAAATAGTAAAATTCCAATTAAAATACAAACCTGTGCCAAAATTTATGCAGTTGGCGATAACACAGGTAAAATTATCAAAAAACAAAACTGAAAAGGACAAAAATGTCCAAAAGGTCTCTCAAGGGTTAAATAAGCAAAAATGTACTGTTACACACTTACAATGGCCATAAACATTAAAATTCACTTTGAAATGTGTATAGCCACTTATTATATGCTGAATTATACACATTAATATGATAACCACAGTGATCAAAATGCTTATTAACCTCAATGGGCAAAATTATATCCAAATTTTCAAATCATTAGGATCGTAAACAACGAAATAGCAGAAAGACATAAAAAATGTGCAGGTATTATGTCAGTAAGTTATAACTGATAGTTCATTGAAAGTCCTACTGAAAAAGCACATCTATATTTTTATATTTAGCATATATTAATCAGCTTTTAAACCCTCCAGAAAGTCTTGCTCCATAGACTTCCATTTGATTTTTGTTTGTTTTTGCAAACTGAGGGATGAATAACACTTACCGTGCTTTTGAGGCCAGAACATTCCTTAGATGACTGTGTAAATTATGCATTACTAAGAATGCAGAAAATTAAGAAATACAGAGGTACATAAAAATATATTTAATGTTTCATACTTTCGTTCCCTGCCAGGTGTTTTATGGGCCGTTATTGGTGGCAACATGTTATGTTACATATTCATGATGAGTAGATGATAGTCATATATGATTATATGCCATGCAACAGAGAGAAAAACTGATGTAGAAAAAAACATGGTTTTGCCATCTACTGAAAATAGCATCAGTTCTTTAGTATAACCTGCAGCTTGAAAACAATCTGCTTAAAACACAACACACAAACTTTTGAAAGTTTCCATAAGCAAAAGTTATGAACCCATCTTGCAGTGCAAAACATGTGGATTAAGGCCTCCCAGAGAACCGAAATGCTACAGCACGGCTGTTCATGTAACAAACAAAACATATTAAATTAACACAACCTGCATCTTAGTATGGAAGCCCGTTTCCGCCACTGAATAAAAAAAAAAAAGGTTATAGCGACTTTATATCTTACAATTCGGACTTTTTTTCACAGAATTGTGAGATATAAACTCGCAATTGCGAGTTAAAGTCGTTTTGAGGGGGGAAAAAAATTGAATTGCGACTTTATGTCTTGCAATTGCGAGTTTCTATCACGCAATTCTGACTTTTTAACTCACAATTGCGAGTTTCTATCACGCAATTATGAGAAAAAAAGTCAGAATTGTGAGATAAAAAGTCGCAATAACCTTTTTTATTTTTTATTCAGTGGCGAAAACGGGCTTCCATATCTTATACCACTACCACAGTCTGGATTTCCATTTCGTCGGGTGAAGCGATGACGTACTGCTCCTCTTGCTCAATTGTCTCAAGGTTCTCCGCTGTTACCATGGTAACTGTGGTGTGGGGCGTCTCCACGGTGCCCTCTGTTGTCGTAGTGAGGATGGTGCCATCGCTTATGGCATTTGCGAGTGTCATTGCCACCTGCTCGGTCAAGCTCTCAGGTGTGGCGATGGTGATGGTGTCTCCACAGTCCGAGATGCCTGGGGTCTCGTCTGCGGCCACGTTACGCACGATGATCTGGTGGCCTCCGTGTGATTGGCTGACGATCTGCTGCACCACCTTCATGATATGACTGTCCATCTGAGGTCAGACACATCAAGCAATATGGTTACTCCATTTGGATGACAAACTGTCCTTTTAATCTTGCTAATATTTGCTTTAAGTTGACATTGATGTGAGGGAAATTTTAAAAATGACCTGCTGCTGATTATCTTGAATTATTGCCACTTCCTCCCCTTGATCTGCTTCCTCAGCTGGTGCCTGGAAAAAAACAACACACATAATCAAACACAAAATCTATATTTTAAACTAAATTATAGTCACTGTATTGCAACAACTACCTTTATCATATTTATATTTGGCCATCCATATCATTAATTATAAAATATAATGAAATATACACTAGTGTTTGAAAGTTTGGGGTCAGTATGACTTAAAAAAAGAAACTAATACTTTTATTTAGCAAGTATGCATTAAATTGATCAAAAGTGACATTAAAAGTTACAAAATAAATCTTGTTCTTTTGAATTTTCAATTCAAAATCATGGTTTCCACAAAACTAATATGAAGCAGCACAACTGTTTTCAACATTGATAATAATAAAAATGTTTCTTGAGCAGCAAATCAGCATATTAGTATGATTTCTGAAGGATCGTGTGACACTGAAGACTGGAGGAATGGTGCTGAAAATTCAGCTTTTCATCAAATAAATAAATTACATTGAAACAAAAATGCAATAATATTTCACAGTATTACTGTTTTTACTGTATTTCTGAGCAAATAAATGCAGCTTTGGTGAGTGTAAGAGACTTATTTAAAAAACATGAAATCAAACTTTTGAATAATAATGTATGTAACAAGTGGTGGAAGGTAGCGAAAATCTAAAAATATTGCAGATATGATTATGTAATGATATGAAAATGAATATAATTTTTTTTATTAATTTAAAACAAAACTGGTTAGATTTTCATTATTATTATTACAATCAATTTTAATAATTTTATTGACCTTTTTTGTTTAATGTATATGTTGTTCATATAATAATTTTCATATCATTATATCGGTAACACTTTACAATAAGGTTCATTAGTTAACTACATTAGTTAACATTAATAATAAACTGCACTTATACAGCGTTTATTAATCTTTGTTAATGTTAATTTCAACATTTACTAATACATTATTAAAATATTGTTAACATTAGTTAATGCACTGTGAGCTAACATGAACTAACAATGAACATCTGTATTTTTATTAACTAACGTTAGCGAAGATTAGTAAATACAGTAACAAATGTATTGCTCATGGTTAGTTCATGTTAGTTAATACATTAACTAATGTTTAACTAATGAACCTTATTGTAAAGTGTTACCATTATATCTACACACATGATCAGCAACATATTAGTCACCTCAGCACATCAAGTCACATAACAAGCATACACAGCACACATGATTTTTACCCCAATGATGTATTCCTGAGTGTCTGCCACGACTGAGGAGAACTCCACCAGCACAGCATGAGGGTCGTCCGATACGATGGTGGTGGAGACACTCTCAGCCGACACCTCCTGCTCCTCAGAGTCCCCCGCGGGTTCAGAGTCCTTCTGCTGCACAGCAAAACAGCCTCCTGACCACACACACACACACACACACACACACACACACACAGTCACTGTAAGACTTCATGATTTCTAGAAATAGCTTAAATGAGTCTCTCCAGTGTCCTCACATTTTAGAGAGGAATTCCAGAATTATATATATATAAAAGTTTAGCAAGACTTTTTAATGTTTTTGAAAAAAAAACCCCCCCCAAAAAAACCCAACCTTTTTTATGCTCACCAAGGCTGCATTTATAGGATCAAAAACACAGTAAAAACAGTAATATTATAAAATATTACTTTAATTTAAAATAAGTTTTCTATTTGAATATATTTTAAAATGTAATTTATTCCTGTGATTCAAAGCTGAATTTTCAGCATCATTACTCCAGTCTTCAGTGTCACATGATACTTCAGACTATAAGTTGCTTTCGATAAAAGCGTCTTCTAAATAAATGCAAAAAATGCATGAACGTACATTTTCATTACTTGAAATAAAATATATATTAAAAAACTAAAGTTATAGTTATATAGTAATAACTAAGATCAATACAAAATAACAGTAAAAAACACTTTATGATATTCATATACTCTATATGGATATTATAGACTGTTTTTTATCATAAATGTTAATATGTTAATAAATAAAAATAAATGTTTCTTGAGCAGCAAATCAGTATATGAGAATGATTTCTGAATGATCACGTGACACTGAAGACTGGAGTAATGATGCTGAAAATTTAATTTTAGTGAATAATGTTTATAAACCTTTAGCTCGCAGGTGACGGTTGAGCGTGCCATGCTCAGCAAAGCCCCGGCCGCATTTTGAGCACTTGAAGGGCTTTTCTCCCGTGTGATGTCGGATGTGTCGCACTAAAGCGCTCTTTTCCCGGAAGCTACGGGAGCAGTGCGGACACACGTACGGCTTTTCCTCGCCATGAGTGCGGTGATGGACCTGCAGAGCATTCTGGAACACAACAGACGATGGTTTAAAGATGACAATGAAAAACCTAAAGACAGTGTTTGCATATTGTTTTTGCATACTGGCCTCACCTTGGTCTTGTATCTCTTGTCACAGAAGCTGCAGTGGTACGGCCTCTCGTCTGAATGCGCTCTCATGTGTTCCCGCACGTGTCCGATGGCTTTAAATTGTTTGCCGCACTCTCCGCATTTGTAGCGCCGCTCGCTGACGTGCGTCTCCATGTGTTTCTTCAGCACATAGCCTGTCAGGAACTCCTTCTGACATGTTAAGCACTTAAACGGCTTGTAACCTGAGGAAGGAAAACAACATTCAGAGACTACACAAGTATTATAGATTGTTAATGAATAAACTGCTTTGAATGGGGCGTACCAACATGCCCTTTGACATGGACCCTCAGGTAGGCCAGTGTCTTGAACATGCGCTCACAGTGAGGACATTTGTATAATTTTGACTCGATGGGTTCGTCTTCCTTCACAGACGATTCCTACAATGGATAAAAAAAAGTTTATTGTGTTGTTTTATTGAAATAAAACATGCCGTCACAATCTAAGAAACTCACTTGCGTTTCCTCGGCCATGGTCTCCACACACTCCTCCGTCACCTGGATCTCAGTGAGTCTGGCGTCAGTTTCAGGAGCCTGCAGGACTGCTTTAGGTGACCGGGCCTCTACCTGCTCGGCCGCCTCCGTGGCTTCGGTCTCCAGTGCGATGCCAGAGTTTATGATGGCCTGGCAGATTAGATTGTCGGCTTCAACCACAGTCGCAGTTTGAGGCTGAGACACGACCTGTTACAGAGGAACTTCATTGACGCTAGTCTGAAACGAGCTACAACTTCTGGATTTATAAACAAATGTTCTTGTACTTTTCCAAACAAATACATTTTTACTAAAGCAAGTTACTTCTTAGAAAGATTTTTTTTTTTTTTTTTTTTTACCTGCTACTTAATAATATTTGTTAATGTTTTAGATGCTGTCAGTAATACCATTAGTAATGCTTTGGGCAGCCTAAACTAACAATGAACAATCATTTTTACAGCATTTATCTAGATAAATGCTAATTTATAATCAAGGTTACTTTGAAAATTTAATAGATTACAGATTACAAGTTACCCTATTTAAAATGTAACAAGTAGTATAACTATTTCAGTTACTTTATTAAAGTAATGTAACTGATTACATTTGATTACTTTTCTAAATTTCTAATGAACATTTTCAACTATTACTCATTTGCAAACATTTAAAGGTCCCATGGCATGAAAACTTCACTTTATGAGGTTTTTAACATTAATATGAGTTCCCCTTGCCTGACTATGGTCCCCCAGTGGCTAGAAATGGCGATAGGTGTAAACCGAGCCCTGGGTATCCTGCTTCGTCTTTGAGAAAATGAAAGCTCAGATGCCCAATCTGGAATCTTCCTTTATGTCATCATACGGGGAAAGGTTACCTCCCCTTTCTCTGCTTTGCCCGCCCATGAGAAAATGAGCTACTACCGTGCGACGTGAGCGCAATATTTTTTTTTCCTCGAGAGACATCATGGCTTGCAAACGAGCGAAGCATGGCAGTTGCTCAGTGTTTGGATGTACAAATGAACACTGAAGTATTTTTTTTAGTTCCTTCATCCGAGCCTATGGCTAGCATTAGCTACATGATAATAACTGTAACAGCATACATAAACAAACCAACTAAAGTACCGTATCCAGACACAATATTTTAAACTAACCATTCGGAGACGTCCTGCTGTAGCCGCTGAGTTGCAACTTCTTCATCCGGATCAGATTCGGGTCAAACTGAAAAGCTTGAACTACTGCGTGTCTACGAGCCATTGCTATACATCCACTGTCAACATTAGCGCATGGTACCGTGGCCGCAAGCTGGTTAAGGCCACACACCCACCCTCCACCTTGCCCCGCCTCTCTCCTCCTCATTAGCATTTAAAGCTACAGACACAGAAATGGCACGTCCTAAGGAAAGCTCATTGTGGGTCTGGCTCGTAGTGGCTGAAATTCTGCACAAAGGCTGAATTTCGGGAAAGAGACTTCAGATACAGTACTAGGGACCACTTAGGCCTATATAAAAGCATCCAAAAAGCAGCATGTCATGGGACCTTTAAAGCGGGAAGGGTTAACCTTACAGTAGTACTCAACACTGATTATTGTAAGACTTTCCAAATACTTCATCACTTGAAAAAGATTATAATAATTTCATTTTAAAGCACAGCCACCACAAAATCAGACACCTGTTTTTACTTTGAGATCGTTCTGAGGTTAAATAGTATGCAGATTTAAAAGCATAACCAGATATAGTTTAATAGCTATGATACTGTTTTTGAAATCAAATCTTTGCATAGCTATGACAGGAAACACTGGCATCTTACAATGCCTTAGAAAAAAAAAAGTCTTAAAAAATAAAGCACATACATAAACCCAAATAGAAATTAAAACAGTTATCAAATAGTCCAATTATGTGTCCTTAATAGGGATGGGTACCGAAACCCGGTATTAAATCGGTCTCGGGGCTAAATTATGAAAGACCGGAGTATCGATAAGCTCTGACGTTATCGGTTCTGCTGTCGGTACTGGAGAAATCAAGAAAACACACATACATTTATTGTTACTATATATACACATTATTTTGCAAATTATATTTCACCAGAGTTGCCAGCTGTTTTTATGTGCAATAATATTCAAACATCTGTCTATGATACATTTTTGCTATTCGCAATTCAGAAGCGAGCAGCGCTTACGCGGAGGAGTTTCAGCACGTGCAACATGAAAGCCCTGTTTAATTATGATAGAAGAGAGAACTAACTATTCAAACATCTGCTTATGCTTTAGGCCTGTGGCTGTTATATTAAGCTTAGTTTATTTATTTTTTTTATTTCGATTTTGGCTTCTAAGTATTATAGCCGTGTTTCTTCTAGCACAACTTCCTTCCCTTTACAGCGGTGCGCATTCGTTCCTCTAACCAAAACTTAACGTCAGAATCAGCTCAATCGGTGATTATTGTAAAATGCTGTCTTTACTGCTGCTACATTGCGGGACATGTTTGATAATAAAGCGTTGAAAGCACAATCAGCGCGAGACGCTATTCCCCAGGATGAAATGTGTGTACGCCGCGCTCCAAAACGGACAAGCAGATTACACTTTGAGCTTCAGGCGCATCCAAACGATCAAATGCACACAAAATGTCAAAATGGCCAGCTACGAGTATTCACTTAAACACAGTTTATGTCTTAAGTGGACGAGATCAGTTGGGAGAAAATCCGATGTGTGTCAATATTTTGTCTTAAAGTGACAGACTGGTGCTTGGGCCATCAATGTTAAATAACAAAATGCAAAGAGAAAATCACCCACAGCTCTTAATCTGAATAACGTTATAGCTTTAATAAGCATTAATCTATCAATACATACAGTGAAAATTATACAGTGTTATTTTACATTTTAATTTTTTTGTTTTACGTTTGATTACTTTTAGATTTCTTTTGTAGCTATTACTTACCTGAACATTAATGTTAGTAGACCTTCATGGAAAAATGAAAGCACTGTTTATTTCATTTAATTTAATTTGTATATTTGTTTTATTGTATTTGTTGGTTTGTTTTACTTTGTTTCTTTGTTCATGTTCTTACTGTATCTTATGTATATAAAACACTAAAAATGCCTGCACACTGGTGCATTTACAAATTGATGTTTTATATTAATTTAATTAAATATTTATTTTACATTTCAGAATATAAAGCAATGTTAATCCAGCTCCTAATCTGTCTCATTCATATATATATATATATATATAACAAAAAGTACCGATAAGAATACCGTTAAAGTACCGGATCGATAAGCAGTATCAGTAAGAGTAGTAATACCGTTAATACCTTAACGATACCCATCCCTAGTCCTTAACTCCTGAAACATTGGTGTCTCATATTTTAGAGCAGTCAATGCAATTTGGGAAAGAAATCAATCAAATCTGTAATATGTGTGAAAATATTCAGATGTAACCCCCTTTGTAATCGTTAACATTTTCATAAGTAACTGTAATTTAATTACACATTTTTCTCAATAACTGTAACAGATTACAGTTACATTTATTTTGTAATTAAAATTACATAACTGTAACTAGTAACTCCCCAACACTGTTTATAAATATATATATGTATTTACGTATTTTTAACCTAAATCACAGCAGTGTCCATCTGTGAAGGACGTAGACTGTCAAACATTCACAACTATTAGCCAATCATAGCAGTGGGCGTTTTGATAACATTATAAGTGGACCTCAGAGAACAGTACAAAATAAAAAACAAAAGGCAGTTTATGACCCCTTTAAATATTAAAAAAAATTATAATAATAATAAAAATTAATTATATAATCTTATCAATGTTGGCAAGGCAAAAAGAAATACCAACTATTGGTCCTACTGTTGAGACTTTCTTAAATGTTAAGCAAAAAAAGCTCCCAAAAATACAACTGAACTGTTCATGTTTTTTTGAATTAGTGAAACTCAACATGCTTTTCTGCACCAAAAATATTTGTAATTAACATGCTAGTTTTGTTAGTCTCATACCTGTTGAACTTGTCCTACCACCTCGATCTGGATGATTTCCTGACCAGCTTCCACAACCCTCACGACAGGAATTTGCTCCTTCTCAGGTTCAGGAGGTGACGGCTGAACTTCTAGAATGAAACCCAACAGCAATACAATCAGAAAACCTCACGAGCACAACAGTTTTCGCATGAAAAATAAATCTCTACCATTGCATGAACAAACCAGCTAAAAATGAACATTCACCATCAATTTGTAAATGCACGTTACAGATCTATTCACGCATTTTTTGACCTTGTAATGTTAAATCAAAAAGTCATAACTGATCTTCCCGTGAAACCAACAGAATTTTGTCTGCCCACATCTCAACATCCAATCCAAAAAATGATGCACGGAACCCTCCCTGTTTTCTTTTTCAATCAAGATCCATTGCTACTTCCCTTTTTTGATACTTTAAGCTTGTAGCAGTTGTTAAATGACACCCTCCTATCACTGAATTATGGTCATTATGAAAAGGCATCATGAGATGTGAATTACCTTTCCGAACTCCATCCTTGCTGACAAGTATCTCTTTACACTGACTGTAGCGAATCTTCTCGGTGCAAGGCGTGAGAGACTTCAGATGTCTGGTTAGAGCGCCGGACTCTCTGAACGCCAGGCCACACTGATTGCAGCGGTACGGACGCTCATCTGCCAAAGGAAATGATGTCAAAATACTGTGAAAGACTTGCATAAAAACAACTTTCACAACCCAGTAGAGTCTAATACAAGGACACTTAGTTATACCTGTGTGCCGACGTTTGTGTCGGATCAACGAACCCTTGGTCCTAAAAGCAGTCTCGCATATTTCACACTTAAAGTCCTTCTGATCGGTGTGCGTGAACATGTGGGTTCTCAGAATATTTGTCTATAAATGGATCAAATTTATAACTGGAGTGAGTTTTCCTTGCATATTCCCCAAATAGGACAAGTAATCAAATGCATAAAAACGATCTAATATTGTACCGTTTTAAAGGTCTTCTCACATATGTCGCAGATGTATCGTCCCTCTGTGTTTAACTTCCAAACGACTTTTGCAGAGCTGGAACTGTCATCCTCGCTTGCAGAGCGGCTTCTCTTTTTTCCTCCAGCTGCTGCGTTTTCTCGCTTGTCTAAAGAACAAACAAAGCCACTTCATTTAGTACCCAAACAAAGACAGATGGATTGGTAAATGATGTTCTTTTCAGACCCAAATGATCCCATTGTACAGTTTGTATATAATGATAGAGATCAGATGTCTTGTTTGGCTCTGGTCCTGTTCAATTACAATAGGGACATCTAGTCCCTTGATACAATGAAAGTGATATTATATTGACGTTACTAAATAAAAAGTGCAGTACCTGCATTAGACGTGCCCGCTTCATCAGATGAACTATCATTTTCACTTAATTTCACCTCAATGGAAGCATCTTCATTTGGGGAAGCATTTGTCTGAGGGAGAGGGCAGACAGATGAGCACTGATGTATCCTTAGCTTACATTTTGCACAGCTTCTTGAGTCTATGGGTGCTTTCACACCTGCCTCATTTACTTCGGTTGAATCATACTAGAGTTCGTTTCCCTCTTGGTACGGTTCGTTTGGGCAGGTGAGAATGCAGCGGGTGCGCACCAAAAGCGGACCAAACAAGCGTGCGAGACCCAGCTGAAGAGGTGGTCTCGGTCCGCTTCAAACAAACTCTGGTGCAGTTCGTTTAAGGTGTGAATATGAACCGCCTTGATCCGATCCAACTGCAGAAAGCACGCTCAGAAAACACACAGCTCGCGCATATAGTGCTGTTGTTTGCATTTCAATCGCTTAAATCACTTGTTTTCAAACCGCAATGCTTAAAAACACGTGCCAATTATGAGTTTTCGTGACCATAGCGCCCACAGCAACGTGACATGAGCGCACTAAATAGGCTAAAGCTTGCCGCAAAGCCCCAGCAAAAGTTACAATGAATGTGTCTGGGGGAAATAGTAAGGAGATATTTGAATTATTTATTAATGAACTAGTGTTTTCTGAGTCAGTGTCACAAAGATGAAGTTAAAAATCCTGACTCGCCATCTCCTCATTGGACGCGCCTTTAGAAAGAAATGCATCTTTACGGATTATAATGAAAGAGTTTTTGTTTTGGATATGATTTATTTCGTTTTGTAGTAATTCAAAGCTTTCTATAGATATATTCATCATGTCTGTAAGTTACAGTTCATTTTTGACGGGAAGCACATCCTATTAGTTTTCTTAATTTTAGAAAAGCACGTTTTCTTGATATTGTGAGTGCACACAAATAAAAATATACCCTTTACAGTTCCGAACGATGTATTATTAGTACCTTTATGAGCAACAATTACGGCGTATTTGTATGATGTTCTGAAACGCGCTTCAGCTTCCACTCTCCGCACAAACGATTGGATATGCGCCTAGGTTAAATGTTTAAACTAACATTTTGATATGCTTTGAGTATTTCATATCTATAGATTTTATTTTTGGCAAGTTGTAATTACAACATTGTATGACATTGTCTCATATATGATGCTCATAAGTTTCTTCATATTGCGTTTTTATCTCATGACAGCAAATCAGTAAAATAATAAAAATTGCACTACGAAAGATCTCCATGATTAGCCTGTTTTTGCACTTCCTGTTTTTCCCTGCTTGAGAATTTCTGTCCAATGAAAGGATGACCTTAGCACACGTGGGGTTTTGTTTACAATTTCTAGTTCACTTGCAAAAAGGGCAGTGTGAAAGCGAACCGCACCAAAAAAAAAAAAAAAAACTTCTATTTGGTCCGGACCAAAGCAAGTGAACTATCGGACTTTCCTGGTGTGAATATACCCTATGATGCAGATACACTACTGTTCAAAAGTTTGGGGGCTGTAAGATTTTTATGATTTTGAAAGAAGTCTCTTATGCTCAGCAAGGCTGCAATTATTTGATTTAAAAAACAAATAGGAATATTGTGAAATATCATAATATATTTTAAAATGTAATATTTTTTTTTGATGCAAAGCTGAATTTTCAGCATTATTACTCCAGTCTTCAGTGTCACAGAAATCATTCTGATATGCTGATTTGTTGCTCAAGAAACATTTATTATTATCAGTAATGTTGAAAATTTTTGTGGAAACCTTGATAAATTTTTTTCAGGATTCTTTGATGAATAAAAAATATGTACAGTGACTCACTCTGGATAGAAAATTATACGACAAAAAAGGGAATGATATAACAACACACAAACCTGCTGGTCTTGCTGAGGACGCTTGCAGCTCCTGCTGAGTTTATGTTGGATGAAAGCATCCAGAGCGGAGAACTCCTCCAGACATCTCCCACATTTATGAATATCCTCATCTGAGAGGGAACACAAAAATATTGATCTCACTTCAGTTTAACAGATCATGCATATTGCAAAAGTATCTGCGCAGCGCGAAACAAAGAATGAAATAAACATAAATAGTTATCAATCTAAAATAATCAATTTTGCATCCAAGATTAAAAAAAAAAAAACTAAATGTGTAAAATATAAATTTTAACATTTTAATAGTAAATTAAAATGTTAAATATTATTATTTAATACATTATAATAGCATATAAGTTAATGTATAATACAACTACTATTATATATTTATTAATGAAATATTAATATACTATTTAGTGCTGTCAAATGATTAATCGCGATTAATGGCATCCAAAATAAATGTTTTTGTTTACGTAAAATATGTGAGTGTACTCTTTATATATATTATGTATATATAAAAACACACACATGCATGTATATATTTAAGAAAAATGTTTATATATTAAATATATATTTATATACATGTAAATATTTTCAAAACATATACTGTACGTGTGTATATTTATATATACATAATAAATATAAACAGTACACATTATATTATGTGAACAAAAACTTTTATTTTGGATGCGATTAATCGCGATTAATCATTTGACAGCACTAATTTACTATTATATTTTTTATTAATATTTTGGATTATTTTTAGTTTTATATTTTCTGTTTCCATCATGATCTGTTAAAGTTTTGTATTACCATAAGTTCTATTTATTAATAATAATTATTTCATTTATTCCTAAATATCACTTGTTTAAAAAATGTATTTTGCAAAGACAAAGCAATTTAGTCCATAAATATTTAAAATGTCATTTCGAAACTAAATATTTCATTTGAGGTGCAAACGACTTTGATGTGGAAATTGTGTTTTCAGCGAGTAGATTTTCTTTTATATATGCATAAAAGTCAAATTCACAGGGACAAAAGTGTCCATATGTGAACAAACACCTAAATCCTGCTGCCGTGCGGTTTTAACATCAAACAGTCTCGGTGTTGTCAGATCTTCATCCAGTAACGTACAGATCGATGCTAAGCAGCATTAGCAGCAGCCTAAACATGTTTGTCAAAAATAACATTGCGGCTAACGGAAACTCTGCTAGCGTGACTGAACGAGCCAAAGTCAGGCCCAAGCATTTAATAATCGCGCTTTTACTGCGTGACTGTGTCCCATCTCCCTGTTTCTACCTTCGTCTCCGAGTGTGGTTTGGATGGTGATGATGTTGCTATGCTCCGTTTGGTCGGTAACTGTTGCTGCCGTATTATTATTTTCTTCAGTCATGTCGTTCCAGACCTCCGTCTCTGTCGCAACGCTTCAACAGGGAAAACATGGCGGATTTACGACCTCGTAGTCATAACAACTAAAGGGCGGCGAGGGGAGGGAGAACGAGATTCAAAATAAAGGCGCGCTCATCTTCTCCTCCAGTCAAATCGGTTCTTTCGAACGATTCGCTTCAAAGAATCGGTTCGGCGATCGGCATCTAAAAACACTGCTATTTATAACGTACATTATTTTATTCTATTTTTAAGTTTTAGGTTTTAAATGTAATTTCACGTGTTCCAGAATTAGTTTGTGTAGTTAAACCGATGAGGGAGCTTAACAGTTATAACAATAAACGTACTAGAAATATTTACGACTTGGTTATAGTTTTATCACGTACAAATGAAACAGAGATAGTTTTAAGAAATATTATTTGTTTTTGAAATCTTGCAACGACCGAACACGAATCGGACTGGTTTTGTGGACTGGTTGAACTAATCAGATGATCTGGTTCAAAAAGATTGATTCGTTCACGATTCGGATTTCGCTACATCAATTGATTTGATTAACACAATAAAAGTAAATATTCTTGTATTTAAATGTATGAAAGACTGCAACTTAATGTCACACCACAGTGTCATATATTTGATAAAGCAAAAACCTGTATAACTGTGATGGAATGTAATATCTGAACTGAAAGCATAGAAACCATCAAAGATTTTGCAGTAATAAACAGTGAAAACAGTATAAGTACAAAATACGGTCCACAATTTTTTTATTTTTTGTTGTAAACACACACAAAGAAATTAAATCCAGCAAATTATGTTATTATTGGCATTGTGATAAGGCTTTAAATGTAACATAAGCCGTTTTCTGAGGTAAACGCTTCTAATTTAGCCTATGTGTAATAGTGCTGAAACAATAAAGATACCTAGTATCTTTATTCAAGGCTCTCAACTGTAATATGATTCCACATTCTGCAGCTGTACAAAATTGCACAATATTTGTGCTCCTCGAACTGCACAAAATGTACAAAATACATTTTGCATGTCAAAGAGCTGAAGTTTGGTCATGTCCCCACCCTTAGACATTTACATTGAAAAAAAAAAAAAAACATTGTACCAGCTGTACCAGTGTAACTGCAAAGGCAAATAATTTACATTATTTTGAGTCAACTCAAATACAGATAAAATAAATGCATTGATGCATAGTGTAGCGAGTCCCCTTCTTCAAGTAGTGCATACACTGTGTAATTAGAGAACTTTTATGCAACTTTTCATAATCTTGTCATCACCTCCACCAAAGCCTTCAGGAAACAAGCAAGATCCCTGAGGTGGAAAAACACAGTAGGAAGTTTGAATGCTACATCTTGGAATGTCTTTCCTGTTGGTCCACTTGTCTGTTTCACCTCTTTTTCAAAGGATCAACCTTTGGCTGTCCATTGAGTTTAATGATTCGCTCTACATCAACCACCATGCTATGAAGTCTTTCTATGTGTTCGCTGACGTGCTCCTCCAACCACTCTTCTAACGTGTCTGGGTAGAAGATTGCCTCCATATTTTGCCGGAAAGTCAGTAAAAAGGAATCCCATTCATCCATCAATCTGACAAGAGGGACAAAAGCAACATATTTAGGCTACTATCTTTCCATTTATGCACCTCACAGCATAAACAGGCTTAACCAGAAATTCTAGTTTATGGTTTATAATAATCACCCACACCTTAAAACATACAGCGTTTGCACCAGTGTTATTTAAGCGTCATTAATAAACTATTGATTAGTTTTGAATTTTTCTATTTTCTGTTCTCATTATAATTTCAGTTAAAGTTTTAGGAAATCTGTTTTGTGTTTGTCATTTTTATTAGTTTTTTTAATGCCTACACAAGTTTTAATATTTTTTTCAGTACTTAACTTGAAGTAGTACTTAAACTTCAGCTAACATTTTATTTCAAGTAACAAAATAGTTTTAATGGTTTGCAGCTTTAGTTAGCAATCATTTTTGAAAATTTCCATGACTTTTGCAAGACTTCTTGAGTCAATCTGATTTTTTTTTTTTGTAAATTCTGATACAGACTAATACATTAATGAATCTTTTAGACATTATTTCTGAAAAATTCATTGAAAAGAACCATTTCAAAACAATTTACTATGACTATTACTGTGGGAACCATGTATCCAAATAATAACCGAAATGTTTTTTGAGAAATATAAAAACACAATATACTTGCTAATAAATTTGTCAAATGATATGTGAGTGCTAAAAACCTTACTTTTTCATTTCATCTTTGAAAAATGCAAGATTTCGAGGGTTTGCAAAGTTGCGTTTGCGATGATATGGGCTGAATGATCCCTTGACATGGCTGCAAAACACAAGACAAACACAATGTTAGCGTAAGCAACAAAATGTTCAAGACAAAGAATTCAGTTGCACTGAAAGGGGAAAATACTGGCTTATGCTCTGTGTGAATGTCATTTGAGCTCATGTTTATATGTCAGGTCACTCAGAAACAGAATCACTCACTAGCTTTGCATGATCTTTTTAACTGAACTCTCGAGGTTGTCGTTGATCTTCTTCACCATTTCATAAACATCTGAGCCAGGAAAGGATGCACCCTTACTGCAGACCGGTCAAGAGAATATCATTTACAAACATCAGAATCTCTTCAAATATATCTAAATAAACATCCATACAAACAACTTCATACCACTCATTTTTGCTCAGCTCAATCTGACACCCAAGGAGGCGCTGCACCTCCTCCTGTGCCTCAGTAGCAAATGAACCTAATGCAAACAAAATACATGACAGCATGATATGATACCTTTGCAGTATATAAAATATGATTTTATTCTACATATTCATAATCACATCACATACTCAGCCCCTCCAGAAATAAAACATGTTGGTTCAGACACTCACCGTATTTCAGTGTCTGAAGACAGACAGCCAGAGAAGGGATGGCCACTGGGAGAAGCTCACACAGCACAGTGTGATGCTCATACCTTCAACACAAACAGTTTTTCATTAACTTTAACTATTAATAGAGAAACAGGTTTTAATAGTGTATAATGTATGTATATGTCCTCATAAATGCTCATATAAATTGCAAACACATTAACGCTCTAGGTTTGGAAGTTCCTAAAACCTTTGCAGTTTGTATCAAGGCATTGCATGTTTGATGAGACAAAAAATTTGAAGAAACAGCTCAGTAAAACTGCGGACTTACCTCTGCCAGCCAGTCAGAGCAATGCCTTGGAATCTCACAGACTTGTACTGCGGCATGGATGTAATGACTTTCTGCCACTGTAGGTGGTTTTTTAAATGGTGATTGATTGGAGTCCATTTCTGGTCAATTCCAGAAGCTCCTTTGAAAGCGCTAGCAAACCACACACCCTTAAATCCAGCCTGTTCATACTTGGAGATATAGTTACCTACAAACAATAAGTAAAAATGAAGTTAGATTTGGTTTGACATACACTACCATTCAAAACTTGTGCTCATTTTTATTTTATTTTTTATGTTTTTGAAAGAATGTTCACTGAGGCAACATAGTAATATATTAAATATACATAGTTTTATATATATATATTTTTTGTAATTTATTTTGCGATACCTTTTTTAAGGATCTTTTGATTAATAGAAAGTTCAAAGGAACATAATTTATTAATCTTTTTATTTTAATTGTAAATGTCTTTCTTATAAGAGTATTTTTTTCCTGTCACATTAATTTAATGCATCCCTCCCTGCTGAATAAGTCTCAATTTATTTAATATAAAAAACCCCTGAAATATATAGTATATTTTATATATTTAAAAAAATAAAAATAAAAACACTAAACTTCAAACATTTGAACCGTAGTGTACATGTATATAATTGGTCATATTGCCTATGAGCATATTTATAAGTAATGATTTGTGTTACATTTTAAAAATAAAAATTTTAAAAAGTAAAACATTTAAAAAAAACATTTCAAATCATTAAATATTTTCACAAAAGATTACAAAGGGAAACCTTTTTCCTCTTAATAATTTGCACAGATGAATCGTTCACAATAAGGAAAATGTTTAAGCTAATGCATATGGTCAATATTTTCATATGAGAACCAGAACAGGGCCTTACCGATCCCTTTCACATCCATGTTTGGGATGTAGTTCCATATCATGGGCGATGCAAGGTCCTGCAAACCTGATTCTAAAAAGTAAACACCCACATCAGGACCAAAAAGCACTACTGAGTTAATGACATTGTATTTTTTGAAAGCTTGAAAGGTGCATCATTTTCCATCGTAAAAGTCTTTAACCCCCCCTATTTTCATACTTTCATCATTTCACAAATTCACAAATACACATGTGAATAGGACATCTATAATTTGTTGTTTTTCAGGATGTTTCATCATCCACACCATTAGATGTCACTGTTAAGTCAAAAATTTCAGTGCACCTATTAGAAATCCTTTGTACTATCATATGCAAATACTGTACATTCCAGTAAATGGGAGTTTTACTGGTAATATCTGCTATTTGATAACGGCAAACATAAATTTACTGGCTTGCAGACGCCCTCATTATACCTTTGATAGTGTCGGAGCTAAGTTTCCTAAACATGTCGTCCCACAAGATCAGCTTCATTCCTCGCTTCAGTTTGGTCATAAGTCGCCCAACTGCGGTCACATGATTGAGGAAAAGCTTTCCCATGTCTCCATTGTTGGCTTCCAACCAGCGCTTCGAATCTTCGCTTTCGCCCAGGCCACGTACCTAAATGTCCACAGTAGATATGAGTTTGCATTTGAAAGGAATAGGACACTCAAAAACGATAACAAACTCTTTGTGTATTTGTCATTTTCTTTTTTCCATGAAATACAACTATTTTTAATGATCTGTAGAGAATAAAGATCCACTGACCTCATCAGCACCGATATGGAACCACTTTGCTTCTGGGTGCTTCTTCATAACCTGCGTTAACATGTCTTGAACAAGATCCATGCTTCCTTGGGCCTGAGGGTTCAGGCTATTGGGAAACGTTTCCACTTCTCTCAATTTTAAGTACTTCTCGTGTTTTAGGACAAACTGAAATGTGAACAGACAGACTGGTACATAGTGTACAGTATGCTAATAAAGGAAAAACACAGTGCATCTACAGCATTTGAATGATTTTTGCCTCCACATCAACATAACCACAGTGACTGGTTGCTCCTTCTACTGCTTTACTGAAGTATGTAGTGAGCACATATTTGAGATATCTACAGTATTTGTGAGAGTTAGCTTCTTCTGCACTTGCCTCCAAGTGTCCGAACACCTGCACCAGAGGAATCAGTTCAAGCTTGTGCCGTTTGGCCAGAGACTTCATTTCTTCTATATCTTCTGGACTTTCCCAGAAACAATAAAGATAAGCAAGTTAAAAATGTGTATAAAGAGAAATAAAGATGTTAACAATTCATCATCTTATGATCTCTGAATATATTATAGCAATAGTTCACCTAAACGTCAATCTGTTCATCATGTAAGTTACTGTAATTGGCTTCAATGGACTGCTTTTAAATATATTGACTATTTCTATGGAATTTATATTACGTTTTTTGGTTCTCTTTGAAGGTTGACATATGTGCTAATGTTCTTCAGTAATTAAAATCAACCTGAAATAAAATAAAATGTAAATATTATATGAAAACACTAAAATTGGAAATGTTGCCTCAGCAACATTTAGTTGAAGTACTAAAATTACTAAAACTAAAATAAAAAGATAGGTTAAAGCTAAATACAATTATTTAAAATAAACAAACAAAATGACAAATCTACATTTGATATGACAAAACCGCTCAAAAATGCAAACCCAATATTAATAAACTTAAAATATTCATGAAGTACTATAATAATAATAATAATAATATACTTAAATTAAACACTGAAATACAAACAAATTCCAATGAAAACATGCAACAGAATTTAAGAAGAATATAACATAAAATAAAAACAGTCACATAATCACATAAAAGCTACTTTGAAAAGGGGAGTTTGAAGAGAAGATTAAAAAACCATATATACAATTTAGGGGTGTCCCCGACTAAGGATTTTCACAGTCGAATCGGAATTTTCGAATCTTGCCGATAGTCGACTGATAGTCGAATCATATGTTTGGGGGCGGAGCAAAATATATTACCAAGATTCAAGCGACATTCGACAGTCATAATTACTGACGTTAACACGCAGGGAAAATGTGTAATGGACGCCTCGCAGATACAAACGGAGTGAATAATGTTTTATGTTTTGATTAAAAGATAGTTAACATTAAACGTCAGGGAAACCCTAAGAATTCACAACATTTTTTACAATAGTGCTCATTATAACGTTATGTAGGCTATACGACAGTTATTAATGTTCTGCATTTCTGCTTTGAGCTGCACGCGCTGAATGACCAGTAGAATTAATCATTTAGAAGGTTTTTAATCAATGGGATTTGACTCATTTATCTCAAATAAAATACGCTTCATTATTTATACTTGTGGACGCGTTCTTGACGCAACAACGTGCAAAAACACGGGAAATAAACTCTAAAAAAAAAAAATCACAGCGTTTTATTATAATAGTGTTCTCATTATAATGTTATGTGTAGGCCTATGTGACAGTCCCAGTCATAGTTATTACTATTCTGCATAGTGGTTTGTCCTGCTCGCGCTGCGCACTGAAGAGATAATCACTGTTCAATAAAGCGCTTTACTGCAGCGACTCAACCAAATGCATCTTATGCGAGATAAATAATATATACACGATATAAACCGGCTGAAATGTTTTGAAATCACTTGTATCCTACCTGATCGAAAAAAATCCAGTCTTTCACTCTGCGTCAGTTTGAGTCTTGTTAAAGTTTTAAATCCTTGCCGCCAAGATGCTCCTCTTTCGGTCACGGATTATGGAAAGTGAAATTTAAATCTATAGGGGCGGTTGTATTTATTCACGCATGTTAAAATATTTATTTAAAGCTTTTTTTTTTCTTTTCAGATTCTTATTTACAGCATTATCATAATAGGCTGTATATTAACTTATTGGGAGAAAACCGGTAGTTCTATGTGAAATCAGACATTGAACACCCCCATATAGCCAAAATGGTATGATCATAACACCCCGCGAATATTCGACTGTGAGTCGAATCAGGCTCCTCGAATCGAAGCATCGAATCGTCGACTATTCGGGGTCACCCCTAATACCATTTATAATTTATAATACCACTTATTATAGTAAATAATTAAAATTAAGTATATAAATAATACTGGTGATTATTATTCACTGTCATTTTATGGAAAAGTGCTGCATACAGTAAATATTCTTCAAATATCCCCTTTTGAGTGCAGCAGAAATAACAGCATACAGGCGTAGAATGACATGAGGCTGAGTAAATAATGCCAGAATTTTCATTTGTGGGCAAATCGAGTCAAATTAAGCCAGGTTTAGCTAATCAGATACTCAGAATCAGTCACCTACCTGTATGCAAAGCTTGATTTGAGAATGCTGAGCTCCCCCTCATAAGGAAACATATCCTCATATTCCAACAATATCCCATTAGCACCCAGAGATGACAGTAGAGAGAATATCTACAAAAGAACATAAAGGTAAACTTTAAAAAGGAAACTGTTAATACATTATACCACATGTCTGAAACACAATCCAGTTTACACAAATTCCCACCTGTTCAAGGTATTTGACTTTGGGTGCGGCGCCTTTCAGATCCAAGTGCACAATTTTTAATGGATCCGTGGGTGTATCATCAGGAACTTCTGGTTCTAACTCCTCTTGGTTTAATTGGACCGTCTCCTTTTTCTCTGGCTGAACCTCTTCATGTTCTTTTTTGACAGGATCCTCCTGATTATGAACCAAATTCAGCTGTGGGATACGCTGGTTAGCCCAGAAATTACCACCTTGTATGATTTGGTGGGTCTGGACACTCGTGTCTTTGCTTGAGCTATGAATAGAAGGTAAATAAAGTTTAATCGCAAGCTTGTTTGGGACAGTGAAGCATCATTTGATGTTGATGCACGTGTACTTGGAGACCCACGAGAACTGCGATCCTCACCTGGGACTAAAGAAAATTTTCACCACGGCAACAATCACCAAGCAGCCCACGATCAACCTCATAAACTTCTGAGAGTTCATGTCTGCTTCTGTGCAGGTGAATGCAATAAACCATAGAAATGAACTCTGGTGACCTTCGAAACAAAATTTGCATTGAAAATCAAGGGATGTAATGAAAAGCTTAAAAAAACTTTACCTTTTTAAATGACAATGGAAAAGCCTTCACTTCTAAACACATCAGGGGCCAGTCCATAAACTTAGCCTCTATATTAAGACAGTGCCTTAAGTCCGACAAGCAGTTAGTCAATAAGAAATCAGTCTCATTTTTTAATTCAACTTATAATCTATGCTTTTATGTAACTGAATTTAAAAAAAATGATGACCAGTCTTTGATGGCTAACTTGCAAGACCACTCTAAACCTTTCATGCAACTGGCCCCAGTTTATGTATTTAATAATAATAATAATAATAAAACACTTAACAAATGCAAATGAAAACGTGGTCTATTTTTTATGTGGAAATGCATCAATAATAAAAGAAGATCAACAACATAACATGCATTTAATATATTTTCTCACAATTCGGACTCTTTAGCATTAAAATATATTTTTTTCCCTTTGCTCAAATAGCAGATATGACGCTTTATAAATGAATGCATGTTGTTATCACTTCAGAGAAACACCGAAATGTATACTTACTCTGTTAAATACCATTAATCCTTTAGGTAAAAGACTTTATGATGCATAAAAGCAAACATAGATTTACTTCCGTGTGTAGTTTCTTGCTGCAGCAAGTGCATTTGTGTGGCTGAAAAACGCGACAAGTTCAACCTGTTAACGTGACGTACTTACAAGAGGTTATTTGAATTGATAATTTAGGATGACAAATGATCGGCAGACATCTTTTCTGCATTTGACTGAGCGCGCACCTGAACCATAACAGCGTGACAGTGAAAGTAAATGCGCGCGTCGCATCGACGCTTTACGGCGCCTGCTGTCCAGTGTATCAAATACTGAGCGACCGTAACATCGCTTATAAATGCGCACAAAAATAAAGCCAGCAGCTACAGCACATCATTTTTTTTTATTGCAATAATAAAGAACAAAGATTACATTACGTACAGAACAAACAGAAAAAAAGTACTTACAAAACATAAAATACCTTTCAATAATAAACTGAAAAGTTTTTCAGGGTTTTAAAATAAGATGTGTTTAAACGTGTGTCTCATATGAAAATACGTTATCTTAAACTGAGACATATTAAAATTTCTCTAGCATCTCTTGTAAAATGCAAAAACTTCGATGTTGAATATAATAGCAGTAAGACATGTGACAAAATACAGTTGACCTGAAGTCATATCAGCCTATTTCTTTAAGTCCCGCCCTTAACCTCTCACTGTTTGCTTTGATTGGACAGAGCTACTTTCAAGCGGCCTACGATTGGACAGTTTAGAAGTCATTCACAGATCCCTGCCAACCACTTCACACACAGCAGCAGCAAAAGCAATGGCGTCGCATTTCAGTGGAGTGCTTCAGCTCACGGATCTGGATGACTTTATTACTCCATCTCAGGTTGAATAGATGTTTCTGCCTGTAACATTTGAAACAGAGACATTACTATCAGTTCAGCGCTTTTACTTTATATCTATGTGATACAACACCGATCAGCTGATCATAAGATAAACGAATGTAACATTGTGTAGATAACGACGACACAGTTTACAAAAGTGACACATGTTTCTGACAAGTTTTTTGATCACTTTAAATCTTGTAAATACTGCAAATGCTAATTATGAAGGACATTGGTTTAGTTAGAGCTCCCAAACTTGGGCCTAGTTTATTTGCAAGGTCAGGTAATGGAAGTGGCTGTGTCTGAAAACCTAGAGAGCTGCCTGAGAGTAAACTGCTGTGTATAAAATGCATGTACACTTCAGCCACATTGAAATGTCTGGATGTCACTGCATTAAATAACGAAATATTGAACCAAGTGATTTATTTTCAAAATAGACATCGCAACACATAGTAAAAGCAAAACAGCTTACAAAAGATAGGTATAAAATACTACTCATAACGTATTTTGACACTTAGCCATCCACTAATAGTTACTGCTACACCAGTCATTGCTGGGTGGTTACACTTGATATTTTGGGATGTGTAAGAAGTCTCTTATGCTCCACAAAGCTGTATTTACTTGATTAAAAAAATACAGTAAAAACAGTAATATTGTGAAATATTATTACAATATGAAATAACTGTTTTTCTATTTGAATATATTATCAAATGTAATTTATTCATGTGATGCAAAGCTGAATTTTAGCATCATTCCTCCAGTCTTTTGTGATCCTTCAAAAATCATTCTAATGTGATTTGCTGCTCAAGAAGCATTTCTTATCATATATTGCAAACAGTTCTGCTAATTTGTGTGTGTGTGTGTGTGTGTGTGTGTGTGTGTGTGTGTGTGTGTGTGTGTGTGGAAATGACACTTTTTTTCAGGGTTCTTTGATAAGTTCAAAAGAACAGCATTTTTTTTTTTTTCAAATCTATATTTTTTGCAACATTATTAATGCCTTCACTGTCACTTTTTGTTCATTTCCCCTATCTTTCGAACAGTAGTAGACTATAATTACGAAATATAATTTCACTAGTCTTAATTTGTCCAATTTATCAGGAATGTGTGAAGCCTGTAAAGGTGGAAAAGAAGCAGGGCAGATCTGTGGCTAAAATCCAGATAGAAGATGATGGCAGTTATTTTCAGGTCTATCAGGTGAGTACTAATGATGTGACTTTAAATTTTGAAACCTGCAATGTGGAAGTCGTGCCTGTGTTTCATTCATCAGATATGATAGATATAATATATAAATGCTTGTTTCCAAGGATGGTCAAAAGGAAAAGTTGGAGAAAGCGAAGATTACTCTAAACGACTGTCTGGCTTGCAGTGGCTGCATCACATCTGCGGAGAGTGTCCTGATCACCCAACAGAGTCACGAGGAACTGTATCGCGTGCTACGTCAAAACAAGGTCTGCAGTACTTTACACTCACTCTACTGTGTAGGAAACTTTTTCCTCGTCGAAGCAGAGACCGTGGGATATCTTTCATACAGAAGTTAACCCGCTGTGCGTCGCTGCAGTCATCCAAGTCTAACTAAAGCAGTGATACATTGTAGTTTATATACATTTAGGGGGCAGTGCTTAGGAATGTATATAACTTCTTCAGTTTATATGCTGTTACATTGGAACCTAGATTTAACATTTTATAAATTTGTAATCCAACAGTTCCCCCTTTGAGAGTTCTAATAACTCTCACAAAATACAAATTTAGACACTTAAAAGTTTATTCTTGTAACCTGTGATCGTTACAGGCACATAGCACTTGCTCTGTGTTGATTGTCTGTAGTGACGAAAGGCATGCTGACACAGAAACAAACATGCAGCTAGGGTCCGTGAAGTAACGAAGGTAATAGTCTTTTCTGGTTGGAACTGTCATTTCCTCGTGATGGGCGTGAGTCATTTGTTGAATGAAACACTTGATACTGTGGACGCATAGATAGGAAAATCAACAGCAGAATTTCTATTTCCTCGATCCACAGCCAGGGTTTACCTAACAGGTTTCCAAACCATGAAAAATTATCTTCAGTCATGTGGTGTAGTTTTGCTGAAAGATCAAGAATGTCTTGTTGGACTAGTACGGCAATCTTGATCATGTTGATGAATGACTGAAGTTCTCGTATGTGATTCTCTGCGTTGTGTATTTTAAATTTTTTTTTTTTTTTGTCTGTTCTGTCTTCCGTGACAGTTGGCTCGGCAGTGGGTCAAGTCTTTTAGAGGTTGTGGCTTCATACGCAGGTGAGGAGGTCGGTGCGTATGGGTCTCGAGACAGCCATCAAGTGGTATCTGCTCAGAGTAAGAAAGAAAACAAAAGTCGACAGAGCAGTATTTGTTGTAAAAGACTGCAAACACTAGGGTTGTGTCCTTTGTTCGATCTGAGTTTGCTATTGTTGTTCCTTCTTTCCCTATTTCTTAATTCCTGTGACACCTAAAAAACAGTGAGGTAAGGATGGACTAGTGGATGGGGAAGGCCTATGAGAGATTCTTCACCGCAGGGTTGGCCACCGAAGCCTGTTGCATTCGGTTCTTCCCTGGGCTCCTCACTGGTCCGTGCGTCCTATGCTATCCCAGTAGGAGGGGGAACAACTTTACAGTGTGACACATGAGTCCAGGTTTTCCTTCCCTGACACAACACTGCAGCTGCTGTAATCTACATCACTTGATGTGGTCCGTGCCGCTTAGGCTCTAACGGCTTGTTTCTGAATGACTTTATCATGACCCACTGACCTGGGATGATTGTGTGTCCACCTTCTGGTGGAGTCTGCCAACACGACTCAACTCTCTCTCTGGCATTTGAAAACCTGTGATTTTACAGTTTTTACAGATTTTACAGATTTTACAGTTGCTGGACCACTGTGACCCAAATTGTGTATTTGTTGAGCCAAATATGGCAGCAGTGATTCGGGAGCGACGTACTTTCCCCCTTTGGTCTAGCAGCCGGATGAGTCCACTGTGGCTACTTTGTCTAACCATGTCCATGCTTCAAATAGAGGAACATCTTTGTACAGATCAATGATTGATTCAGGAGGCAGAATTGTCTTCTGTGTTGTACTACGTGAACACAATTGTACAGTTGCATAGGAACAAGCCTGTTTAGCAGTTACATCAGAGCAAGAGCATTACCTTTAGCTTCCGTAGTATTAGTTGTGAGATGTGCTTTCACTATGATCTCCACTAATTTCTTTGGAAGTTTCATGGCAAACATTAGATCTTTCACTAATCCAGCAGAAGTTAGAAACTGTCTACTTTGCCAAATGACACCAAAATCATGAATTACCCCAAAAGCATACCTGGAATCAGTATAGATATTTGCAACCGATCCTGAAGCTAGTGTGCATGCTCTAGTTAAGTTAAGTTCTGCAGCTTGAGCTGAAAAATTATTTGGAAGACGACTTGAAGCTACCACTTCAGTGGTGGAACTTACTGCATAACCCAAGTATAGGTCTCTGCAGCAAAGTAATGGGAGTTACCAGATCGGGGCGTTTTTTGACCATGTTACTTGATTGGCTGACGTCATAGTGACGGTAGGTTTAGGGGTGGGGTTAGGTCAGGGGGATCATTTTGATTGTATGATTTAGAAACACCCAGCAGCTTGAAAATGCCTAGCAATTCAGAAACACCCACTTTTGCTCTGCAGAGACCTCAATCTCGCATAACCTGCTTGTCTGTTACCTTTAACGACTTGAGCTGAACCATCAACAAACAACTCCAATTCTGCATTCTCTATGGGAGTTTCTGTTACTTCACTCGTAGGTGCGTATGTAAGCATATCACAATCGTGAGTCATTTCTCCTTCATCCTCTAACACGACTTCAGTCATTGCAGACATTGTACATGAGGATGGGTTCGTGACTGGGAGGGAGGGGAGGGAGGAAAGGCCTTCAAACCATGTTCGAACTAGTGGTCCTTTATGATCCAGTACCTTCTCTGGAGTGTCAGCTATTCCACTGTATGCTGCAGCTGACTGACAAAACCTTTCAGTGTATTCACTCACAGTTTCTTCTTTCCTTTGCACACAGTTAGTGATTCTGGACCAGTTTATTTTGGGTCTGATGATATTCTTTAGAATTTTCAAAACACCTTTACTGGCATGTTGTAGTTCAGAAGTAACAGCAGACTCAAAACTGTTGAATTCGGATTCAGCTGTGTGACGTCTGCTAACGACATGTCGTAGAGACGCATTTTACTGATCAATGCTCTTCTAAATTCAGAAAAATCTGTGCGTGCTGAGGGTAAGCTCTGGGATAGCCTCTCTATATCTTTAGGTCCTAGCGCTTTGGCAACAGTTTGTATTTGGACAACAGAAGAGTTTGGAGGAACACTTTCAATTCCCTGAGATCTTCTCCTAGCTCCACATACCTTCACTGAATCTACAGGCACATCAGTTACTGATTGGATGGTTTCATCTGTTTCAAAGAAAGCTTGTAAATCAGGATAATTGTTATCAGGCTGACTAACTTCTTCCACGTCAGTTTTTGCTGAAGCTTTGTTGCGGTTCAATTTCTTAGTAAAAGAGGATATTCTAGCATGGAGCTTTTTGTTCTGTTCCTCTAGCTCTGAGTTACGCTGAGACTGTTGTGTAGCTAGCGCTAAACCAAATTCTCTGTGGCAGCAGATAATGCCTTTCACATTGTTCTTGCGAATACATGCTCCTAGTACCTTTTTACACTCATCTACAGACCAAGTCTTGTCTGGATGGATCTCATATTTCTGAGTTAGTTCTTGTCTAACTTTCTCAGTGACTTAGGTTCATTTGCACTCCTAACAGTGATTTGAATTCGCTATCTGACCACAAAAGAGTCGCGAGCCCACCTTTTTCAGTTGTGGGGATCAGTCTAGCATTCTTTCTAAACATTTTGTGAGTTTCTTTGTTACCACACAATCTAAAACATTAAAACTTCTTTGATCAACAGAGGGTACGCTTGTTAACACAGATCAACTATTGTTAACCTTCCCTGGCAAAGCAGAGGATAACACAAATTACTAGCACTTTACGCTATACTTCCCTGCCGAAACAGAGGGTAACAAATATTAACACGTAATGCTAATCTTCTCTGACTGCGCAGAGGATAACAAATTTGTACTGGTCTTAAAGGTTCTTTTGGATAGAGTGTTTGTACAGAAGATTCAGTCTGGAACGAAGTCAGATCTTTGAGCTTGAAGTTTCAATCTGGATTCAGGTGAGGAGCTCTATCCGGGTCACGGCACCAAAACTGTAGGAAACTTTTTCCTCGTCGAAGCAGAGACCAGGAGACGTTGGGATATCTTTCATACAGAAGTTACTTTTTATTGAGAACTCGCTGTGCGTCGCTGCAGTCATTCAAGTCTAACTAAATCAGTGATACATTGTAGTTTATACATTTAGGGGGCAGTGCTTAGGAATGGAAACAATGCACCTGGGTGACGACCTTAAACAAAGCCTGCAAATGAAGTATTCAGGTATAGCAACCTGCCCCATTTAACCACTCCTAATCAGCATAACTGCCCAAAGATTGGGGCAGGGGCACCAAGAGCCATTACAAACAAAAGGTGAGAGTCTCCGTCATCTGGCTCATTTGACTTACAGTAAGAGAACAGAAACTGGCAGGAACCTCTTGCTACAAACTTTGTATAACAGAATCGTTCATCTGATGTCATCATCTTCACCATAAATGCTAAATACAATGTATATAACTTCTTCAGTTTACATGCTGTTACATTGGAACCTCGATTTAGCATTTGTAATCCAACAACTGCATTTAACCTTTTACTCCAAATGAAGATTTCACCTAAAGCATGTTTGTGTCTGTGAGCAGCAGGTCAGCAGTAGCGAGCAGAAGGTGGTGGTGGTGTCTGTGTCTCCTCAGTCGAGAGCCTCTCTAGCAGCACACTACAGTCTCAGTAGCAGCGAAGTGGCTCGTAGACTCACCAGCTTCCTGAAGAACTTGGGTGAGTTTGAGTCCACGTTTCATATGACCAGTCAAAGACATTCTCCTGTGTGTGTTGATCATGCAAACTGCATACTGGTCTTTCAGGTGTCCATCATGTGTTTGACACCAGCTTCAGTCGCTCATTTAGCCTGTTAGAAAGCCAGAGGGAGTTTCTAGAGCGATTCAGACGGAAGGAAGTAGACAAGAAGGCTCTACCGATGCTGGCGTCTGCCTGTCCAGGTAGATGCAATCTGTTTTTTATTGTGTGCAATATTCACAGTATTATGCTTTATTATGGGTCCAATATGGATTTCTTCTTGTTAAATGATCTTTTGTGTTTGGTTCAGGCTGGATTTGCTATGCTGAGAAGACTCATGGTGAATTCATCCTCCCGTACATCAGCACGACCCGCTCGCCACAGCAGATGATGGGTTCTCTAGTCAAGGGCTATTTTGCCTCTCAGAAGGTACTAAACAATAAACGTCTGTTCAGAGAGGGAGAAACTGCCCATTTGTGCCAAATACAAAGTCTCACATTAAAAACATTTTTTGAAGTGTTTTTAGACTTGATTTGAATGTTGAAGGCCACATTAGAGACTGCTTTATGCTTTATAGTTGTTTTAGTGTAGTTTAAATATATTGTTAATTTATTTGTTATTTAAACTTGTTATAAACCCTTCTTTGGTCTCTGACATGTTGTAGATGTAAAGCTGTTTGTTTTGTGACTTGCACAAAGCTAATTTACTATTAAACATACTTTTTATTTACATCAAATATTAATAAGTTGAGTGACATGCAAATTTCATGCAGAAATTTAACAGTAAGTCAGGTAGACCTGCAAAATGATTAATCGCAGTTAATCGCATTCAAAATAAAAGTTTATGTTTTCGTACTATGTGTGTGTAGTGTATATATTTATCTATATATAAATGCACACATACATGTGTATATATTAAGGAAAAATATGTTAGATTTATATATAAAATATTTATATTAATATATATTATAAATTATATACAAGTATAAGTGTAAATATATATAAATATTTTTTTATATACGTGTGTATTTATTTTATTTATATATATATATATATATATATATATATACACATAATAAATAAATATATACAGTACACATATAGTTTGTAAACAAACTTTTATTTTGAATGCGATTAACTGCGATTAATCATTTCGCAGCCCTAAAGTCAGGTTTTATTAGTTATTATTAATCAATTATTCCAGTAAATGGCCAATAATCAAGCACATAGAAATAAATTAGTCACGATTAATCGCATCCTAAATAAACGTTTTGTTTACATAATATATGTGTGTACTGTGTATATTTATTATGTATATATAAATACACACACATACAGCATATATTTTGAAAATATGTACATGTATTTGTGTATATATTTATATTCATATAAATTATATCATATATAAATGTATAAAACGTAACACATCTTTCTTAAATATATACAGGTGCTGGTCATATAATTAGAATATCATCAAAAAGTTGATTTATTTCACTAATCCCATTCAAAAAGTGAAACTTGTATATTATATTCATTCATTACACACAGACTGATATATTTCAAATGTTTATTTCTTTTAATTTTGATGATTAGAGCTTACAGCTCATGAAAGTCAAAAATCAGTATCTCAAAATATTAGAATATTACTTAAGACCAATACAAAGAAAGGATTTTTAGAAATCTTGGCCAACTGAAAAGTATGAAAATGAAAAGTATGAGCATGTACAGCACTCAATACTTAGTTGGGGCTCCTTTTGCCTGAATTACTGCAGCAATGCGGCGTGGCATGGAGTCGATCAGTCTGTGGCACTGCTCAGGTGTTATGAGAGCCCAGGTTGCTCTGATAGTGGCCTTCAGCTCATCTGCATTGTTGGGTCTGGTGTCTCTCATCTTCCTCTTGACAATACCCCATAGATTTTCTATGGGGTTCAGGTCAGGCGAGTTTGCTGGCCAATCAAGCACAGTAACACTATGGTCATTGAACCAGCTTTTGGTACCTTTGGCAGTGTGGGCAGGTGCCAAGTCCTGCTGGAAAATGAAATCAGCATCTCCATAAAACTTGTCAACAGAAGGAAGCATGAAGTGCTCTAAAATTTCCTGATAGATGGCTGCGTTGACTGTGGACTTCAGAAAACACAGTGGACCAACACCAGCAGATGACATGGCAGCCCAAATCATCACTGACTGTGGAAACTTCACACTGGACTTCAAGCAACATGGATTCTGTGCCTCTCCACTCTTCCTTCAGACTCTGGGACCTTGATTTCCAAATGAAATGTAAAATTTACTTTCATCTGAAAAGAGGACTTTGGACCACTGAGCAACAGTCCAGTTCTTTTCCTCCACAGCCCAGGTAAGATGCTTCTGACGTTGTCTCTGGTTCAGAAGTGGCTTGGCAGCCCTTTTCCTGAAGATGTCTGAGCGTGGTGACTCTTGATGCACTGACTCCAGCTTCAGTTCTCTCCTTGTGAAGCTCTCACAAGTGTTTGAATCGGCTTTGCTTGACTGTATTCTCAAGCTTGCGGTCATCCCTGTTGCTTGTGCACCTTTTCCTACCCAAATTCTTCCTTCCAGTCAACTTTGCATTTAATATGCTTTGATACAGCACTCTGTAAACAGCCACACCTTTCAGTAATGACCTTCTGTGACTTACCCTCTTTGTGGAGGGTGTCAATGTTCGTCTTCTGGATCATTGCCAAGTCAGCAGTCCTCTCCATTATTGTGGTTTCAAAGAACAAGAGATACCCATAATTTATACTGTAGGGATGGTCATTTATTCAAACTCAAATGTAAATATTCTAATATTTTGAGATACTGATTTTTGACTTTCATGAGCTGTAAGCTCTAATCATCAAAATTAAAAGAAATAAACATTTGAAATATATCAGTCTGTGTGTAATGAATGAATATAATGTACAAGTTTCACTTTTTGAATGGAATTAGTGAAATAAATCAACTTTTTGATGATATTCTAATTATATGACCAGCACCTGTACATGCATGTGTGTGTATTTATATATACAAAATAAACATACACAGTACACACACATATTATGTAAACAAAAACCTTTATTTGACAGCACTAAAATAAGAGCAAATGTATTTATTTATTTTTTTAATTGTTTGATTTACTATTAACAACATAACAGACTATTTTTCACGTCAATTTCTTTTTAAATTAAATGAGTAATTAAGTCTAATTGATACATTATTTGAATGATATTCATTATTAAAATATATTAAAATATTTTTCAAATTAAATGCAAATACTTGTATTTTATATATTTAAAAAAAAAATTTAATTAATTATTATTTAGATTTCTCCCCCACTTATTGCAACATGCATTTTGAATCATGGGATATATCAGTGCATTAGAATGGTAGTTCTAGTCTGAGATTTTCATTGTCTATCTTTTGCTTTGACAGGGTGTTTCACCACAGAATATCTACCATGTGACCGTGATGCCCTGCTATGATAAGAAACTCGAGGCTTCCAGACCAGACTTCTACCTCAGCGATTACGAGACCAGAGAGGTGGACTGCGTCATCACTTCAGGTGAGTGAATCTAATAGGGTTACAATCACAAACTGAAGTAAAACGGGTAAGATTATAGCCATAAGACCTCATTGTCTGTGTGTCTGATTCATAGGTGAAGTTCTGAAGATGTTGGAAGAAAAGAATGTGTCCTTGAGGGACGTGGAAGAAGTGACACCTTTAGACACGATGTAAGTTCTTCATGTGTGACTGTAAAACTCAGCTACCACTCATGAAATAGAGTCATATGTGTGAATTTGCTGGCATGAACGTGTGTTTTAGGTTCAGCAATGTATGTGGGGAGGAGCTGCTGGGTCACCCAGGAAGTGGATCAGGAGGATACCTTCATCACATCTACAAACATGCTGCCAAACAGCTGTTTGGAATTGGAGTAGATGAGCTCACTTACAAGACAATGAAGTACGTCTGAACACAGCAGTATTGCTACAAAGATTCCAGATCTGTTGTTTGTTCACCACTGTTAAAAAGTTTAGGGTCAGTAGGTTTCCTTTTAAAGAAATTCAAACCTTTATTTAGCAAGGTTGCATTAAATTAATCAAAATGGTCCAAAGACTTTCACATTGTTTCAGAAGATTTCCATTTCAAATAATACAAATGCTGTTCTTTTAAACTATCTATTAATCAAAGAATTATGGAAAAAATCTTTCAACTGTTTTCAGCATTGATGATGATAATGAGAAATGTTTCTTGAGCAGCAAATCAGCACATCAGAATGATTTCTGAAGGATCGTGACGCTGAAGACTGGAGTAATGATACTGATAATTCAGATTTGGTCACAGGAGTAAATTACGTACTTTTATTCTAAATTGTAATAATATCTCGCAATATTACTATTTTGATTAAATAAATGCAGCCTTGGTGAGACATCTTTCAAAAGTATTTTTCAAAATCTTACTGACTCCAAACATTTGAATGCTAGTGTAAAGAATTTATTGATATTTACTGTAAATAATGAATATTCATTTTAAGGTTTAGAATAAATGTATAAATGTTAGAAATATTTACCATGGTTTTTGAGACAGACCAGGAAAATGATTTTTTCATGGAATTTTTAAAGTCTTAGATCGTGCTAATACAATTTCTATAGCCAATGTATTTTTTTACAGTTATGCTTAGTTCTTCTAAAGTATTTCTTTGGCTAGAAATGACTAGAAAGTAACTGATTTCTAAATGTAAGTATTTTTTAACTAAGAATTTCTGTATAAAATATGTAAAAATCACTTTAAAACTATTTTTATGGCTGGAAATTGGTCAGAAATTATAGGAAGCATGTAATATTATGGTATTCTTAAAAGTACATTATATGAATTATATGACAGTATATGAATACAATAATCATTTGGCTTGTATTGAAGTACCTTAGTATTAACATCTGATAAATCACTCTACCATGGTACTACCGCAGTACTGTTAATGAAAGGAATAATGCGTCACTTGTCGCGTTTTATTTAAAAAGACAGTTTTTAAGTGTTTGTTCACCATAACACTTCCAGAAATACCATGGTGCTACTATAGTTTATTGGTCACATCTCATGGTAGTGCCTTTTTTGTTCCCCCAAAAGAAACAAGGATTTCCAGGAAGTCACTCTAGAGAAGGACGGTCAAATTCTGCTGCAGTTTGCTGCCGTCTATGGCTTCAGGAACATTCAGAACCTGGTGCAGAAGCTGAAACGCGGAAAGTCACCTTACCACTTTGTAGAAGTTATGGCATGTCCGTCAGGTCAGAAACGACACCCCTAGTGCTTAAAAACCTTCTTTTTAGGCCACGGTTTTATTGTTGTGGAATTTGGATAATCTTCTGATGCTGTTATCTTGAATTAAATCTATTCTAAATTTGCATAACCTATATTAATTGTAGATGATAATAGGATAGTGTTTAACAGCGTTTTAAAATAAGATCGGATTCAGTGACACTTTTGATTGTGTTCTACAGGATGTCTGAATGGCGGCGGTCAGCTGAAGCCTTCATCAGATCAAACTAACAAAGAGCTGCTGCAGCAGGTGGAGGAGTTGTACCGCGGTGAACGTACCTCAGTGCCAGAACAGGACTCGCGAGTGGCTGAACTCTATCAGAGCTGGTTAGAGAGCGTGGGAGAGGAGAAAGCCAGACTGCTGCTGCACACGCAGTACCACGCCATAGAAAAAAACACCAGTGGACTCGGTATAAAGTGGTGAGGAGCCAAGAGACTCCGAACTGTTTGTTTCTTTGCCTTCCATTAAATGTCTGTCGCAGCGAAGTTAAACTTTAACAAGTCAAACTATAAGATGCATTTGACACTACACCAGCTATTAACAAATGTGATTGTTTGAAAAGACAGGTGAAGTTACATTTTCTGCAAATATGCTTCTATAAGGTATCTGCTGATTAAAGTTGAGGTCAGACTACAAATCAAGTGTTTCATAGCAGTAGGCAATTTTTCTATGTCCATGAATGTTGCCTTGTTGTTGTTTTTTTTCTTTCTTTAAATTGTGAATTTATTTCTTGGAAAGTGTTGAATGCACAAGATGTAATGGATGTTACTATGTAGTATGCACTGAAAATGATATTTTTTGTCTTCTTTTTTAAGATATATTTTGATTTATGAAGATAATAAATATATGATTGAATGTTAAAAAAAATGCAAAAAAAAAACAGTATTAAATATTAAAGTATTAAAGTTAAATTAGTCCTGCTATTATTAATGTGCAATTATTATAATTTTAGGTAACACTTTACAATAAGGCTCATTAGTTAACGTTAGTTAATAACATTAGTAAACATGAACTAAGAATGAACAATACTTCTACAGCATTTATTAATCTTAGTTAATGTTAATTTCAGCATTTACTACTGTATTATTAAAATCACAAGTTGTGTTTGTCAAGAGTTAATGCACTGTGAACTAACATGAATAAACAATGAACAACTGCATTTTCATTAACAAAGTTTAATATAGTGTAATAAATGCATAGTTCATCGTTTGTTCACGTTAGTTAATATTTTATTAAAATGAATGTAATTTTGGTAAAAATAAAAATATGTTCAGGAGGAAGGTTAGAAGGCTTTTGCAGTTATTGCAAAAAGAAAATTTGTATTTAACGATTTTCACTTAATATTGTTTTATACAACAGCCAGTAATAAAACAACTGTGTATAATCACATTAAGACTTTATTCAGTTTGAACACTATAATTATAATTAATATTATCTGTTATTTTTGATGACAAAAAGTGCAAGTTCGGCTGAAACAATAACTGGATGAGCTAAAACAAGGTGAAAAGCTGAAACCAGTATGCAGCGTTCAATATTTTCTACATTCAAAATCATTCAGAGACATCAAAATAAACACAATTTCATCAAATACACCAAATATAATTTTGCTGGAACACCTCGCTTTGTTCATAACATCTTAAAAATAATTATTTTTGATTTACAAAATAAAACATTGCACATTTTGAAATAAAACTATAATTCAACCACATAACATTGGTTCATGGCCTGGTTCATTCCCAAAAGCTACCTTCTACATTACCTACGTAACCTTACGTAAAATACCTTTTTTCCCTACAAAACAGACCTAGTACAATATTCGAATTTTCAATAAATGTGAATCAGTGGTATAAATGTATTTGTGAAAACATTGTAAATAATTTGTTTTTGTTTCATCTATTACTTGCAGCAGTGTTTTAAATGCATTGTTTTGCAGGTTAACAATCCTGTGTATTGCTCACTGAAGATGATACGCTGCCTTAAAGAAAAAAACATGGAAATAACCAGCTCAATAATTGTGCTTTTGCTATAAATGGAGTTTCTGCATGTCCTGCTATTGTTAGTCAAGTGAGGAGCAGATATACAAGCGTAGTGGTGATGACCATCTCAAAGACAAGCAAAGAAAGCTCAATTCTTTGGGACTCTAAAGCCGTCCTTCTCCTTACGGATGTTTCTCATGGCTTCAATCGGGTCACTGGTCCCAGCATGCTCTTGTACTGACTTCTCTCTGAAGTGCAAAGACATAAGGGGGAAAACAGTAGTCATTTTAAAATAATATACATTTTTAATAGTAATATTGCAAATTGACTAAATTAATTTTGTGTAGATGGTGGAAGAAGGTTTATATAATATGATGTATAGTTAGGAATTATTTCACATACCTTACTCTCATGAAGGGGTTAAATGTGAACTCGTCAGCCACTGTAGAGGGAATGGTTGGCTCTCCGTTATCGTATTTTTCCTAATCAGTTCAAGACAAGATTATTCAAACACTTGCGCTATGATAATATTTGCAGCTAAAGTGAATACATGTTAAAGAAGAGTTAAAGACCTTAGCCCATGCTAACTTATTCTGGATGGCCTTGTTATTTGGCTCAACATGCCGTGCAAACTTCAGATTATTGATGGTGTACTCGTGACCGCAGTATACACGCTGAAACAAAAGCAAATTGTAACTTTAGAGCATGTGACTTTTGTTGACCTAAAACGTCTATTTCAGTAACTATGAAGACGTTTAGAGGGTTCAATAGAAATTATTGCTTTAATATTTAATAATGAGTAACATATTATAGCACAAAGGCAAAGATTTCAGTTTAGATGGAGGAACTGTTACCGTCTCTGGAGGAAGACGGCCTAAAATGTCAATCAGGGCTTTATACATCTCATCAGCAGTACCCTCAAAAAACTTTCCACAGCCGGCCACGAACAGAGTATCGCCTGTTTATAATGTGAACATAAAAAGACAGGATTGTTAATACAGTTCATCAAATGTCAGACTGTCAAAATAGTCTACTTTTTTTTTTTTTAAAGGAATTAATCATTTTATTTATTATGGATGCATTCAACTGATCAAAAGTGACAGTAATGACATCCATCATGTTACAAAAGACTTCTATTTAAAATAAATGCTGTTCTTTTGATCTTTCTATTCATCAAAGAATCCTGAATGTATCACGGTTTTCACAAACATATGAACGGTTCATCACTAATAATAATAATAATAATAATAATAAGAAATGTTTCTTGAGCAGCAAATCAGCATATTAGAATGATTTCTGAAGGATCATGTGACATTGAAGACTGGAGTAATGATGCTGAAAATTCAGTTTTGACATCACAGGCATTGGAGTGTTCCCTTTCGAGCGTTCATTTCACCTTGTGGATGGGGAACGAATCCAATCATGCCGTGCCATGAGTAGAGGCAGACTAAGCCGCTCTGCGAGCCCAGTTCTGGAGCACTTTAAGTTAAGGGCCCCTAGAGAACATGAGCCAACTGTGTTCCGAGCATAGCGGAGGACTTTTGGACATAGCTATTTCCAACTTAGGGAGAAATAAGCAGTTTAAGCCAATAAAATCTGTGCCTGGAGAGCAGGGACATCTAGGCTGTACAATCTGGCAAACGTGGGCAGCGATGACAAGCCGGCGGCCACACATATCTCACCAATAGAGATTCCACTAGACCAAGCCCAGGAGGCCATTCCTCTAGTGGAGTGGGCCCTCACACCCATGGGGCATTGCAAACCTTCTGCAGCATAAGCCAAGGCTATAGCATCAATTATCCAGCAGGACAGTCTTTGCTTTGTAACTGCCGGCCCCTTAGAGCTGCCTCCAAAGCAAACGAAAGGCTGCTCTGACTGTCTGAACAGGCCGCAGCGTTCAAGATATATTCTCAGGGCCCTGACAGGGCAGAGAACATTAGGACTGTGCTCACCATCTGCAGCGGGGAGCACCAGAAGGGCAGAGTGCTAGTCGCTAGGCCCAAACTCCAGACAGGAAGCACTGATTGACAGTGCTTGTAAGTCACCCACTCGCTTGACCGATGCTAGTGCCAGTAGCAGAGCGGTTTTCAGTGACAAAGGGCATAGTTCGGCTGAATGTAGTGGGTCGAAGGGAGGACCCCGTAGGGCCCTAAGGACTATTGACAATGAAGGCTAATACATGAAGGCTCCACAGCTCTGGCCAGGGATGCCAAATCATGCCTTTCGCCTGCGAGAGAAGATCTCATCTCTGTGGTATCTGCCACGGGGCTGCTACTGAGAGCTGCACTAACTCGGGGAACCAAGCATGGTTCCTCCAGAATGGGGCCAAGCTGAGCATTTTGTCTCCCTGACCCGTTTGATGACCTGAGGAAGCAGGGCGAAGAGGTCTACCTCTGCCTTCCCGAAGACAGAGCAAATTTCTTGACCCATATGAGGATGTAGGGTCCCATTCTTCCTGAGCCACATTGCCTCTGGACAGCATGTCTGCACCGTGGTTCAGACTGCCCGGCACGTGAACTGCTTTTAGAGAAAGGAGTTTGTTCTGTGCCCAGAATAGGAGGCGTCGAGCTAACCTGTAAAAGGAGTGAGACCTCAGACCGCCCCGGACATGGTGGCCACGTATGGCCGGCAGGAAGGTTTTTAGAGCCAGAAAAACTGCTAGGAGCTCTAGACCGTTTATATGCAGGTGCCGTTCTGGGGCTGACCAGGAACTGGACGAGTTGGAAGCACCTGTCATAACCACCTTCCTCTTGGAGGTCAGTCCCAACTGTACACCTGACTGAAACAGACGTGAAGTTGTCCAAGGGGCCACAGCTTTGATACAGCGATGGTTTACCTTGATATAAAAGCAGCCCAGGTGCCAAGCGTGGGACAGGACTCTGGCTTTGAGCCAAAACTGGAGAGGCCTTGTGTGAAGCAGGCCCAAGGGAATCTCAGAGGAGGCGGCCACCATGAGGCCGAGCAGCCTCTGGAAAATCTTTAGGGGACGAGACATTCCCGGTTTTAGGGACGCCGCCAGTCGTTGAACAGTCAGGGACCGTTCCGGCGTGACCCAAGCCTGCATCTTGACAGAGTACAAAATTGTCCCCAGAAAGACCACTCGCTGTCTGGGGGACAAATGACTCTTCAGAAGGTTGATGTTCAAACCAAGACGCTCCAAGTGGCTGAGTAACAGCGCTCTGTGAGTGACTAATTCCCGTTCTGATCTGGCCAGGATCAGCCAGTCGTCGAGGTAGTTAAGTATGCGGATTCCCATCTGCCTCAGAGGGAAAAGAGCTGCATCTATGCACTTTGTAAAAGTGCGAGGAGCCAGAGACAGTCCAAATGGTAGGACTGTATATTGGTAGGCCACTCCCTCGAACGCAAATCTCAAGAACGGCCTGTGATGGGGGGCTATGTGGATGTGAAAGTAAGCATCTTTCAGGTCCACTGTTAAAAACCAGTAGTCGGGGCAAACGTGCGTGAGGATCTGTTTGATAGTTAACATCTTGAATGGCTGGTGAGCGATTCAGATGTCTGAGATCCAGAATTGGTCTCAGCCTGACATCTTTTTTGGGAACGAGGAAATAGCAGCTGCAAAAGTCTGACTCGCTGTTCGCTGGAGGTAATATTTTTATAGCACCTTTTGCAAGCAGTGTTTGCACTTGGTGTCGGAGAACGTGTTCCTGTACCACTGAAATGAGGTGGCCTGTGTGCAAACTGAAGCGAGTAGCCTCGTTGAATTGTTTTTAGAACCCAGCTTGACACGCCCGGTATGGTTGCCCAGGCATGTAATTAGATCTAATTTTGCGAATGAAAGTTCACTGCGAGGGGGTGGGGAACTGATATTTGCATGTGCAAGTGGGGGAAGAGGAAATTTGCTCTTTTGAGTATGTGGGTCCGCTATCACAGCGGTAAAACATTCAGGTACATGCTGCACCTGCAGGGCGTGACCCGCAGGAAACAAAACTCCATCGCTCAGAGGTGTTCGGAGGGATGGAGGGTGAAAGCAAGCTTTTTTTGAGGGAGTTCCAGCAGAGGTGAGAACTGACCCTCTCCTCTTGCTCTCTGATGGATCAGGATGGCTTCTGGGTCTCGCACTATTTGAGGGGGTGGTCCTTGGCGCTTTGGGTAAGGAAAACACTTTGCAGTCTGGAGGCGCTGCTGAAGCCCAGGCTCAGACTTCTGAGGCTGAGGCAGCATGGGCTTTGCAGGCTGAGTGGATGGGGCATTCTGGTGACTAGCAACCGCAGCACCAGAGCGCTTAGAGGAAGTGACGCAGCACCTGCGATGTCTTCTGAGTTTCTGAGAAGCGTTGTACAAAACCGTCCACAGCGGGGCTAAAGAGGCCCTTCGGCGAGACCGGAGAATCAAGGAAGGCCATTTTCTCAGCTTCCCTTATTTCAGTGAGGTTCAGCCAAAGGTGGTGCTCCAACACCACCAGGCTGGCCATGGTCTTGCCAATAGCCTGAGCTGTGGCTTTCGTAGTGTGCAGAGCCAGATCAGTCGCTGTGCGCAGCTCTTTGAAAGCATCCTTATGTTGGCCAGACTCGTCCATATCATGAGAAAGTTTGGCCTGAAACACTTGTAGGACTGCCACTGTATCCGGCCTAACTGACACTGCATACGCCCTGTTGGCCAGAGCCTAAGTGGTCCTGCAGGGCTTCAAGGGATGCGCTGCGTGGGCCTTTAATCCCAGGGTGGACAGCAGACACAGGTGAGCAGCTACCGCCTCATCCAGAGGGAGGAGCTTGCTATAGCCTTTTTCCTCAGCACCGTCAACGGTGGTGAGAACTGTTGAAGAGGAGGAGCTAACTCGGGCCGAATAGGGGGCGCACCAGGTCTTGGTCAGTTCTTCATAAACTGCAGGCAAGAAGGGGGTGGGCCACTGGCAGGAAGGCGGTTGACGGCATCCCGGCAGGAATCACTCATCTAAAATGCCATGTGTGGGCTCATCCGTAGCCGACCACTCGAGACCCAGATCCTCCACCGCCTCGGAGAGAACATGGATCAGCTCACTGTCCGGTTTCAGCCACGATGGTTGGGAGGAAGGGAGGGCTTCGGGCTCCTCGCCGGAAACGCACCATACTTCAGCGTCTGATGTCTTCAAGGACATTGGCGCTTTCGAGGAAGAGATTGCCGTTGATGATTCAAAGGAAAGCAAGCCGCACGCTGCAGAGGAGGAGCGTTGATCCTCTCGTGCAAAGCACATTGGTGCGACGAGGCGGAGCGGTGAGAGGGGGGCACACGGACGCTGGGCCGACGTGACACCGCTCGCACCCGTTGAGAGAGAGTGGCTGCTCCGCTGTTTCTTTCTCTTAGGAGATAAAGGAAACGGAGCCGATACGCGAGCGAAGACTGGACAAACTCATATTCTCGCAATGAGAACATGAGCCGTCAGCGAGGGCAGCCTCTGCGTGGGCGCTGCCTAGGCAGGTGACACACTCGCTGTGCCCGAGCTGCACTCACGGCACAACATTTGCAACACCGCACACTGGAAAAGTGCTCTTATTTGCTATTTTAGAAAGCGCCAGATGGCCGTAGGGGAGACTCGTCTTCAGCGGCAAGCAGGTTGAGGTCTTCTGTCATCAGCTGCTTGCAGAGTCAGCGAAGAAATGATCCTCGTCGCTGAAGGAAAAGATTCTGATGAAATGGCGCTGCGAGCCATCTTATATACACGTCGGGTCCGCCCTTTCTGGTGGACTAAAGCACCATTGGTTTGTGCAGCTACACAAACGTGAACAAATCAAGCTTCAGTAACAGTTCGTGAAGCGAACGTTCGAAAGGGAACAATTATATTACATTTTAATAATATTTCTCAATGTTTTTACCACAAATAGGGCCCTAAGGACCATTGACAATGAAGGCTAATACATGAAGGCTCCACAGCTCTGGCCAGGGATGCCAAATCATGCCTTTCGCCTGCGAGAGAAGATCTCATCTCTGTGGTATCTGCCACGGGGCTGCTACTGAGAGCTGCACTAACTCGGGGAACCAAGCATGGTTCCTCCAGAGTGGGGCCAAGCTGAGCATTTTGTCTCCCTGACCCGTTTGATGACCTGAGGAAGCAGGGCGAAGAGGTCTACCTCTGCCTTCCTGAAGACAGACCAAATTTCTTGAACCGTATGAGGATGTAGGGTCCCATTCTTCCTGAGCCACATTGCCTCTGGACAGCATATCTGCACTGTGGTTCAGACTGCCCGGCACGTGAACTGCTTTTAGAGAAAGGAGTTTGTTCTGTGCCCAGAATAGGAGGCGTCGAGCTAACCTGTAAAAGGAGTGAGACCTCAGACCGCCCCGGACATGGTGGCCGCGTATGGCCGGCAGGAAGGTTTTTAGAGCCAAATCAGGCTTCAGTAACAGTTCGTGAAGCGAACGTTCGAAAGGGAACAATTATATTACATTTTAATAATATTTCTCAATGTTTTTACCACAAATAAATGCAGCCCTGGTGAGCACAAGAGATTTTTCAAAAACAAAATATGCATTTAGTGCATCCTCGCTGAATAAAAGTGTTAATTTCTTTTGGAAAAATACTTTTGATTAGTACTGTATATAAACTATGTTGTACCTGTAAACACAGCTGGTGGTTCAGTGCTGTTTTCTTTTGTTACAAAATAGCAAATGTGACCACTGGTGTGACACGGCGTGAACAAACACTTTACATTCAGAGAGCCCACCTGAAATAATAATAAAAAAAAAAAAGAAAATCGTAAAACTGACAGATCCTATAAAATGGATGTTGCTGATTTTCCTAAACTCATACAAAGTCAATTTATGCACCTGTGGTTATACAATACCATTTAAAAGTTTAGGGTTGGCAAGATTTTTACTGTTTTATAAAATAGTCTCTCAGGCTTACATTTACTGTATATGACAGATTTATATAGGCTACATTTATATGATCAAAAACATAGTAATAACAGTAATATTGTGAAATATTAATGCAATTTAAAATAACTTTTTTCTGTTGAAATTGATTTTAAAATGTAATTTATTCCTGTGATGCAAAGCTGAATCAGCATCATTACTCCAGTCTTCAATGTCACATGATCCTTCAGAAATCATTCTGATAAACTGATTTTCTGCTCAAGAAACATTTCTGATTTTTATCAATGACGAAAACAGTTTCCTGCTTCATATTTTTGTGGAAACAGATTATTTTTCAGGATACTTTGATGAATAGAAAGTTCAAAAGAACAGCATTTCTTTGAAATAGAGATCTTTTGTAAATGTCTTTACTGTCACTTTTGATCACTTGAATTCATCCTTGCTGAATAAAAACACTATTTAAGTACAAAAAAATCATACTAACCCCAAACGTTTGAACAGTAGTATATATTATATAAATCAGACTTACTTTGAAAGTGTTGTAGTGTGTGACTTTCTGAGTTAAAGCTCCCACTCTGTCATCTCCGCCATACACTGTCAGTCCTGGCATGAGCTTCACCAGCTTCTCATTACCTCCTGCATGATCCCTGGAAGTTACAAAACATATATATATATATATATATATATTCTCCACAAGACCAAATAATAACTGAATTCATTAAAAAAAATTACCCTGTTCAAAAGTTTACATACACTTGAATCTTAATGCTGTGTGACATTTCCTGGATGATCCACAACTGTCTTTCTGTTTTGTGATTGTTTTTCCATGAGTCCCTTCCCTGATAGCACACGTACATCTGGGAGATGTCTATGTGACGTCTGCAAGACGTATTTTTTATGGTGTTTGCTCATTTGCAATACGTCTATAGGATGTCTCCTTTTAGATGTCAAATAGACATCTGATTTAGAATGTATGTAAAACTGACATCTTACAGACGTCTTTCAGACGTTTGTAGACAGCAGATGCTTTCCAGATCAAGAGATCTTTAACAGACGTCTTGCATACGTACGTGTGCTATCTGGGTTGTTGGTCCTGAGCAGTTTAACTGCCTGCTGTTCTTCAGAAAAATCCTCCTTGTCCTGCACATTCTTTGGGTTTCCAGCATCTTCTGCATATTTGAACTCTTTACAACAGTGACTGTGTGAATTTGAGATCCATCTTCTGACACTTAGGGCAACTGAGGTACTCATACACAGCTATTATGAGTATTGTGTGGGGGGGTTTTGTTTCACAAAACAGAAAGACAGTCGTGGATCATCAAGGAAACGACACACAGTATTAAGATTCAAGGGTATGTAAACTTTTGAACAGGGTCACTTTTATAAATTAAGTTATTATTTTGTCTTGTGGAGTATATGTACATCTGTTATGTGAAATAGCTTATTCAGGACAGTATTAAATAAACAATAACATGCAATTTACATGAACCCTCTTATTTTGTTAAAATTATTAACATTTTGCATATTCTGCAAGGGGCATGTAAATTTATGAGCACAACTGTATATGTGTATGGATATGAACAAACACACACACATATATATACATACATACATATACATATACATATATATATATATATATATATGTGTATGTATATAAAACATATATATGTATATAAAATATAGAATGATTGTGCCTTGTTCCAGGTCTGACTCACCAGTGATGGTGGGTTGTCAGGACAGTTTTGAGCTTCACGCCATGCTTTTTGACTGCATCTACAACCTGAGATAGATGACAATTATAAATCTATTGTATACAGCCTGTAATGTGTAATGTGCACAGTGAAGCATTCTTACTTTCTGAGGCTCTACTGGATCGACTATAGCTGCTTCCTTCGTGTCTACATCGATGAGGAGGTACATGTAGTTGTCGGTGAGCGCGGGCAGCAGTTCTACCTTCATGTCTGTCTGTTCCACCAGAGATGATTTCCTAAGAGCGGAGTGAAACAACGCTGTAGGAACTGTAAATCAGAGGTTCACGATCAGTAAATGGTCCAGCATGAATAATAGATTTTAGATTACTTGAAAAACAAACCATAGTTACCATAATTACCAAAATACATTAGTGACGACAATTTTAGCTACCGTACATTTAATTTTGTATGGTTTGGTTTTATATACTTTCTAGCTGGTAAAAGCTGGTCATTTATGGTCATAAGTTGGTTAAAGATGGTAGTTCACCTTGTTAAAATTTTTGGGAAACTGGTTCAGCTCATTATCTGTTTTCCACCAGTTTTACTATTTTAGGCTGGAATGACCAGTGTTTAAATGCATTTAAAAAAAATGGCAGAACAAAAATTCTGAATCATCCAAGTTTGAAGAAGATCCCACATTCATATATTATGATTTTACAGCAATAACAAGTACAATAAGAAACAATTTCTGTAGTAACTATAGTATTTTGGTGGAAGCTATTAACTTGGTATATTTTGTAAAGTTCGGATCTATACTACCATTAAAGAATTTGAGGTCAGTAACATTTTTGAACGTCTTTAAAAGAAGTCTCCTATGGTCACCATGACTGCATGTATTTGATATATACAGTATATATACAGTAAATAATCTGCCTAATTGATCTCTGAAAATAAATGCATATCTATTATGCCCAATGTTTCTAAGCAATACTGTAAATAAAAGTATACATGGCATATTATTGCAATACACGCCTATTAACACCTCACAAGTGAGAATTAAAAAATCTTTGATCAATTATTTTTAAACTTTCAACTGCACAATGCAGAACAAACAGAAAGCACGCACTCCTAACGCACGACATGTAAAGTTTCGCATTCTGTATATAATAACACGATCACTGTAATTGTGCAATGCATACATGCAACATGTCATGCTCGCTGACGAACATAAACAGCCAAGATGATGTAACTCTACTCTGTATAAGGAACAACTCAACCAGATCTCTACTAGATCAAAACATTGACTCCAAAGGTTCTTTGACGGCGCTGCCATATCGTTACATGTCCATAAACAAGTCATGCTGATCATGCGCGAGTAAAGACCCTCGTGTAAACATACCGAATTCACGCGCAACAGCTCCGAGCACACCGAGAGCGCAGGCACTCGCCGCCAGCGACCTGATCCACATATCAGGACTTCAGCTGTCTGACACTACAGTCAGCACAAGGAGGAGGAAGTACAAAGTCCGCTTTAGAGTGCAAATCAGCCCACTTTTTAACTTTGACCTCTCGTTTAACCAATCCAAAACAGGGGAGTGTCGCGCGTGCTGCTGTATTTGGGGTTAATTACGAATTGTACTATAGTGAAGGTTTGGCTACTATTCATAACTCATGGCGTTGGCGTCACATGACCTAATTCATTTTAAAAAGAATTAATTTTCTTTTTTTTTAATTATTATTATTTAAGAATCCAATACAGTTAAGTACAAGGTAATTACAGCATGCATATCTACATACATACTATATCTCTATAAAATTAAAATTAGAACAAAAGACAAAAATAAAATATTTTACAATGAGGGACGAAACATAAGTAGATTCGCTGTCACAAATACATATTATTGAAATTAATTTTTAAAAGTATTATTACTATCCATTACTCATATATATGATATAAATGTCACTTTCACATTTCTCACCAGCTGTTTTTTGTTTGTTTACGTTTTCCAACAAAATAGTTTTGAAATAGTTTGGATATTCTGTTGAACCTCTTTTTTTTTTTTTTTAAACAACAATAAATAAAGGATTTTGATGAGTGAACCTGAATTTCCTTGATTTCTAATCTTTGAACAACACTTTCAAAATGAATTGGATTAGGCAGTTTTTGTGTAATCCAAACTCAATCTGGAATTTTATCCCCAATTACTTCCTACTTTTCCAAATTAGGTGGTCTCCCTTTCCTACTGATCTGTAATTATAATATTGCTAAAATTTAAAACATGTTATAAATCGAACCTTTGCAACTAGTGGCGTCAGCAAAGCCTCATTAATATTCAATAACGCAGCTTACGCCATTGGTCAGGTTTCAAGAACGTTAGCGAGACCTAATTAATATTCATAAGCTAAGCCTTCTCCGTAGTAGAATTCTTAATTTCGCTTTCGCGTTTAGTAGTTGTGGTGAATGAGTTCAGAACGAATAATGTCCTCGGGACTTAATTACACACAATTGTATCCGTTTCTTGTACTGCTCTAACGTGTCTGACCGCCCTCAGTTATCGAGCGACCAAAGGTCATTTTATTTCCGGTTGCAGGTCTGGCTGCCTGGTGTCGGACTCCAAGATGAGCGCAAGGAATATCGCTCGCTTTTGGGAATGGGGAAAGAAAATAATATGCGTCGGGAGAAACTATGCAGATCACGCTATCGAGCTCAAAAATGCCATTCCCAGCGAACCTGTGCTTTTCCTGAAGCCTCCGTCTGCTTATGTTAGGGAAGGGTCTCCTATTCTGCTTCCCTTCTACACCAGCAACCTCCACCATGAAGTTGAGCTGGGGGTGGTGATCGGTAAAGGAGGAACTGCTATTCCTCAGTCTTCAGCCATGGACCATGTGGCTGGATATGTGTTATGCCTGGACATGACAGCTCGAGACATTCAGGACGAATGCAAGTCCAAAGGTCTTCCATGGACCCTGGCCAAAGCTTTCAACACCTCATGTCCCATCAGTGACTTCATTCCCAAGGAGAAGATCCCAGATCCGGGGAGCATCAACCTGTGGTTGAGGGTGAACGATATTGTGAAACAGAATGGAAGCACATCCCAGATGATCTTTTCCATCCCCTATCTCATAAACTACATCAGCGAGATCATCTCTTTGGAGGAAGGCGATCTCATTCTCACTGGGACCCCTAAAGGAGTGTCAAGTGTCCAGGAACAAGATGAACTTCAAGCTGGGATTGATGGCATTGTGACTATGACGTTCAAAGTTGATCGAAAAAGTTGATTTGAATTAGAATTAAAGACGTGATTAAAGATTGCAATGGCAATGACACAATGGTTTTACAATCACTAGAATGGGAAACATTGTATGATGTTTTATCTTTTCTAATTAAAAATTTTAATCTGACTACATATTTTGTGGCCATCTTGTATGCCATTCTCTTTCTGCTAAGTTGTCTGAGGTTGATTTGCTTTATTTGAACCGCTGGCCTTGTAAGGTATGACATGTAAAATTAGCGTTTTACCAGGTCTAAATGTTCTTTAATCAGAGCAGCTTTGTTTTACACACCTCAGGTTGTAACAGATTGACTTATGGTTTATCAGTTACAGGAAGAAACATGAAAACAGCAGCTCAGCCTCACATTATGTAGAAAAATCTGCATGTGGTTGCACTTTTCGCAAGTGATGATGCATTAATAATGCCACAGTGCATAGTTTAAGCTTGAGGAGGTAGGTCTAACATATAATAGTTGACAAAATTGGTTAACTATTAGCCATTTGTAATTGTTAAATAGTTTTACATTATTGGGTTGTTTTAAAAATCAGATGGGAGTAAATCAGTGGTCAGCTTTAACATTAAATGTTTATAGCTTAAGTTTTTTGAACAAACCCTGTTATCCTGTAAAATGCAAATAAAATACCATATACAAACAGTAACAGAAATATTTATTTTGCAGTCCTGGTTGCTTTTACTGACCTCTACATAGACTATGAATGTATGTTCAAAGTATCAACATGCTCCATTACATATAAACAATTTATTTATTAACCCCATTTAAAAGAAGATCTTCATGGAGGAATTTTGACTTTGAACATCTCTTGGGTTGCCATCAATATGTAGCAGCAGAAAAATCCAGAAGTTCACATGCAGACAATGTTTAGTGATTGAAATCTCTGCAGTGACTGAAACAGTGATCTACAGAAACAGCAGCAGTGGTTTGCATCTTTTTGTATTGTTATAAATATGTTAATGCATAAAATATTTCAAGTGGTAAATGTGCTAAACAATATCTAAAAGAATATCTCTGCGTGACCAAGCGGGGCTGCAGAAAGTCAGCATTTGTGATTCTTATGTTATCAAGTAACCAGATTATTTACTTAAAAAGGTAACTATTTATCTATAACAGGCAAACTAAGATAAAATGTACACTACCATTTAAAAGTTTGGGGTCTGTAAGGTTTTTATTTATTTAAAAAAAATTAAAATTATATTCAGCAAGGACGCATTAAATACAAATTATATTTATTTCAAATAAATACAGTTCTTTTGAACATCAAAGAATCCTGAAAAAAAAAAAAAAACGAATCATGGTTTTCCAGAAAAATATGAAGCAGCACAACTGTTTTCGACACTGATAATAATAAGAAGCGTTTCTTGAGCATCAAATCAGCATATTAAAAAAAAAAAAATTCTGAAGATCACTGAAGACTGGAGTAACGATGCTGAAAATTCAGCATTGCATCACAGGAATAAATTAAATTTTAACATATATTACAATAGAAAGCAGTTATTTTAAACTGTAATAATATTTCAAAATATTACTGTTTTTACTGTATTTTTGATCAAATAAATGCAGCCTTGGTGAACATAATAAGAGACTTCTTTCAAAAACATTAAAACAACTTACTGACCCCAGACTTTTGAACCGTAGTGTATATTGTGTATGTTATAAAAGATCTGATCTTGCATAGTTGTACGTATTTATTGGAAGTAGCAGTTATTGGGAGTAAGCTTCTTCACGTTTCCCATGAGACGGTTTATACATCATTGCTCTGATCATTCCTCTGAGGGCTTTTCATCAGAGCCTTTCATACACCAGCCACACGGAAAACACATCCGAGCTTCTCATACGCTCTTACTTAAACATCCTCACATGCATATCCAACATCTGGCTCTACTGTTGTTCATTCTTGACTGTGAAAGAAAACAAGAGGGTTATGCAACAAATCAAATGTATTAATACTGAACATAAACAGAAGTAGATATCAAGTGCTTAAGAAATATAGCACAGAGCATGTTAACACCCATTAGGGTAGAAATTCAGATAATTCTGATTCTAAATATTTAATTTAATTGTATCAATTTGTTGTATATACCTTTAGGAATGAACTTCAGAGAGCTGCTGAATATTCAGAAGCGTGAGAGGCCGTGTTTGGGTCCATCATTCACAAACTCATGGCCAAGACCATTTCCACACTTTCCACATTTAACCTGCATAAGATGATACAGAATTCAATGATCACATTCTCCAGATCCGAGACTGAAGGAATAAAATGAGCTAAAAATCCACCATCAGGCCACCCAAGACATAGATTAGCTTGTTTCTTCATCAGAACAGATTTGGAGAAATTTAGCATTACACCACTTGCTCACCAATAGATCCTCTGCAGTGAATGGGTGCTGTCAGAATGAGAGTCCAAACTGTTGCTAAATGCAAAATTTCACCAAATCTGTTCTGATAAAGATCTTGGAAGGAATGAGAGTGAGTAAATTATCAGCAATTTTTCATATTGGGGTGAACTATTTCTTTAGGTACTTCAAATTCTCAAAATAAATTAATAAAAGAAAAGAAAAAAGAAACAGAAACCACTTTAGCCTTCACCTTATAAGCACCCCATCTCTCCTCATGTTTAGACAGACTGTTTTCATGGATGGTTTCTGTGAAGGCTGGCCAGGGTGATGAATGTTCATATTTGGACCTGCTGGAGAACAGCTCATGCCCACATTCGGCACAAACATACATGCCTGCAGAACAAACACACATGTAATCTCAGGCAGAATCCCATTAGCAATGTAAAATATTTCTTAATCTTATTTTATGCAGTTACTAATTTAAACTTGATGTATAAGATTAAACTGATCACTGAGAAATAAGATAAAGAAACATACCATTAACATACATTAACTTTTACTGTACCATTTTTATGATGCTTTGGCAACATTAAATGTCAAACAATCATATCAAAAAGTACTTTTATATCTGAAACAAAGGTTTAAAAGAACTTTCTTCTCAAAGCAATAACGTTAAAACAAGACTTTCCCATAGTTTTACTAATCAAATGACACAATTAGCTATACATGATATTACACAGGCTGCCTTGTTTACATATGTTATAGTAGCCTACATCGGGGTCAACTTACCAGTCTCAAAATGATCTTTATAAAACTCCCCTCCAGAGAACGAACAGAAAGACATGACTACACTAATTGTGATAAAGTTCAGACGGACGATTGTAACTATCTGTATCAACTGGTGTGTTTTATAACCTCAGCTCGGATCGCGAGACGCGTGTCTGTACCACGTGACCACACAGTCGCTACTGTACAAGTGTGTCAGCAGAGATCTGTTGAGTTATGTTTATTTATTATTATTATTTTTTTTCAAAATAAGACGTAGTATCATAAATGAGCCCGCAAAACAATAGTTTCTCAAACACAGAAACCAACTACACAATAGACATTAGCCAAAGTACTGACTGCAGCTTGACCACATTAGCCTTAATAATAAAACCACACACAGTCTGTTACATAAATTACATATAAATTACATAACCTTATACATAAAAAGTTTATTAAGAACTTTTTCGAATGAAAATGAGTATTTGTTGAGATTAATGGAGAGTAGTGAATGCAGAGAGAATCCTTGAAATTACCTAATTGTTTATACATCACTTTTGTACGTTTTTATTTTTACATATTGTATTTGCATGCGTTTTATTTTTATAATTGATGTCTCACTATTTGGAATAAAAAAAATTACACAGTGATCCAATGTCACAACGACGACATCTATTTGTAGAAATAAATAAATGCATCTATAACCTTTCACCTTCAACCTGGCTGTTTACAAACGAAACGGGGATATAAAATAGTCAATTTTATAGAGATTAATAGCGGATTTGTTTTATAAAAAATATACAAATAAAATAAAATACAAGTCGTTTTCACTCCGTTTATGCGTCGCAGCTCGGTGACCTTTCTCGCCATGTTGTGTGAAGCGCGCATGCGCACTGTGGAGGAGAGAAACGGGAGGTCGATTAAAGGATTTTTGAGATTTCCCTTCCGATTAATGGTCGAAAATGCCGTCAGATCATGATAAAGATGCGTATCCAGAGCCTCCCAATCGGACCCCAGTGGTGGATAGACAATCGGCTCTGCCGAATCCAGCTTTAATACTATCAAAGCTCTTCTACTACTCGGTGGATTTGCCAGTGACTACATTCAGAGGTGAAGCGACTCCACACTAGTGGATCTGATACTGTTTACATATGCTTATTAATCCAGTTTGATATATAGTAGCCCTTGAAGTGTGAAAGGCAAATTATGGACATGCATTTGTGTTTTAACCCTTGTATTAGGGGACGTAATTTCTGAATATTAACCCTTTACAGGCATGTATATGATCCTAAGACTCAGCATCTCGTCTAAGAATCGTGTCTCCATGTTGTTTAATATCAAACACAAACTTTTAACCCTTTATTTTTGAGAACCCAATTTTTGAGTTATGAGTATTGGAAATATTCGTTAAACTATGGTGTTTTTCTTGGAGTTTTGTGACTTTTTTTTCTTCTCATTGGTTGTTTGTGTTTTTGTAATAGCAATGCATTTTAGTTTAGTTTCATTCATTGTCATTTCAGAGTTGAGGAAATGGGTTAATGAAAAAATAGTTTACCCAAAAAATGTGCAGAAAATGTTCTCTTGTTCAGACCATCCAAGATGTAGATAGGTTTGTTTCTTCATCAGAACAGATTTGGAGAAATTTATCATTGCATCACTTGCTCACCAACAGATCCTGTGCAGTGAATGGGTGCCGTCAGAATGAGAGTCCAAACAGCTGATAAAAAACATCCACAAGTAATCAAGTAATCCACATGACTCCAGTCCATCAATTAACATACTGTGACGTGAAAAGCTGCATGTTTGTAAGAACTAAATCAATTGAGGTGTTTTTTACTCTAAACAAACATTTCTAGCAAGTCCATAATCCTTAATAATGTTTCTTCTAGCGAAAAAGTTCATGCCCTGTTGTCCTCTCACATCAAAATCCACCAACATATTTGTTTAGAACTGTTTTGCACTGTTTTCTATTCTTATAAACAGTACTTGATCTGTTCATATTTCTCTCCTGATTCAGACAAGACACATTTTTCACTGGAGAAAGCAATATTATGGATAGAGGACTTGTATTTTAGTTAAAAACATCTTAATGAGGAATTTGTTTGATATAAACAGCTTTTGGCTTCATAAGACATTAATTGATGATTTGGAGTCATGTGGATTTATTGTGGGGTTTTTTTAATCAGCCGTTTGGACTCTTATTCTGACGGCACCCATTCACTGCAGAGGATCCACTGGTGAGCAAGTGATGTAATGTTAAATTTCTCCAAATCTGTTCTGATGAAGAAACAAACTCGTTTACATGGATGGCCTGAGAGTTTCCAGCAAATTTTCATTTTTGAGCATACTATTCCTTTAATGACTAAAACAACTGAAGTCTACTTGGCTTGAAATTCATGATCCTTTATGTAATTGCCCTGTTTTTTGATCTACCAGACATTGTCGAAGGCATCCAGAGCGGTAAGAAGTCTTCCTACTATCATCAGAAGTTCCGCCGTGTTCCTGAGCTGACTCAGTGCCAGGAAGGAGATTATGTGTGCTATTATGAGGCCGAGATGCAGTGGAGAAGAGACTAGTATGTTGCATCAGAAAGCCTTGTATATATCATTAAGCATTGCATTACATAATGACGTTTTGTGCACACAATCACTATTTATTTATATTTTTTGTCTGCAGTAAGGTGGATCAGGAGATTGTGAAGGTGATCCAGGAACGTCTTCGGGCCTGCCAGCAGCGTGAGGGTCCCAGTTATAGACAGAACTGCTATAAAGAATTGCAGCAGTTTGATCAAGTTTCCAAGGCCTTTCAGTCACGCTGTGAGTATCATGTCTGGTAGAAATCTTTTTAAGTGCTATTAGCAGTGCTGTTTTAAATCCATTCAATATATGACACAGTGGGACAAGTCAGTTGTACTAGATGTTGTCTAAAATGCTTTTAAATTGACAAGGAAATCAAAAGCGTTTATATAAATGTCCAGGAGCTATTTCCTGGCTGTTAACATCTTCAATTCTTCTAGATGGGGATCTTGGTGCGTACGCCAGCGCACGGAAGTGTCTGATGAAACAGAAGGAGAGAATGATGGCAGAGCAACCGCAGGCATAAACCTATAAACCCCTCCTTTGGCTTTTCTATGTCAATCTCTCACATCTGTGTATCAAAGTGTAAAATAAAGTTTATTGGAAAGTGACTTTTTAGTAGCTGTTGTTATTCAATAAAATCCAGTCAGTTTCAGAGTAGTAATTACTACTTTACACATGACTTTCCTGTTATCACTACTTTACTTTTATTCACATTTGTGCTTTAGAAGTGCTTTCAATAGTGTTGTTGGTTTTGTATTGACATTTCCAACATTTTAAAAACCATATAGTTGATTTAATATGCAATTGCTTATTGCCATTTGCTGCTCAAAGTCTATAAATCACAGTACACTTTCTATAAATGTAATTTGTTCCAGCCAAGTAAGATTTGGTTTCTAATGTACTCACAACAGTGGCAGCAGTACACATCAACGTTGCACAAAGAGGGTTGACCTCAGCATACAGTATACCAAATATTTAATAATTGCTTTGTTCTTTTGAACTTTCCAATCATTAAACAATTCTGAAAAAATGTAGCACTGTTTCCACAAAAATATGAAGCAGAACAACTTTTCAACATTGACAAAATGTTTTTGGTGCAATCAATAGAATGATTTATAGTGGATCATGTGACACAAGACTGCAGTAACGACGATGCTGAAAATTCAGCTTTACATGGAAAGAATCTTATATTTGAAAATATATTAAAACAGAAAAGTTACTTTAAACTGGAATAACATTTCACAATATTACTTTTGTCTTTAATCAAATAAATGTAGCCTTGGTGAGAGTAAGATATTTAAATTTTATTAACAATCTTAGTACGGCATTCCAGGTGAATTAAAATTACACTAAACAGCTATGATGCAAAACAGACATTTTAATGGTCTTTTTTGGTAATAAAATCCAAAAAGCTGTGCTTTGCAGACACAATAGGACTGTTTGAAGCCCCTTCAGCCATAGACACAATACAGCAAACTTAGTAATTTTAAACCACCTGATAAACACCTGAGAACTTGAATTTGCCCACTTTCTTGGGACAGTTTTGGGTATGTATATTAAAAACATAACTTAAACCATTTGCTTTCACAATGTCAAACAACAGAGCACAGACTGAAAGTGGGTTTTCTTTATTTCAATCCATTGTACAAAATTTAGGAGGCTGCCGGAAGAGCTCCCTGAGTCCTCTGAACAGAGACCCTGGTGTGAGTCTTGGCCAGATGATCGGTGAATTCCTGAAACGGGACAGACACTTTAGTTTCAAGAGCGCCATGATGCATGTGTAAAGGAACATTTGAAATGAAAATACACATTACCTGGTAAGGAGACTTGGTAAACACCGTTTCCTTCCAGAGATCAGGGGTCAGGTAGCTGTACGTCTTTGAGATCGCGTCGAAGGTGGCCTTGGCTGCAGTGAGAAAATACACATTATCATCATTGAACTACTCAAGCATAGACAGCTTTTATCCTGAAACATTGGTATTCAAACGAAAGCCCCTTACCAAAGTTGCCCAGAGTGGCGGTGCAGCCCCTGGCTGAGGTGTAGCAGTCGTCGATACCAGCCATCATCAGCAGTTTCTTGGGCACGGGAGCAGACACAATGCCGGTACCACGGGGAGCAGGAATGAGACGCACCAGGACCGAACCACAGCGACCGGTCACCTGAGCGGATACATGTTCAGCCATTAAAAGCACATCCAAACATAGTCAAACCATGCACCAAACCACCTGCGAACACTCACTTTGCACGGCACGGTGTGTGGTTTTCCGATCTTGTTACCCCAGTATCCTCTCCTGACGGGAATGATGGACAGTTTGGCCAGGATGATGGCGCCACGGATAGCAGTTGCTACCTCTTTGGAGCACTTCACTCCCAGACCAACATGGCCATTGTAGTCACCAATAGCAACAAAGGCCTAGAAGATTGAGATACATGAGCAATTATGAACCATTTTGAAAATGTTATAAGGAATTTGACTAGTGTTTAACACTCAAGTAGTAGGAAGTCACCTTAAACCTGGTGCGCTGACCAGCCCTGGTCTGTTTCTGGACAGGCATGATCTTCAGGACTTCATCTTTCAGGGCTGAACCCAGGAAGAAGTCAATGATCTCAGACTCCTACAGGAAAGAAAGGCAATACGTTTCACAATAAGCAAAGCATGTCACTTTGTGGAGGTTTTTTGGTAACTTTAAAGGCACAATGAACCAGAAGCTGCAGAAAATCTCTCCTTTTTTGTATTGTGACATGTATCCAAGTTTAAAAGACTCTTGAAAAACAAAGCTTGCAGGAAAAGGACTGGGTTCTGTGCCTCAGCACATTGAGTTTTAGACTGGAAGATCCAGTCAGTATGTAAGTTTTATTTTTATAAAATACATTCATAAAATCAATACGGTGAATATATTAGTAGCCAACTTTACCTTGATGGGCAGAGAATACAGGTAGATCTCCTCCAGGGTCTTGATCTTCATGTCCTTCACCAGACGACCAAGTTTGGTCACGGGCACCCACTATATGAAACAGAAATACTGTCTATTAGCAACTGAAGCTACAACTATACACCTTATCAATTGTTATTGACAGCTACTTGCACAGTACATATGCAATAAAGCCAAAACAAAAGGCTAGCATAACAGTACACAATATATGAGAGAATGCATATCTTTAATAAAACATTAATCAATGCCAATCTGTAAGTCACAGCAGAGCAGGATTTGGCTGGTGTTTTACCTCCTTATCCTCAGACTTTCCTCCGCGGGGCCCGCGGCCTCTTCCACGGCCCCTGCCGCGACCACGACCGCGACCCCGGCCGCCAGTGCCGAAACCCCCGCGAAAACCTCCTCTACCACCGGCGTCGTCCGCCATTTGCTGTAAAACATGAAAAAAACCGTCGATTAATGAACAAGCGACTTGAATGTCAGACACATGATAAAGACAAGTGCACATGTAACCTACATCAGACTAACATGCTACTATATAAGCCAACGTAGACGTTATAGACAAAATATGTATATTAAATAGTGTAACTAATACGAATTATATAATAAAGTTAAGTATATTAAGAATAAATTACTAATTACACCGGTGCCCCGCCATTTTTGAGACCATCTACTTAAAAGTGCTCTAAAATAACCTACCCGCTCAATTCATAGGATTCATTTCGCGCTTATATTGTTACTAAGACGAACACGGATGTCTCCTATACAAATGTAGCATTTTTATTTCGCGATTGCGGAGATATTAACAGATATTGTTCCGCGATGACAGAAGGCCATGCTCACTTACGTGATGTGTATGCAGGAAGAAGAAGGCCGCACGAGAGTTCGCGGAGCATTTATTCCAGCGCAAGCATCGCGATATTTGATCACAGCCGTGATAATGACGACCTCTAGCGGCAGTCGAGAGACCTGTCTGTTCTAGCAAAGCTCTACTTTGCACTATATTAGAAACAGAAAAGGCGTTTTGATTGTTTTTTTGTTTATTTATTGTGTTTCATTTTCCAGTTTGTTTATTTGTTTTGCTTGGTTTTTATGTTCATTTATATTTAGTATACAAGCAAATATCATGATCCATACTCCATTCCAGGTGGTGGCGGTAATGCACCAATAAGCTAGGTTGCCAACCGCCAATAAACACCAAAGAAGAAGAAGAAGAAACAGGAAAAGCTAAAAAGACCTATGAAGCACTGTCACTTTAATTTGGTTAATTAAATGTTTAAATTGTAATTTTTTTTAATCCCTGGTATAGATCTAAAAAAAATGTTTACCAATGTACATGCACTTGTTTTTGTTGTTTTTTCCCTTCTGTAGACACTGTAATTTTTTTCTATCACTGTTGTGAGATGTTTGTATTAATATGTACATAATTGCATAATAAAAAAAAATTGTAGCAAAGCTATCCGATGATACAAATAACACAAACGAGAAATGGTTTGTGTCACGTTTGTTTATTGGTTAATGACTAAAAATAAAAACCTAATTTGTGCAAATCTGATCGTATTTTGTAATGATAAGAGAACAAATTTGGCGTGTTCGGAATTAGACTGTTTAAATGTAGTCAGATTTAGGTAATGAATTATTTTAAGTAAAGAAATTAGGTGTTGGTGTTATTTTGCTAGCTTTGTAGACATAGTAAAAATAAAATACAGATTACGAGGACACATAAAAGAAAACAAAAACAGCCTGTCTGCTCAATTCTGCCCCTCTGACACAACAGAAAAAAAAATACTGGGTCTAATGTAAGAATGAAATGTGCTGTTATAGTGCTGATCCTGCAAATAACAGTGACATTATGCTCAGTTCGTGCACAACATCTTGAATACGATGAATAGATTAACTCAGCATTTAACAAATACAGTTAAACATAGCAAGAGTGCTCACGTGACTGTAAAACGCTTGTGAGAGGAAGGTCATCAACAGACAACATGTCGCAATATTGGGTCACCCAACCTCCATATTACCACATCAAGTATTTTTTTTTTTGTTTTTTTTATCAGTAAAAATAGCACACATGGTAGAAATGTGAACATGACAAATTTTTTAATGAGTGCAAAAATCCAATATGTTGCAGTTAAACTTCTGGTTTGCTGGAAGCTGCAGGTGTCGCAGATCCGGGCATTCGTTTTCTTCACTCATCAAGATTTTGGTAAACATCTTCACTATGGTACGCATTCTGAAGACCTGCAGACTATAGGGAAGATTGAAAATAAAAGTTAGGCTATAACATATACACTTTTTAATCATAAACATGCCAACTCTTCTATGTACATATAAATTATTAGAAATTATTGAGCATTTGCTAAAAATATGCGTTTTAAAAGAATAGTCTGAAAACCTTGTTTTGGGAAACTTTGTAGTGCGGCTGCATTTTGCTACCCACTAAGTTCCTCTTGCAGAGTTCTTGCACCACTCCACTGAAGATCACTTGCCTAGCTGATTCCTCCTGAAAAGACAACGCTTTTTTCACAATATCTTCAAAAGTTTGGGGTCAGTACAAAGAAATTAATACTTTTATTCTACTAGGATACATTTAACATCACATGTGTATGTGACAAATAAAGAATCCCTTAAAGGGATAGTTCACACAAAAATGAAAATTCTGTCATTAATTACTCCGCCTCATGTCGTTCCAAACCCGCAAGACATCTGTTCATCTTCAGAACACAAATTAACATATTTCTGATGTATTCATATTCTGACATATTTCTTTTATTTTCTTTAAAGGGATAGTTCACCCGAAAATGAAAATGAGATTTTTTAACTCAAACCGTTGCAGTCTGTCAGTCATATAATGTCAGTCAATGGTATCCACAGCTTTGAGAGAGAAAAAAAACATACACAGACAAAACCAAATTAAACCCTGTGGCTCGTGACGATACATTGAAACAATCGGTCTGTGCAAGAAACTGAACAGGATTTCTATAGTTTTTTACCTCTGATCCACCGCACTGTCCAACTGTCCTGAGCGCGTTCACAACAGCCTATCTCTCAAATGGACCACTGACACTCCTAATTGAGATTGTAGATAGAGTGCCAATGGTCCATTTGAGAGATAGGTGGCGGTAATGCACTTATAAGACTGCGATCCTCTGTAAAGCAAGAATAATAATAATAATAATAATAATAATAATAATAATGTGCTGGCTGTTGTGTGAACACGCTCAGGACAGTTGGACCGTGCGGTGGATCAGAGGTAAAAAAAACGATATAAATACTATTCAGTTTCTTGCACAGACTGATCGTTTCGTGTCTTTAGACCTCAATGTATCTTCACGAGCCACAGGGTTTAATTTGGTTTTGTCTGTGTTTGGTTTTTTTCTCTCAAAGCCGTGGGTACCATTGACTGCCATTATATGGCTGACAGACTGCAACGGTTTGAGTTAAACATCTTCGTTTGTGTTCTACTGAAGAAACAAGGTCACCTACATCTTGGATGCCCTGGGAGTAAGAAGATAAACATCACATTTTCATTTTTGGGTGAACTATCCCTTTAAACTTAAAACTATTCAAATAAACTGGAGTAATGGCTGCTGAAAAGTCAGCTTTGACATCACAGGAATAAATTACATTTTAAAATGTATTAAGACAGAAGACATTTATTTTAAATTGTAATAATATTTCACAACATTACTATTTTATACAGCAACATAGACCCAGTATTGAGGGCAAACAATACCTTGTTCTCACTTTTACTCCATCTTCTTTTAAAGACTGATTCAAATTGTCCAGTCTATTGATGAAAAAAACAAACAAAAAAAAACATTTCAATTATTTAAAGTCCATTAAACTCTTTAAAAATGTGGTTACATTTTGTGAACACTTAGGACATTTAAGCATTAGAGTAGTTGTGTTACATAGAAATGCTCTCAGAAAAAAAGGTTCAAAGCTGTCACTTTGGCCTGAGGTACAAAAGCTAGTAGGTAGTATTTGTACCTTAATTAATGGTATTAGTACCTAAAGTGTACAATTTATTCCCTTTTAGCTTTTGTACCGTAGCGTACTGCCCCAGTGACAGCTTTATACGTTTTTTCCTCAAAGAGTAACATTGCATTACTTTGAAAAGTTGTGTGCAGTACTGTAATTGAACCTTTATGCAGATGATGATGGCCAGGACAAGGACGCTGTACACAGTCAGCAGCACTAGCAAAGTCAACAACAATCCTTGATATATGTTTAAGCCCATCCCTGGATATAAACCACAGCTCTTTTAAAACAAGAACATCATGACACATGTAAATTATGACGGTCCGAGGTTGTGCTGAATCCTCTGCTAGTTCTTACCTGAGACTTTCAAAGTGGTTCCCTGTCCGATTGCCTGCGCCCCGTTTTGAGCCCCATCCAGCAGAGATGCTGCACAGTAATAAACCCCACAGTCTGCTTCTGACAAAGAGCTGATAGTCAGCTCCTGGTTCTCCAGTGTATATTTCATTGAGTGGCTTTTCAAATTAAGCTGGTAGTGAGAGTCTTTCCGGAACACATACCAGGAGATCTGAGGAAGGTGTGCTGTAGGACAGCTGGATACGGTGACAGAGCAGGGGATAGAGACGGACAGTTGCTCTTTTTGTCTTATCAGCTTTGTTGGCTGTTGGACATCTATCTTACATCCGCTGACTGAAGAAATTCAGAATATGTTATATAAAAAAAATAAAAATAACTGCTGATATTTCATATTCTTATAGGCCTAGAAAAAATCGTGTATTTACTCTGAAGCACGTTTCACTGAGAAATTGCTAGTAAATTTCACAAATAAGAAATGGCAAAAAACACATTGATTTAAATGTGACATTTTGAAGACTAAAATAGCACTTTCTTGTAAAACACTCCAACAATCTTTGTTTACCTTACAACATTGTTTTACAATGTACAAGATGTTTAACTAAATAGTAGCATGATAGCTTAAAAAAAAATCATCCTTTAGACTAGAACAATTCAGTTTCTGCTCACCTGCGCTAAACATAAGAAATGTGATGGTGAATAGGAAACCAAAGTTCATGTTGATGTGAAGGGTTGTTGTGCGACTCCTTTTCCTTTCATTGATGTCTCTCTGTGATTGTTTTCTCAATTTGTTAGATAGTCCTCGGAACAAAATTCTCACGCCTAACTGAGAAATAAAACCAGAAATGTGTAAAAATGAGAAGTGACAGATCCGTCCCTTCAGTTCTTCCTTCCTTGTGTGAGACAGTTTGTCACTCTGAATCTACTGCTTACAGTCACATGTGAGTAATGTGGTAAATATGTCTGCATATGCCTTTGAAAAAGATCGATCTATCTATCCATCTATCTACACTGTAAAAAGTGATAAGTTGACTTAACTTAAAAAATTTGAGGAAACCTGCTGCCTTAAAATGATTAATTAAATAATAATTAAAAAAAAAAGTTAAGTGAACTTAACAATTCACTTAACTTATTTTTTAAAAATTATTATTTACTTAATAACTCAATTTTTTAAAGTTAAGTCAATTTATCACTTTTACAGTCTATCTATCTATCTATCTATCTATCTATCTATCTATCTATCTATCTATCTATCTATCTATCTATCTATCTATCTATCTATCTATCTATCTATCTGTCTATCTATCTATCTATCTATCTATCTATCTATCTGTCTGTCCGTCTATCTATCTATCTGTCCATCTATCTATCTATCTATCTATCTATCTATCTATCTATCTATCTATCTATCTATCTATCTATCTATCTATCTATCTATAGTAAAATTACATAATGTTATTTTGATAATTATTTTTTTTCGATAGTAACTTGCCATAGTTTTTGTGAGGGAGCCTCAGTGGGCGTGTCCAGAGTCCACGGCCGCATGAACTACACTTCCCAGCATTCATTGCGGTCTCGCAGTTGGCCACGTCACGTCCACCGGCCACGTCGCCCCTCATTCGCCATATTTCGTGGAGGAATGCTCTGGAGGAGAGCGGCATTGAGCCGGTTCACAGCTATCGCACTCACCCCGAGCTCTCTTTCACACCACTAAACACCAGCCAGAGCGAGAAAGACATCATGAACGTCTTTAGGCTGACTGGAGATCTGTCTCATCTAGCTGCCATCATCATCCTCCTGCTCAAGATATGGAAGAGCAGGTCCTGCGCAGGTGAGCTAATCTCGCACAAAACATACTTTCCTCATATGTGTCGCTCTTAATATGTGTGTTTACGAAAGATGGAGGAGACTTTAGACTGGTTTGTGCTTTCGGAAAAGTCTTGTGAATTTATATTCAAACATGAAGCGTAAAATGAAGTGCCTTTTGTGTCACGTTAGCACTCAAGCTAGTGGGTTAACTTGACTTGAAAGCTGTTGAAGGCTCGATTTTTGTTGAATTTGACAATGAAAATTATGTTTAAATGGACGGATCTGTATGTATTTAACATGTTGTGATCGTTAATGTTTTGCAGAACTGATTTGAAGGATATCTAACATCACAGGCTTGTTCTCAGTGATTGAATTAGCAGAAAACTTCAGGCCTACTTGCTAACTACAATTTAATAGTAGTTTGATATGAAAATTGAGCATATCGTACAACACTTATTTTTATATATGACTATGCAAATAATTTCACTATGTAGAGGACAATTTGCATCTTCATACGCTGCGTTGTGAGTCAAAAGGGCGTTTTTTCATATGCTTGATGCCATACTTTTTAAATTCTCCCTCCTTTTATTTGTTATACGTTCCTAATGTGCATTGCATTCCTTGCTTTGACGTGGCAGTGCATGTTGTTATGTGTGGGCTATGCAAGGATTGGTCATCTGGGTAGACTAGATAGATTGACATCAGACTTTTGACTCACATAGATATAGAGGACCTAGATGCACCTCTTTTGGACTGTTCATGAGCGCAATGTTCAGTAAAGACTGCTGCTGTCTTCTCTTATTTACTTGTACGTTGCAGTTGTCTGAGTGCAAATATTTTTGCCCTCAGGTATCTCTGGGAAGAGCCAGATACTCTTTGCCTTGGTGTTCACCACTCGGTACCTGGATCTCCTGACATCCTTCATTTCTCTATACAACACTAGCATGAAGGTAAAGGCATAGAATGAACATTTACATGCACACATCAATGGATTTGTCAATCTTAAATATCAGTGATTACAAAATCAATGTTTTGACTATATCGGTGTTAACAGGTTTATATGTGCTCTGACCTTTGGTAGTTAATCAGTTTCTTTGTTTCTGTGCTTTTTAAAAACAGATTATCTATGTCGGATGTGCCTATGCCACAGTCTACCTGATCTACGCAAAGTTCAGGGCAACTTATGATGGAAACCATGACACTTTCAGAGTTGAGTTTCTTGTGGTTCCAGTGGGAGGTCTTGCCTTTCTGGTCAACCACGACTTCTCTCCATTGGAGGTGAGTATTAGAGTCTTCACTGCGCATTTGACCATCATAAATGTGTTATTCTTGCCAGTTTTGTTTTTAACCTTTATTAAACATCTGCAAATAATAACAGGCATTATCGTTGTTAAACACAGCCATAATATTTCCAAGCAGTATACACTGAAAGAGAAATATACGTACACACACAAATAAAATGTATAAAAAAAATTTATAAAAGCAATTACTTGTTGCAAATAATAAATAAAAGTAAATTACAACATAGCGTAAATTAAACTTAAAAGTGAGAGTTTGTTTAAAAATTCTCTCATTATTTACTTACCATCAATTTGTTTCAAACCTGTATGCATTTTTATTTTCTTGGCAGATTCTGTGGACCTTTTCCATCTACCTTGAGTCTGTGGCCATCCTGCCTCAGCTGTTTATGATTAGCAAGACCGGCGAGGCCGAGACCATCACTACCCACTATCTGTTCTGCCTGGGGGTCTACCGTGCCCTCTACCTCTTCAACTGGATCTGGAGGTTCTACTTTGAGGGCTTCTTTGACATGATTGCCATCGTGGCTGGGGTCGTCCAGACTATTCTCTATTGTGACTTCTTCTACCTTTACATCACAAAAGGTAAGTTTAAACCTTTTTAAGGACCGTGGGTGTGAATGACATCTACTTTGGGTGGTCATGAACTTAAAGTCAGCATGAGATTAAAATTGACACATTTACTTTCTTAAAACGCATTGCTGATTGAATTGACAATTTAATTTTATGACTAGGCTTTTAATTAGATTTCAAAACATCTAAGGTACAGTTTACCTTATTGTGAGATTAATGTTTCTTCATCAGAACAGATTTGGAGAAATGTATCATTACATCGCTTGCTCACCAGTGGATCCTCTGCAGTGAATGGGTGCCGTCAGAATGAGAGTCCAAACAGCTGATAAAAACATCACAATAATCCATACCACTCCAGTTCATCAGTTAAAGTCTTGTGAAGTGAAAAGCTGCATATTTGTAAGAATCAAATCCATCATTAAGATGTGGCTAAAATACGAATCCGTAATATTGCTTTCTCTAGTAAAAAAGTTGTCTTGTCTGAATCAGGAGAGAAATATGCACAGATTAAGCAGCAATGCAATCCATGCAAAAATGGTCCAAAACAGTTCTAAACACGTGTTCATAGATTTTGAGAGGACAATAGGGTATGGACATTTATACTGGAGGAAGAGTTATGGATTGCAGTTTCCATATTTTGACCAGACTCAACAGTTTAAAGTTAAAACACATTAATAATGGATTTGTTTCTTACAAACACACAGCTTTTCACTTTATAAGACATTATTATTGGATGTTTTTATCAGTTGTTTGGACTCTCATTCTGACGGCACCCATTCACTGCAGAAGATCCATTGGTGAGCAAGTGATGTAATGATAAATTTCTCCAAATCTGTTGCAGAAATCTTTGATAGCTTAAAGGGGTGTACATTTTCAGCTTATTTTCATTTTTGGGTGAACTGTTACTTTAGGAAAGTTACCTATGTGAATCCTTCAACATTAATGCATGTATTAATTGAAGTTTAAGCACTTGTTTGGCCTCTATTTTTAGGATTTGGCATGTTTTAGGATAAAAAAAAAAATCCTCCTCCTGCTTCATTTTCTGACATTCTTTTGTCTGCTCCTCAGTGCTGAAAGGAAAGAAGCTGAGTCTACCAGCCTAAGTGCCAAAGAACAGAGAGCTGTGTCTCCATCAGACTTATAGAGGGGCACAAGCCAATGATGCCACTGCAAGATGCCCAAGACAAAGAACGCATAACGCCAGTTCAATCACTGATTCATTTCTCTCCGCCTGGACGCCAACCATCCCCTTACAGAAACGAGGACGTTTTTGCAAACTTTTCTTCTGTCTTTAGCATCTTGCAATACTTTTTATTATTGCTATTGAAAAGAAAAAGAAGAAAAAAACCTTTTCTATATGCAAGGTGTATGGAAATATTGAACAGTGCATTGTACACATTAACAGTTAAATGCGTCATTGTAAATTTGTCCATGATTGGAAATAGTTCCCAGTGTCGAATAAGTTTGCGGTTCTTTCCTGATTTAAGAGGGGGGAAAAAAATGAAGTGTGTGTGTTCATGAATTCAAATTATTATATCCCATTCTTTATTTCCCCACATTGTACATGTGGTAAAATCATCCTTTGTTTCAATGAACAGTTTTGCCACCACTGAAAATTGTTTTAAAAAAGATTGTTCATTTTTTTTTCCACATAAATGCCTTATTTGTATTTCAATTTATGTACATAACCATTCTTGTTGATGCCCCCATAGCAACGAGTCAACTGTAAATAAGAGAGTGTTTCATATTTCATTTGGCACAATTCTCTGTGTGACTCATATCATTTTTTTTAGAATGTCAGCATTTATCAATGATATGCGATATTACAGCAAGGTTGTTTAAATATTCCATTATTACCTGCAAACATCAGCTTGTTGAAATGCAGTAATATATGATAAGATCATTAAATCTAGTGGTGTGGATTCTGTCGAAGCACATTTTGGAGTGAGTTTTGTAGTGTTTTTTTTTTTTTTTTTTTTTTAAATGGACTACAACTTGTTTTCTTTAAGTTCAACATCCCCAATGTTTTCCCCTCTCGAGTCATTCCTGTAGGGTTTACAGTTATTTTTCTAGTTTTTACATGTCTCCAATAAATATTTTAAGGGAAATGATTTGTGTTATTCCTTTGTGTAATTTCTATTGACAATGTTACTTAATTTATTCCACTTGTTTCATGTAATCTTTCAATAATTATGGTCATAACTGCATGCATAATTATAAATAAATGTTGAAAAAGCTGTTTACATGGAGCAGCATATCACGTTAAAAATAATACAAATAAACCATCTATATTCAAATTAAATTAAAGGCTTAATAAAATACTAAATTTTCCCTTATATATAAATGTATTTTTTTACAGGACACTAGATTTGTGACTGTACAGCCAGTGAAAATACATCAATGAATAATTAATTCGGTTCTAACTACAAAGCACTGACCACATGATCACTTTACCATGTACAATGTCCACCAATCTGTTTTGTAGTGACCAAGCATTCAAACATTTAGCAACGATTCTTCAGTACTGGGACAAATATACAGTATCTCACAGAAGTGAGTACACCCCTCACATTTTTGTAAATATGTTATTATATCTTTTCATGTGACAACATTGAAGAAATCACACTTTGCTACAATGTAAAGTAGTGAGTGTACAGCTTGTATAACAGTGTAAGTTTGCTGTCCCCTCAAAATAACTCAACACACAGCCATTAATCTCTAAACCGCTGGCCACAAAAGTGAGTACACCCCTAAGCGAAAATGTCCAAATTGGGCCCAAAGTATCAATATTTTGTGTGGCCACCATTATTTTCCAGCACTGGCTTAACCCTCTTGGGCATGAAGTTCAGCAGAGCTTCACAGGTTGCCACTGGAGTCCTCTTCCATGACGACATCACGAAGCCGGTGGATGTTAAGAGACCTTGCGCTCCTCCACCTTCTGTTTGAGGATGCCCCACAGATACTCAATAGGGTTTAGATCTGGAGACATGCTTGGCCAGTCCATCACCTTTACCCTCAGCTTCTTTAGCAAGGCAGTGGTCATCTTGGAGGTGTGTTTGGGGTCGTTATCATGTTGGAATACTGCCCTGCAGCCCAGTCTCCGAAGGGAGGGGATCATGCTCTGCTTCAGTATGTCACAGTACATGTTGGCATTCATGGTTCTTAAGCAAACTGCGGTCTTGTGCATCATCTTTAGAAGAGGCTTCCTTCTGGGACGACAGCCATGCAGACCAATTTGATGCAGTGTGCGGCGTATGGTCTGAGCACTGACAGGCTGACCCCCCACCCCTTCAACCTCTGCAGCAATGCTGGCAGCACTCATATGTCTATTTCCCAAACACAACCTCTGGATATGACGCTGAGCACGTGCACTCAACTTCTTTGGTCGACCATGGCGAGGCCTGTTCTGAGTGGAATCTGTCCCGTTGAAGCACTGTATGGTCTTGGCCACCATGCTGCAGCTCAGTTTCAGGGTCTTGGCAATCTTCTTATAGCCTACGCCATCTTTATGTAGACCAACAATTCTTTTTTTCAGATCCTCAGAGAGTTCTTTGCCATGAGGTGCCATGTTGAACTTCCAGTGACCAGTATGAGAGAGTGAGAGCGATAACACCAAATTTAACACACCTGCTCCCCATTCACACCTGAGACCTTGTAACACTAACGAGTCACATGACACCGGGGAGAGAAAATGGCTAATTGGGCCCAATTTGGACATTTTCACTTAGGGGTGTACTCACTTTTGTGGCCAGCGGTTTAGACATTAATGGCTGTCTGTTGAGTTATTTTGAGGGGACAGCAAATTTACACTGTTATACAAGCTGTACACTCACTACTTTACATTGTAGCAAAGTGTGATTTCTTCAGTGTTGTCACATGAAAAGATATAATAAAATATTTACAAAAATGTGAGGGGTGTACTCACTTCTGTCAGATACTGTATATCATGGAATTATTTTGGATTAATAAACTATTCAGCATGATTAGAGGTATTCACCTAGCCTATGTTTCATACATCTGCTTCTCTCATTTTCTAAAAAACAAAAGTGTTTTGATGAGGCTACACCATCAGATGCAAAAATAATATCTAAAATATTTTTAGGATTCATAGTATTCACTTCAAAGAATGAAACAACTGACCATTTTACAGTGTTTAAATAACCAGATTTTTCATATTACATAAAAATGAGAGGGAAATTTAGACAAAAACGGTTTAAAATATTTTACACGTTGCTTTAGGTAACATAATTCGGATAAAATAAAGAGAAAATCGAATGAAACAATGCATTTGAGCCGTGTGCGCAATATATAATTGATAATATATAACTGAAATATATAAATGATTTTTAAAAATCAAGGCTTTAATATTTATGTTTTTTCTTTCTTTTCAGTTTTCCTTCCGATGATCCTACACCTATTGTTACCACTTGAGGCAACCTTGACGCAATTTTTTGATCGCGACTATTTACTATTTTTAAGCGACTTTTTATTTCCTTTGGACTGAATATTAACCCCCATAATTCGCATCTTGCAATGTTGTCAAGAACACTAGTTATCAAATTCATTATCATAAATTATTAAACGATTCATTCCAGAGTGGGAATTGTGCGATTTAAATAAAAAACATAAAAATTAATGAAATAAAATAAGATAATGTCAGGTAATGTTGTGGTACAGGTTTTGCCCCATCATGTCTCAAGAACAGTCATCACGGTACGCGGCGTGTTACGGTACCGGGCGTGACGTCAGCGCGCGATTGTCTAGTCAACAGCTCCGCTGCCGCCGCTGCTGCCGTGTGGCGACCGCGGGAAAAAAACACTCCACGTAATACATCGGCCGGTTCCAGGGAGGGACTCTGGACTTCCGTGGGGTCACTGTGGCCGTCTTTCAGACAAGATAACGGGACTACACCAGCTCTCGTTCTTCAGATATAAACGGAGACTCGTTGGTGTGGAACAGCGGAGGTTTAGATCTAGGACAGTCTCTCTGGAGAGGAAGGAAAATGGAGCTGGATGACGGAGTTGTGTACCAGGACGACCCGGGGACATCGGCGATCATGTCGGAGAGGGTCTCGGGCCTGGCCAACTCCATCTACCGCGAGTTCGAGAGGCTCATCCGCAAATACGACGAGGACGTGGTGAAGGAGCTGATGCCGCTGGTGGTGGCGGTGCTGGAGAACCTCGACTCGGTGTTCGCCGAGAACCAGGAGCACGAGGTGGAGCTGGAGCTCCTCAAGGAGGACAACGAGCAGCTGATCACTCAGTACGAGCGCGAGAAGGCGCTGAGGAAACACGCCGAGGAGGTGAGTGCGCGGCACCATCAGCATCGGGAGCCTGGCATCTTTGTTTTCTTGCAGCATCATCATCCTCATGCACGTGCACGAATGGTTTTGCCCTGCCTTGTTTAGCCAGTGCTGTGAGGGTGAATCAGCCTTGGGCCTTAAGTGAATAAAGAAATCAAATGTGCATTTCGACGTGCTTCAGTTCATTATTATGCCCTCTGATGGTCTGTCTGGTCCACGCTGATGGTTAGAACTTAATGTACAGACATTTCTGGCGCAGTCATGTTGTTTGCGTGCTTGTAAGTAAAGACCAGAGATCAAAAACAACGCAAAACGAGCAAGCAAACAACATGTCGAGCGAGTTTTTTGTTTTGCAATGCAAGCTACAGAGACGGATGCTTGCCTCCGTGTCATATGGGAGGAGAAGAGACCGGGGCGAGTTGTCACAGTCGCAGAACTTTGGCTATAACGTTCTGGCGAGGTTATGAACAAACGTTCTTCAAGTAACGCTAAGAGAATGTTCGTTCAAAGTTATCTGGTCTAATAATGTTCTCAAAACACTGGCAAAAAAGGTGTTATCTATACGTTATCAATAGAACGTTTTTTTCTGAAACGTTTTAGTTGGCTGTTCATCTGTTTTTTAAATGTTAACGTTACCTGTTTCAGAACGTTCTGAGAACGCTAATAGAATGTTCATTTAAAGTTGTCCTGTAGGCTATTTAATAACGTTTGCACAAAAATGTTATTTTACACGTTTTTCAGGAAACATTTTAGTTGGATGCTCACCTGTTTTTGAAATGTTACGTGTTTCAGAACGTTCTACAAGTAACGCTAAGAGAATGTGCGTTCAAAGTTATCTGGTCTAATAATGTCTCAAAACATTGGCAAAAAGTGTTATTTATACGTAATTAATAGAACGTTTTTTTCTGAAACGTTTTAGTTGGATGTTCATCTGTTTTTTAAATGTTAACGTTACCTGTTTCAGAACGTTATTTAATAGGCTATTTAATAGAACAGAAGGCTATTTAATAACGTTTGCACAAAAATGTTATTTTATACGTTTTTCATAGAACGTTTTTTAGGAAACATTTTAGTTGGATGTTCTTGTAACGTTTTTAAATGTTACATGTGAGGTAATGTACCCATAACGTTTGCTAAATGATAAAATGAAACTTAATGTTTGCATAACCAAGAAAAAACGTTTTTAAAAAAAATTTTTTTTTTAAACGTTTCAAAAACTGGACATTTTGAACATTCAGAGAACATCCAGAAATAACGTTTTAATAACTTCACGGGAACATTAGTAGAGTGTTCTTAGAATATATATTTTTGTTTGATGGGTAACTGTAAGGTTTTGATTCAAAAGTCCAATAGTTTTCTGTGTTGTCAAGTTAGGCAGACTGTCACAAGGTTATTAATTTCTAAAAATGACAATATTTTAATAATCACAATATTTGTTGACCATGAATTGTGCTGTTTTGTGATTTTTAGGCTAATAAGCCAAAAACATGTCACCATGTTCAGTGAGATGTATTTTTTTTTCCTGAGCAATCACGATGAAAATATTCAATAGCTTTTTTTGTTGGCAATACTTTAATGTATGTGAAATAAATTCAAAAATAAACCTACTTTGATAAATATTTACTAGAGTCAAAAGTGTGTCATGTAGTCCAAGTCATCCATATGTGGCAGGATTTTGACTGATGCAACAGTCTGTCGTCATGCACAGAAACACACTGTGCAGTGCTTTTTTCAGAGACTTTTTTTGCATTAAACCTTTGAAATTGTATTGCATGTGCCATTAGTTTTAAGTTACGAACCTTTCATGGTTGAAGTGTGTGAGTAAATGCGTCTCTAATCTGTTTTGGAAATAAGATTACACTGCATTGTACAGTTCTCAACGTGTGTAAACCCGACTTTAGACAGATTAAGGCTGCTCAATGGCTTTATGTGTTCCTGACACAGTGATAGTTAACTGGGATTACGAGCAATATGTCTGGCACCTACTACAACCAAAACACACATGAGCCATGAGCTGCATTAATCCCTGTGTGTGTACTGATACGGGATCTGGATACATCCTATTATGACAGACAGATTTCACTTCCAACAGCAGGGTGACTGTGACATAAGGCTGTGATCAATATTCATCAGTTGTGGTGAACATTGATCTTTCTCTCACGTTTCAGATCACTGATATACTAGAGCAACTTTTAAGACTCTTTGGGATCTTGATTGGGTTTCAGGCATAATGTGTTAAATTGTTATACTGTAAAAATTTTAAAATAACGCATTGAACCAATATGTTGTCTCAAACCAGTGTAATTATTCTATTATAGCATTCATTGAAATGTTAAATTGGCTATATATTTTTAGTTTAATTTAGCTTTAAGTTTTAGTATTTTTTTGTGCTTTTTGTTGTGAGCTTTTGCCATTTTTATTAGTTTTTTAAAATATTTCTATTCAGCTTTCATTTATTTTTATTTTAGATTTAGCTATTTTATTAATTCGACTTCCACATTTATTTTCTTTTTAAATTTTTTTCATCTAAAATTGATATTTTATTTTTCAGTTACCAAAAATGTTTAAATTTTTTATAGTTTTAGTTAATAACAACACAGTCTTAATCATTGCTGCAAAATCAGTTTACACATATATAGTGTCATCCCTTGATATTTAAATTTAATTTAATGAATTGATTTAATTTAGTTTTTCCATGGTTCGATGATATGATGATATTTTTGATATCTAGAGAGAATAGTGTCTGATATAATGCAGATATATAGTACAGTTTATTGACTTGACCCCATGTTTTATAGAATATTTACTCAGAAATCAGAAACTGTATATTATCATGTCATTGTAGTGTATGTCTTGTCTTAAACTCCTTTAACTTAACTAATACTGTGTGTTTGTGAGCGATTTGTGTTGCACTGAAAATGAATGGGAATTGGATGTGACTTGAACCTTATGTTTGTTGATCTCTGTACTCGGGGGGCCGCTGAATGAGTTTTCATTCAGTGTGACGTGAACCTGAAGTGACACTGAAACAGCTCCCCTTTATCAGATACTCGCACTGCACCAGGCTCTCCAGGAGACCCCTGTACTTCAGACATGAAGCATGTGTTCTGTAGGGATTTGCAGGAGAGAGATTCCAATTAGGGAAAAAGATATTACTTCCAGGTCATGGGGTCCTTTGCTGTGACCTGGCTATAAAAACTCTTGCTGGATTCACACTGTATTTTGCTTGCGAAACTTACAGTTTTGTCGATGCATGATGTACCATACACTGCCACTCAAATGTTTGTGGTCATTAAGAGTTTTTGAAAGAAAATTCATTCAGCAAATGTGCATTAAATTAATCAAAAGTGCCAGTAAAAAAAAATCTATTTCAAGTAAATGCTGTTTATTTGAACCTTCTATTCATCAACTGTAAGTAGCACAAATGATTTTAACATGTGAGTAATGATGCTGAAAATTACTGTATTTTTGATTAAATAAATGTAGCATAGATAAGCAACTTTTTTCAAAAACATAAACAAAAATATTGCTGACCCCAAAGTTTTGAATTTAGTTGGTGAATATTGTGAAAATGTTTACACACATAATTTAAGCACATTTTCGTACGTTAAGCAATGTTGTAAATTTGCTATCATTCAGTCATTTATCTGCATTATATCAACTATCAGCATCAGCCACTTTGGTCATAACGTATATATTTTAGTCTGTTGAGTGTATAATCAATATGCTAGCTGATTTTAGCAGATATACGCACACAAAAAAGACCAGAAATATTGATGACTCATCCTTGAAAATGTCTGAAATGACTGAAAATTTTCTTCCTTTAAATTACAAATATTACTTACTGTTGATATCATGATGTAATATAACTAAATCCTGTAAGGCCTGTTGGTTATTTAAAAAATAAATGTATTATGCAATATTTAATTTGTTCCTTGTGTTTTCTGTGAGCAGAAGTTCATTGAATTTGAAGATTCCCAAGAGCAAGAGAAGAAGGATTTGCAGAACCATCTGGAAAGCCTTTCATCACATTCCCGTCAACTGGAGCTGAAGATCAAGAACTATGCTGACCAGAGTAAGAATCACCTGCTTTATTCCCTCTTCTCGTTCAGTCTGACACTTCCATGATCTGACAATTTTTTTAATCCTTCATATGTCTTCTACATGTTATATGTCCATGCATCCGCTCTTAAAGTCCTTCTGTTTCTGTATAAAATAGCTATAGCCCATAGTTCTTTATACTTTAGCTGTTATGTGAAGTATTGCTTTAGTGTTCTTCACACGTGGTTCATATTACAGTACCATCCCGTAATTTAATCTGCTATCTCTTCTCTCAAACCATTCTACTGACCCTATTAATGGATCATTGAGAATGTAGAGAGGCCCATTTGCACAGCAAAGATTTAACACTTTCTTTGGCTTCAACATATAGCTGTTTGATTCCTCGTGGCTGTGAGTCATTATTGTGCAGATTTCCATTAAAGTGAAGTAGTTGAGTTATCTAACACCAAAATTGATTTTCAAGGGTTGCTTGCTGTTCATTTGCGTCAGCATTCAACAGATTAATTTAGATCGAAGTCTAAGTCGCCTCTGACATGGATATGAATGTAAAACCTGCTGTATTGTTTTCTGTCCATATTCCACCAGTGTAACTCATCTCTCCAAATACATTTGTTTATTAAGTTAAAGGAATAGTTCACCCAAACATTTGCTGAAAATTTACTCATCTTCAGGCCATCCAAAATGCAGATGAGTTTTTCTTTATCAAAACAGATTTGGAGAAATGTTGCATTACGTCACTTGCTCACCAATGGATCGTCTGCAGTGAATGGGTGCCGTCAGAATGAGAGTCCAAACAGCTGATAAAAACAGCACAATAATCCACAAGTAATCCACACCACTCCAGTCCATCAATTAATGTTGATGTAAAAAGCTGCTTTTTGTAAGAAACAAATTTATCATTAAAACTTAAATCCATTGCTAAAATACCATAATGAAAAGTCTCGCTTGAATCGGGAGAGAAATATGCACAGATTGAGCACTGTTTACATGGACTGGACTGGAGGTGTGTGGACCTTTTATTAATGTTAAACTCTCCTTTGCACAATTTGAAAATAATTATGAATCATATTAGAAAAACCAAATGAAAGTTGTGACCAAATTTAGTGGTGCATTGCATCTTTTCCAAAAGAATTGAAAACAGAATTTGATTTGTTGTCAGAGCAAATATTTACACCTCTAGAAGTCTGGCTTTGAGTAAGGGAGTTTTGTTTAGTTTTGCATTCATGTGATTAATCTCTTCAGTCTTATTAAAAGCAATGCTTTCTGTGGCCCTGAAATAACATTACTCCTGTTCTGTCGCTCGAAAACATCCGTAAAAAAATCTAAACCAGGGTCAGTTCAGACTGAGTGTGTGCTGGAATAGACTCGTGGGTGATAATGATATTAGTCAAGCACCAAAACATGCTAATTATGGATGTCTGCTGTTTTAATCTGGCACTAATTAATTAATTCTGCCATTAATTAATAGTGCATTTCCACCGAACCCTTTTCTGAGATTTGAAATGGATATCAGTTCTACTAGAAATCACTATGCTGAAATTAAGTGTGTAGACAGTGAATTAGCCGGTCTGATTGTGGGATGCTTTGAGCAGATCTGCTGCAGGATTAGATTTAAACCAGAAAGCTAAAAGTGGATTATGTCTTTGTGTCACCTATTAAATAAAGCCTGTTTAATATCCTCTGTGGATATTCTCTCTACAGGACTGCAAGTATTTTTAAAGGCCTCACTGAAAGCATCAGCTTTGCCCACTCAAACTATCTTAAAATCTGGTTTCAAGCCAATTCGCATGGTTTTTGAGTGCTGTACAGTGAACTGCGGGTCGTCATTGGTCATTTGGGAGTTTTCTAACCTGCTATGACGACGGCTGTGATAATTAACCTCATTTCTCTGTCCTCATTTATTTCAAGGCCCTTGTTCCAAGCTTGTACCTTGTGTTTACAAGACAGCACAGACTAACATTTTGCATGAATTTGCATGCAAAAAGATGCCAAAATGTTGTCTTACAAAGTTTTTAAAAGCAGTTGAGAGAGACATTTTGAAAATACATATTTTTGGACTGAACTACAATACTAAAATCTTTGCAAATTACACTTGTACTGTTGAACAAGTTAATCATTCCGAATTTCTTTAATCTTTTTTACTCCTCCTTTCTCAGTAAGTCGATTAGAGGAGCGAGAGGCTGAACTGAAGCGCGAGTATAATTCCCTTCACCTGCGGCACACAGAGGTAAGAGAGCAAATTCAACAAATTCAGCAAATTCAACACAATGTAAATGACAATGGCCATGTACACACTGCAGTTTTGGGAGTGGCAACCACAATATACATTAGTCAAAGAGTGAATTTAAATAAAAATTGTACATGAAAATAGAAGAGTTATTTTAATAAAATTTCACAATATTAATGTTATTATTTTATTAATTAAATGCAGCCTTGGTGAGCAGACTACCAGCTCTTTAAGGCCAATTAATCTGCCTACTTTTTGTTCATTTGTTCTTCAGATGATCCACAACTACATGGAACATGTGGAACGGATCCGGTTGCAGCAGACGGGAGGAGAGACCTCTGACACAGGAACAATTGGCCGAATTCGGTAAGATGAACATGATCAATTATCTGTGCTAAAAAGAAACAGACACCATGATTGTTTATATAAAATTCAATTACATCAGAACAAAGATTGATTGCATTTCACATTTATATTAATGCATGATGATTTTTGATCTTTTTCTCATTACACAGGAAAGAGCGGCCCCTGTCTCTGGGAATCTTTCCCATGTCCAGCGGTGGCTCTTCACTGACGCCTGACATCCAGGGCAGAGCCGAGACTCCCGGAATGGAGGCCTGGAGATTCAATAACCTCAGTCATCAGCGCTCTAACGCCAGCCTCAAGGTACAGTAACATCACAATATCATCATGTAAGAGTTTTGAGGAAGAGAAGATGATAGATACACATTTGATGTCTTTGTTTTGTGAGCATATCCTCTGTTTTTGTAAAGGTACATGTTTGCTGGTGGATAGGGAAGAAAATATGGGCAGTGGTTGTTTGAAAGATGTTGCCACGGAAACATTAGGCAGCGATGATGCATTTTCAAGCATCCTGGGACATCAGCAGTGACCCATTCTATCAAATTTACTACCAAAATACAAGATTAAATTAGATTTTAGTGCTTGCGATACAGTTAAATGACTAGAGGGTTAAAGTTACTATATTAAAGCTGCAGTCCGTAAGTTTTGCCTCTTTGTCGCCATCTCTGTTTGAAAACCTGCAATTGCAGCTATTTGCGGAATAATCTTCATTGTGTTGGTTGTGCACAAGCATGGCTTCAGTGCGGATCAATCTAATGTTTTGAGAAGTATGTGTGGCTGTCAGTCACTGCACCGGTGTGGATACTGTACTCAGGAATCACAGATTCTAGCCTACATCTAGGAATATATGACCCAAATAAGAATTTCCACTGGATACTGTCATCTGAACAGGTAACAATCTGCCCCGTTTGTTCTGACCAACTGAGGAAAAAAACATTACAATAAATCGCACTACCAATGGTGTTTTAAATCTAACAATCACTTAGCTCATATCACATCAAACCGTGCAAATTATGATTGTTATACTTTTTTCTCAAATTTTTAATGCAAACATCAGCATTGCGTGTATGTAGTGTGTATTAGCGTTACATATAGATTTCAATTTCTCTACAGTCTAATCTCTAATTGTCATACCATTTGAATTTCATGTAAAGAAATTCTTTTAATCCAAAAAGCTAATTATTCTGCCTTTGAACTGGTTCTCTTTAAAATACAAAACTTGTGTAATCCCTCGTAGACTATCTGTAATCGATTAAAACTGGAATATAATTTAATTTCAAGTCACATGCATTTCATAAACCTATAATGCTTTCAGGATTACAGTCCACAACCAAAATGATACATTTAATTATTCCAGCTGCTTTGAGAAAAGGCTATAAACGATCCGCCACCTGCAGGATCCTCACAGGATCCTATAGTCTATTAGCCAGGAATACTTCTTTATGTTTACAGACGTGACGTAATGATGCTGCGGCATGTTTGAAATTACCGCAAATTCCCACAAGTACAACTCAAATGAGAAAACCTTATTATAAGCTAACCGTTGTGAATCGGGCTAAAGTAAAGTTGAACACTGGCTGGTTATGTACTTGCTCAAATATTGATTTTGGAAAATTTTTAACCAAAAAAAGTTACGGACTGCAGCTTTAACATATATGATGATATATAACGATATTGAGTGTAATATGCAGTACTTCTGAAAATATTTTGCAGTTCATAATATGAATGGTTTGAAATGGATTCAATACTTACTGATGTTCAATTTAAGAACATCAAATGGACCCTTTTCACATTTCCAGGGTTCTCAGAACTAGGGGTGTGCGATACTGACCAAAAAAATTAAATAATAACAATAACTAAACAATGTATTGCTGAGGGTGATGGTGTGGCTAGTTTAGGCCTTTCATGGATGAATATGACACTAAAACTGCCAGAAGGTGGCAGTAAGTCCCTGTCTTAATGAGTGATTAATTGAATCATTCATTCAAATGATTCATTCAAAATGGCTGAATTAGTTTTAGAAATGAAGCAAGTGACTGGGTTATTATGTATGGGTTATTGAATCATGGACTCAAATAATCTGTTCAAAAACAGATTCGTTCAGGAATAAAGCACAGCAGTGTTGCTCTGAGATGCAAAAATGTTTGAAAATATTTTTGTTGGTGAAACAGGAAAAAACAGACAATATTATGTCTAAAATCTAACTCACTGAATATTAACTTATTGTTTTTTGAACTGTTTAATATGAAGTTAATATCACATTTGCGATCGCACTCATGCGCTAATATTTAGGAAAACGGCACTGTTGCTTGTGAGATATTACTTACCTATATAAATACAAAAACAAACCCATACAGGGATACTATTTGCTTTCATAACTTGAATTATAGGGGCATTTTAACTGCATTTAATAGGCTTCATTAGATTTTCAAGACATGTTTTGTTTATTTTTTACAAAGTGAGTGACATACTCATCATTAAAACAACAATTATGATATTAATGCAGATGATAAATATTGCACACCCCACTCAGAACTGTAGAAGTTCTATATTGGTAAAGAAACTACAATAGATATAATTTTTGTGTTCCCATTTGCTCCAATAGTAAAAGAAAAAATCCATAATATTGTTTCTATGACTTTCCAAAAGAGGAAGAAAAATAGACTTAATGATTATGTTGGTAGGAAGAGAGAAGAAATGAGAAATTCCTCAACCATTGTATTAGCTATGCAGTAGGATTAACTGCCAATGTAACAAAGTATAGTGATATAAACTTTTAAAAAAAATTTATAAGTAAAAATATAAAAAAACTTCACTGTTAATCATGTGAAAAGAGTCCATTATACAGAACATTCATTCCATTAATGTTACAGCCATTTTTCTTTATGTGAACTGATTTGATGCTTCGACATCCACGTTCACCTGCATGAAACATGGCAACATTAAGAATCTGAAGCTCTCTTGTATGGATCGCTGCTTTAAATGTTCTCATGCATAATAATGTTACATTAGAGTTGTGTTTTCCCACCCACCAATGCTAGATCACAGCACAAACACATGAGAGCGCTATTGTGTTTCAAACAAATATAAGATGCCACGTCCCAATTTTCTTGTCCAAGCAGTTGGAGGCGGAGGACACTCCAAAGAAAAGGGATGGTAAGGATGTTCTGGAAGCTTGGGACTCGCTGGCAAACGACTGCAAGGTAGCAAGGCTGTGTGCCGGCGGACAGTGTGTAGTGCAAATCACTGTTGTCCTCTAATAATCAGAAAGTTTATCCACAGAATGTGGTTTGGTGTCTTAACTGCATGCAACTACACAGATCTAGAAAGTCCAGATTAGTAATAAATGCTAAATAAAAAAAGAGCATGTTAACTTGGAGTAATGCACAAATATTTTTAGTTATCTAGGATATAGTTGCATACAGCTAATGCATGGTGTTAAGCTTTTACCGCATGCCATTTCAGTTTCACGCTGTCTTAGATTTCATTCTTCATTTGCACATTTCTAACATTGTGCTATCAAAATGGTAGCTGACAATATCATGTCTTTAGTTGTAACACTTACTGTCGTTATGAATTGGTTTTAACCAGTGTTGGGGAATGTTACTTTTAAAGGGGTCATCTCTTTTGTACTGTTCTCTGAGGTCGACTTATAATGTTATCAAGATTTTTACATCAAAATCATCATGATTTGGAAGTAATAGGCTATTTTCTGTCCTGTACTGAAACTTCCTTAAAAATAAAGTTCATCAAATACAGTTGATTGTTTTCTGCGTAGACCTGCGTTCGCCTCTCTTGTTATTCACACTACATGCATGAATCGGTGGGCGGGGCTAAACAGGTAGCGATGTAGAAGCAGGCGTTGATCTTCTTCTGTGGAGGCGGTGCTTATCCACACTGTTACAACATTAAGCAGAACATTCCTCAAGCTGTCATTTTGGCAGACTAGCTTCAATATAAGCTGTTTTTAGACTAACAAGAAAGTTTTGAGTTCTGAAATTTACAGCACAATGACCTCTTATGTCAAAAGATCAGGGGAATTTTGGTTTCTCAGTTCATGACCCCTTTAAAAGTAATGTTACATTATTTCTTCACTCCTAATAAAAGTAGCTGTTACTTTTTGTATAGTGGGGAAATAATGTTAGTATAAAGTGTGCGGGTATGTAAAACATGGCAATAAATTTTTTCAGTTTTAGTAGGTTTATGTACTGTAGATATAGGTTTTCTACAGTATAAATAACCCCAACACTTGGCTTTAACATAGTTTTTCTTCTTTTCTACAAATTACTGCATTCATTTCAATTGTGTTGCATTTACAGCAGTGTTTTTGACCTATTTCATCAGCATAAATTATATTTGCTTTGTTGTTTGGGGTGTGTTGTGTAAATCTCGGTGTGTTGCAGTGTGTTTTTGTAGAGATTGACCGATAATTGGTTTTGCTGATTTTATTTTCCCCTCTTGTGTTATCAGTTCTTAAGTACCAGTATGGTACGCCTATAAATCACTCTACTTAATATATTGTTTGGATAAAATTGTAAACTTTTATTTTTTAAATGTGTATCTTAATAATCAGACAGCAAAGGTACAAAACAACTTTGCATTATATAAAAAAGTAAATAAACCTTTTTTTTTTTATTGTCAAAAATCAGAAATTTAAACTCCGAATCAGAAATAAATATATTTAGTAATATTGTAATATTTACAATATTTCTGCATCTTAGTTATCAGACACTTGAAAAAAACAAAAAATCTGTGTCGGTCGATCTCATTTGTTTGGTGTTCTAATCTCTGTTATTTTGTTATTTTTGTATCATGTAAGCTTTCTTACAGTTGCATCAATGAGCTGTCAAGTGTTTGCCCTTTTTGTGTTTGCAGTCTTATATTTTAATACCTTTAACCTGAACTGACACTGATTTGTCTAGTTATTATTTGACGCTTGTTTTCAAAAAAAAAAAAAAAAAGTCTACAGCAATGCCATCCCCTATATATTTTGTCGTGTCTGTCCTGTGTGTGTTTGTGTGGCCGTTGGTCTCACCTCAGTTTGTCAAATGTTCAGGGTTTAAGTGAATATCCTGACCCTTCTGTGTTTTCATGTTGCTTTCTCTCCTCTGTCCCTGAGCTGTGACCTCTGACCTTCAGGTAATGAGCATTGTGCGTTGAATGATTTCAGGATGAGCTGTCTGACCTCAGCCAGGGAGGCTCAAAGTCTGTCACTCCCATGTCCACCACGGCCTCAGATCTGGCCCTGGACTCGCACAGAGAGGATGGAGAGGGAATCTGGAAGAACACCGAGGTTCAGGCTGTTCCAGGGACCAGGAGCGTCTCTGCGGGTTAGAAGCTTTTTACTGTGCATGGAAAGCGTTTCAGCTGTAAATGACTCTAAGATTGGACAGTGTTGCTCAAATGGCACTTCATTTAGTGTTATACACTACCATTCAGAAGTTTAGGGTCGGTAAGATTGTTCTTAATGTTCAGTGAGGCTATATTTATTTGATTTAAAAATGCAGTAAAAACAGCAATATTGTGAAATATTTTTACAATTTAAAAGAACTGTTTTCTACTGGAATATATTTTAAAGTGTAATTTATTCCTGTGATGTAAAGCTGAATTTCCAGCATCATTACTCAGTCTTCAGTGTCACGTGATCCTTCAGAAATTATTCTGATATGCTGATTTGCTGCTCAAAACATTTATTATTATCAATGTTGAAAACACTTGTGCTGCTTAATATGTTTGTGGTAACTGTGATAGGCCTACTTTTTTTCAGGATTCTTTGATAAATATGCAGTTGTCCATTTTGATTATTCAGGTCTGGCTGATAATGAGGAAAAGTCAGATGTTCAGGCCATTATTGAGTCCACACCAGAGCTGGACATGGACCTCGGATATAAAGGTTCAAGGTAACCAATGTGCCATAAATCAAACACTGTGTCTAAAACATTTGAATGTGTCTTCGAAGGCCTAGAAATATTGTTTAGGTTTAATAGGATTCTCTAAACTGAACTGAGTAACCTCAGGTTTACCCTCTCATATTAAAGTGTCAGATCCTAAATCCAGTGCTGGCCTATAATTGAATGATGTAACATGCTCGTTGCTGATGTGTTGAAGCACCCCGACCCAAGGGATTGAGAACATGGCGTTCGACCGAAATACAGAGTCTCTCTTCGAAGAAGTGTCGTCAGCAGGCACAGGTTTGATTGGAGATGTGGATGAAGGGGCAGATCTGTTGGGTACGTTTGTTGCTGTTAATTTTCAGATAGTTTTACAGTTTTTTTAGCTTGATCTTTATTAACATCAAAGGAATAGTTCATTCAAAAATTTGCTGAGAATTTACTCATCCTCGGGACATCCAAGATGTAGATGAGTTTGTTTTTTCATCAGAACAGATTTGGAGAAATGTATCATTACATCACTTGTTCACCAGTGGATCCTCTGCAGTGAATGGGTGCCGTCAGAATGAGAGTCCAAACAGCTGATAAAAACAGCACAATAATCCACACCACTCCAGTTCATCAGTTAACGTCTTGTGAAGTGAAAAGTTACATGATTGTAAGAAACAAATTCATCATTAAGATGTTTCTAACTTCAAACCGTTGCTTGCGGATAGAGTCCTCTATCATTAGTATTTCTTTCTCCAGTGAAAAAAATCATCCTGTCTGAATCAGGAGAGAAATATGCACAGATCAATCACCGTTTACAAGCAAAAACAGTTCAAAACAAATGTGTCTGTGGATTTTGATCGTTATTATGGTATTTTGGCCACAATCAATGGTTTAAATTTAAAGCGTCTTAATGATGGATTTGTTTCTTAAAAACACAGCTTTTTACTTCATGAGACGTTAACTGATGGACTGGAGTGGTGTGGATTACTTGTGGATTATTGTGATGTTTTTATCAGCTGTTTGGACTCTCATTCTGACGGCACCCATTCACTGCAGAGGATCCACTGGTGAGCAAGTGATGCAATGATACAGTACATTTCTCCAAATCTGTTCTGATGAAGAAACAAACTCATCTACATCTTGGATGTTCTGAGGGTGAGCACATTTTCAGCAAGTTTTCGTTTTTAGGTTAACTAGTCCTTTAAATGTGTCATTTGCCATCATAATGAGATGAGCTCTGTGATGGTGGCACAGTCCCATGATGCTCTGTTTTGCATGTTGAACTGACCCAGATTTCTCTCTCCATGCCCTGTTGCCCTGTTCTTCCCTCTAACCGCAGTGGAGTACTCGGGTGTGTAAGACATCCTTGCTTCTTTCTGTCAGAGAAACTTTGCTTGTGTTTCAATTAGCATCATTTTTGTATCTAAATCTTTCATTTGTTCCTCATACTTCTCCATACTTTCCCCTTTAACTGAATCATACAGTAGAAAATAGTGCCAACCGTATGGCAGCAACATGATATGAACATTTTCACCTACTGTAGCATGATGTAGCACGGAATGGGGTGATGGTGTTAGACTCAAGGCCACTCAGAATCTGCTGACATTTTCACATTTTCTGCGCTGATTATGAGATTATGATATATCTCACAATTGTTTTTTTCTTCTTTATAACACGCAATTTTGAGTAACTAAGTCAGAAATGTGAGATATAAACTCACAGTTCTGAGAACATATATCCCATCGAGAAAAAAAGTCAGAATTGTGAGAGAACTCAGAATTGCGAGGAAAAAATCAGAATTGCGAGATACAAACTCGCATTTGCTAGAAAAGTCATTTTTTTATCTTGTAATTCTGACTTTATTTCTCGCAATTGTGAGTTTATATCATGCAATTCTAAGAAAAAAGTCAGAATTGTGAGATTAAAATATCAATCACCTTTTCTTTTGTTTTTCTTTTTTTATTCTGTGGGAAAAACAGCCTGTCATATCTATCTGCTATCTTTTGAAACAGAAATACATGTATATTCCAATAGTAATAGTACAATTGATATTCACTGAGAAAGATTTAATTCTAATATTTAATTTAATACAAGAAGTAAAAAGTGTTACAATCGATTCCATTAGAGTTAATTGTTAAAAAAAATTATAACATGTAAAATTCGAATTATCTAAAATTAAAACACACTTCAAAGTAATAATATAATTACTTTAATACTATCTAATTTCTTTTACATGTAAAAAAATACAGTGACAACAGTAATAAAGTGAAATATTTTTGCAATCTCTAATAACTATTTTCTGTTTTAGTATGTTTTAAAATGCAGTTTATTCCCGTGAATAAATTTATTTAATTGCAATACATTTTTTCAGGATTCTTTGTTGAATAAAAAGTTCAAAAGAACAGCATTTAATAGTATAGCAGTATATAATAATAGTAGTAGTAGTAGAAAATAATTAATAATAGTATTTAACAGTAATATTGAGTGTCCCCAAAATCATTTTAATAGCTCAAATTATTTTTATACCCCAGATTACTTTATGTAAAATGACAAAATGACACTTTTTATGTAATCTTTTTCACAAATTGATGCCTGGTTTCCCCTACTACACTCAATGTTAGTAGCTATCTTGTAGGTCACATTAGCCGTAATATTAAGTGAACTTGGCACAGATTCTGTGTGGGTCTAGTTACGGCTAATCTGAATGTGGTTGAATAGTTGTGCTGATCTGTCAGTGGTCTCTCCACTCTTTCGAGCATCTCTTGGTTTTTCTGTGACCTGTTAACTCTCACCTCACAGCTGTCCATTCCTGTTTCACTCTCCATGTGTCTGTCTCTCTGTCGAATACACGCAGTGCATGCCCTTTCACACCTGAGTCTGTCCGGTAAGACCATTCATACCTGTCTAACCTGAAAACACAGGGCACATAAAACTCATCTCCAACGTTTTGAATCTTTAGATAGTGTTTTTATTATCACATTATTGCTTTTGTCATCATCAGTTTGCCTCGGCTGTACTGTTATTAGAGATTTTTGTGATGTATTTTGCAGGCATGGGTCGTGAGGTGGAGAATCTCATTCAGGAAAATGTGCAGTTGCTTGAGACAAAGTGAGTAATGTCGTAACTCTTTACAGTTTATTTACTGTTTTATGTTGCTTTGTTGTTGACAGCGCATTGTTTGTGTGCACAGAAATGCATTGAACGTGGTGAAGAACGATCTGATCGCTCGTGTGGACGAGCTCTCCTGTGAGAAGGAGGTTCTTCAGGGGGAGCTGGATGCGGTTTTGCAGGCCAAAGCCAAACTAGAGGACAAAAACAAGGAGCTGGAGGAGGAACTCAAGAAGTGAGTCATTGTTTCGACCAAATAATACAAAAGAAGCCTAAGGGATGCATTCATATGCAGTTGTTCAGGGTCTAGTTATCATGCGTTACTAGCTGAATTTTAAAATAAATCAAACATGATGTATTTAGGTTAGTAGCCACAGGTGGTTTATCACATTAATGTGTGTCTTTTTCATGAGAAGCTATTGCTATATGGACTGTGTAATTAAATGTGTAACTAGATTGTACAATTGCACTGAAAATGAGGGACTCATAAGAATTTCATAACGCAGAGTGAAAGCAGAGGCAGAGGTGGCCAAACAGAACAATAATAAAGATGAGGATGAGGTAAGTAGTAATATTTAAGTATCACAATAAATATAAGAGTCAGTGAGATTAATACTATATAAAATAAATTAATAATTTTATATACAGCAAGGATGCATTAAATTGATCAGAATGAAAGTGCTTTAATTTATATTGTTACAAAAGACATTTTGGTTCAAATAAATGCTGTTCTTTTAAACTTTCTATTCATCAAAGAATCCTGAAAAAAAAATATATCATGATTTTTCACAAAAATGTGAAGCAGCACAACTGTTTTTAACATTGATAATAATAAGAAATGATTCATGAGCAGCAAATTTAGACTGATTTCTAAAGGATCATGTGACACTGAAGACTGGAGTAATGATGCTGAAAATTCAGCTTTGATCGCATGAATAAATTTACATTTGAAAAAATATTTTAAATTAAATTTAAATATTTCAGAGTATTATTGTTCTTAACTGTAGGGACTTCTGTCAAAAACATTAGAAAAATCTTAAACTTTTAAACAGGTCTTCTGAAGCCATGTGATAGCTTTGTGTGAAGCTGTTTGCAGCAGTAAATGCTGCCCTTACTCTCCAATACACATTCATTTTCTAGTTCACTATATTAAATTATTTTATTTAAAACTACATGTTTTGACTAATACATGTTAAAGTAATAATTGTTATGCTCAAATGGTGCACACTACAGTATGTAACTCCGTGTCCCCTTTCGTTGGGTGTCCGCAGAGCGATGTGCCCACAGCTCAGAGGAGGAGGTTCACACGGGTGGAGATGGCTCGAGTCCTGATGGAGCGAAACCAGTACAAGGAGAGACTGATGGAGCTGCAGGAGGCCGTCAGGTGGACGGAAATGATCCGGTAAACATTTCACTGTAACACTGCACTGTAAAGAAAAGATAGCTCAAATTTGCTCTACCGTCCAAAATAGAAAACAGAAGCTCTTTTCTATCCTTTTTTAATTTCAGATGGTTATGAGCTTTATTATTTCATTTTATCAATAGGTCCAGAATTACAATATAATTGTTAGTGCAGCAGCCAAGCAAATCACATTTTTAATGACGATGTTACTGTTTGTTTATTTCTGCTGTCTTCAGTGTCTGATCAGACCATAGTTTTTCACGCTCAGCTTGAGCTCTGTTATCAAACTAATTATCCAAGAAAGTAGGCCAGTATTTCTGGCTCTTGAAGAAAAACCCTACGCCGCCACATGGAGACTGTCTGCTTGCTCTCGGCTCTCCTACAGTGATGTGTCTTGTTTTTCCACAGAGCTTCAAGGGAAAACTCTGAAGTTGCAGAGAAGAAGAGGTCAAGCATCAGGCAATTGTAAGACCTCATCTCAACTGCTAGTCACACAGATCACAAATGTGAGCTCGGGCTCTTCACACCTGTCTTTGCCTGTGTCCTGTTTCAGCTTCAGTCGCCTGTTCAGTTCCTCAACGTCCAGCAACACAGCGAGAGGTTTACCGTCCAACGTCAAGTACAACCCACCCAGCATCATGAAAAAGAGCAACACCTTCTCCCAGTTCCCAAGAGAAAAGTCCAAAGCGTTCGACTTCCTCAAAGAAGAGTAACTCTTCTATTTAACCTTGTCAAACATACAAACAAGTTTTTAAGTCAAATAAAATTCAGGATGCAATGTGCATTATTGGCAAACCAATACAGCAACAAAGATGAATCCGAAACTGATTAATATTTAGATGAAATGCATGTATTTGTGTCAAGTATTATATAACTAGTTGCATTTTATAATGTGCATTTAGCGTTGTATTTTCACATGCAGTGTTTTGGTATCAAGACCCACCAGTTGAAAGCAATGTAAATCTAGAATATGAAGAAATTCTTGTCTGGCGTCACACAGCACACCAACGTGTTAATTAACATTACATAATTCATCATGTGTCCCCTCTTCAATTTTTTCTTGACTTTTTCCATCAGGGTGGACTCGAGTGGTTCTCTGTCCCGCCGGGAGCAGAAGCGCGCTCAATACGAGCATGTGAAAGCCCACGTGCAGAAGGAGGATGGCAGGGTTACAGCACATGGCTGGAGCCTCCCTGGAAAATACAAGGCAATGCAATATTTTATTTTATTTTACTGTTTATTTTATTTTATCCAGAATTATAATATATTTATTAGTACGGCAGCCAAGCAAATCACAATGCTGTTGTGCGCATATGATTATACATAATACTAAATAATTTTATTTTATTTTATTTTATTTTATAGGTTCAGTATTATGTATTTATTAGTACAGCAGGCAGCTAAGCAAATCACAGTGCTACTGTTGTATTTTTTTTTTTTCTTAATTTCTACCATCTTTTTTTTTTTTTTTTTTTTATGTTCAGTTTGAGCTCTGTTCTCAAACTAATTGTCCAAGAAAGTAGGCCAGTTTTTCTGGCTAGGTTACAAAACAAGAACCACAAACCTTTTATTTTATTGTTTTATTATTTACACATTTTCTACTTACATTTTTGTAAAATATCTCTAATTGTCCTGTAACATTTTATTTTTTTTATTTTTCTTTGTTTGTTTTATTTTATTAATTCCACATTTTCTACTGATCTTTTTTGTAAAATATCTATAATTGTACTGTAATCTATTCTTTTTGAAAAACAGTGTAACATTTTATTTATTTTGGTTTTATTTTATTGTACTTTTGTTTGTTTTATTTTTGTGTTACATTTTATTTTCTTTATTCCAGATTTTCAAATTGTACAATTATCTTGCACTTAAGAACTATTTGTAACATTGCAACATTATATTTTGTGTTATACATGTTCTTTTTAGGTTGCTAATGGTGGCCATGCAGAGAACAAAATAAACCTACCTGTTCCTGTGTGTCTCAGGCCACTGGAGCAGAAAGATGCTTCTATGAAGGTGAAGAAAGATGATTGAAATCAACTGTTTTGCTGCAATACTTCAGTAGTTCTGTTTGTTAAGAAAATAGGAAATACATTTATGAAGTCTCAGTCGATATGACTTCAGGCTGTTGATATTTCTCCTGATGTCCTCTGTGCAGCTCCTGTGTGCAGCTGGAGTGAACCTGTCAGGTGGACGCTCATGTGAGGGAAGCTCTGGCGTCTCTGGTGAAGAGTCTGCAGTGGAGACAGACGCCTCCAAACAGAGGAAAGGCTCCCAGAACAGCCTAGATCAGCTGGAGCAGGAACCTAAGGTTAACCTAATAAATTTCATTTACATATAGAAGCCATATACATACAGAAAAGGCACAGACCTATAAATTAGAGAGTGTGCAAAATTGTCATAAGAACTACAGAAAGACTGGTTTTGATGTGAGAAATCTCGACTAACATTGTAAGTGGACTTTCACAAAACAAAAAGCTAAAAAAGTGGTCGTTTAAACTAGGTATTTAGGCTTGGATTCTCATTGCGATTGTATAAAAATGTATCAGACCCACATAAAAGACACGCGTACCTCTAAAAACATTCATATGCAGCGTTGACAGTGTTGGTTGTTCATGCAGTGATATTGTGTGTGTGTCAACAGGAGCAGGAGCGGGAGCAGACGGTGCATGTGGAGATGTCCAGTCGCGTTTGGATCTGTACGAGCACCCACTCCTCCACAAAGGTGATGATCATGGATGTGACGCGGCCTGACGACCTGCTGGACAGCTTCTACGTCTGTAACTCATGTGTGCTGTGCATCGCCAGCGTACCAGGTCAGAAATGTACACCTCTCGTAACAGTAATCGCTCACTTCATCTCTGTCATGTTTCTTTCAGTCATGGGCATAAATAGTTTATCATTACATCTCGATAAACTAAGACAAAATGCAGTTCTTATGCAAAATGTTAAAATGCTGCTAAGACATCCAGGCAAAAAGAACAGAGACCACACTTTGATTTCAATAGAAATAGTTACTCTGTTTTAATCTTTACTAGAACCAACTCAAACCAAACTAGTTTTACTAGTGAGTAAAAAGTCTCTTTGCATTGACTTTGTATGTTGAAATATGGCTCAAAACTCATTTTAGTTAACTTTTTTAGTAAACCAATCAATAAAAAAAGTACTATTTTTATTGTAACCTTTAAAATTAAGACTTTTTATAATATATTTGACTAATTAATAATTAAAACAAATGTATTACTATTGTAATAATTTGTTGTACTGAAAACAATAATATTAATTATATGAATAATTTCATTTACTACAATAGTAAAATTACAATGCTAATATTTTTGTTTCTTTATTTCTTCACTTCCCAGCATAAAAATCATCTTTCTGGCAGAAAACTGCAAAATAAAAGTAAAAAGTAAAATAATGTTTAGTTGTCCACAGGTTTATAAACATTTCTCATTTCAATATCTGGTGAAATACTGTAACCTTGTCTCAAGAAAAACATGGTACATTCTGTAAATGTGAAAATAAAGTAAACCTGGTGCACATTGTGCTCCCAGAAGATTAATTGCAGCTGTACATTGTACTAAAACCCCCTTCAAAATTTCAAGAAAAATCACTAGATAATCTAAAACCTGTTGTTTAATATTTAATTTGGAACATGTTCATTGTAGATCATTGTTAATGATTCTGTGACAAATGGCACTAGATAGCGCTTTAGACTGAGACACCAGAGATACTTAAAACTAGTGCCGCCAATCGATTAATCACAGTCATGGACGATTAATCGCAAATTTAAAATGCTAGGATTTACCTGTAAATGTGTTGAAATAAAGAAATGCATGCCGAACTAGTTTAAGGAAACAGAACCTTTCACACCTCCGCCAGGTATGAGACATAATCCTTATTATTCTTTTGTTTTTATTCAGCCATTATCAGCCTTTATACTGGCAATAAAACGTTTACCAAGCCACATCGCTTCAATCCCAGTATACATTTACCCAACTGTACTGGAGGCGAGGAGCTTCAGTAGAACATCAGTGAACTGTGGTCAGATGAGATGTTGTCAGGCCATATGTCAGTAAAAACGCATCTTCCTGTCCTGTCAGCTGTTATACTGTGCTCTTAGCGCATGCTCTTCAAGTGCACGCACAAATGTGCCTGTGTTGTGCCAAATTCTGACCCCTGCCAGATTATTACCCCCCCATAGTATTGGTAGGTTTAGGGTTAGGTGTGGGGGAGGGGTTAGGATTAGGCAATCAGATTTCAACGAGAGGGGTAATAATTTGGTAGAGGGTCGAAAATGGGAACAACACTGCGCTGTGTTAGGCTATATTAAAGCGCCGTATCATATTCAAACCCAAATGAAATTACGAGTAGGCTGTGCAATGTCGTAGTTATGTCATGAAGTCACAAAAAAGGCGATTAAAGCTGCCTTAAAACTGTGCGTGCAAGTATTTATTTTTTATGAATCACATGTAAAGCAGTGTTAGATCTGCATCTAGTTCAGCAATGTCAGTTTTTAAAGTAGCAGCCAAAATAACCTAATAACCAGTGACGTCTGCTAATCAAAGAACAAAAGAAAAAAGAGGAAATCACTAACTAATGTAGTTTTAATCTTTATCTCTATTTAATTTAGAATGTAGTGTTTGATAACTTTATTAAATTAGGCTATATTTTTCATAAGTAATTTTATTTATGTAAAGATTGTTTTAAGTTCACTTAAATTAGAAGTTTTTTAAAGTCTAATAAATGTTAAATTGATAGCTCTCAATTATACTGTAATGTTGAATAGCTAGTCAATGGTTAAATAGTAGGAAAAAAATTCATAGAGACATCAGTTGGTATTGATACTTGCCTTCAGTCATAATAAAAGATGGCATTAAAGAAATATTAAAAATATACTATCTATATGTTGTTTCTACATTAATTTGAAGATTGAATGTGAAATTATTGCAATATAATGGTATAATTAAATACTTTAATGTTAGGTGGGATTAATCGCGATTAATTTCAGAAAAAATTTGCGATTTTAATTAGTTTTTTTTTTTTTAATCGATTGACAGCACTATTATGAAAATATCCAAATCTCAAGAAAATCACATACAAATATCCTATCGTAATCGTGTGTTTATTATCTAATATAATCTGTAGTGGCTGTTGTAATGTTTATTTCTGCTGTGTAAAGCCTTAACATGTGTGCTCTGCTGAAACTCACGTTGTTTGATGTTACCGCCTCTCCGTTCTTAAGTTGCCAGGGATACATTCCAAGTATAATACGCATTAGTAAAAGGATCTGTTTAAATTTTTATTTGTCTATATACACTTTGGGCGGCTGCGGTACATTATAAAAGTAGCCCAAAAAAACACAACCCACGGCTCTGTAATTTTTCCCGCGACTGCATTTTCAAAATAGCCCACTTGTACGGAAAACCGCGACCCTGGCAACACTGGTTCGCTGTAGCCTCATCATACAATGATAGATAACCTTCCGCGCTGCGATGACGGGAAGAAGTTGGGGTCAAACCTTATCAAACGATTAATTTGCGTTAAAAAAATATTAAAGCGTTAAATTTTTTTAGATTAATCACATGCGTTAACACGTTAACGTTGACAGCCCTACTTAAAACATCATATTTTTGTTTCGCTTGAAATTGAAATTATCAAGCTGAATTTCTGTAAGTGCTTATGTTTTGTTGCTTGCAATTTTTCAGACATTTGAAAGGAAATATAGTAAATGTTTGCAGTGGCAAATCCAATAGCATCTGTAAATGTACACTTGCCTTTGTAGTCACACGTTGGGGTTGGGCGTCTTGGTATCAAATGGAAATGGAGAAATACTTCACATCATTAATGCAATTCACTTTTAGGAAACTAATGACAATGGCATTAAATATAAATGATCCCAGTAATGTCGTTGTATTGTGATTTCCAGGAGTCTTGGAGACAGACTATCCTGCAGGGGAGGAGATTCCTCAGGACCTGGAGGCGGGGCCAGACGCTTTATTGGCCAGCAGCAGCTCTCAGGGCAGTGAGGGTGCGTTGAGTGACGTGTCAGCGGTGGGCTGCAGTGTTGAAGAGTCCAGCACAGGATCTCAGACGGGCAGCACAGGGGCCAACGAGCAGTCAGCAGAACAGAGTCCTGCTAGAGGAAGTGGTAAGAACTGTCTTAAAGATCAGTGAGGTCTTGTAATTTTGACAACTCTTTATAGAAGCAATAGTCCAGAATTTAGTTTGGATGAGCTGTTTGAAGTTTAACTTCTGATAGGTGAAATAATTGTCAGAAAGATTGAATTTGAATGAAATGGAACAGTTTACTGCACCTTTAGACAAAATCTAAAAAAAAAAAAAGGGTTGCATATGCTTTTGTTGAGTATCATATTTAAAACATCAGGCTTTGGCTCAACTAGTAATATATAGTGAGAATATGGATATCATACTTGAGTAGAAAAAAAAAAAGCAATATATGCAATCTGTGCAGTTGCTGATATTTATATGGCCAAAAAGTAAGATGAATTTCTGTAATATACATCAATGAGATTTTTATAACAGAATACTACTACTTACATAAAATGCATGTAAATATCAGTTGTCACTATTTATCTTTCAATAATATGTCTAAGTAAGAAAATATTTAAATGCTTAGTTTTATGTTCAAAGCTCTATAGTTTTTATTGTGGGGCAAAACATATAATGAATAAAATGCAATACAATAATGAATGAGAGTTAAACAAATTAACATCCCTCAAAAGCTTTTCACAGCAAAAAGACACATGAACCACAACCTGAAGATGGATGCTCTCAGAATGATGCTAAAAGGCCTTTTACTTGTCAAGTTTTGGTCATGTTGATAACTTAAAGGCTCTTGAAATTTGCTTATCAAATATGATACAGCAGGCTTTATAGGGTTAAAAGTAAACGTGACAGAAGTCTCTGTCGTAGATCTCTCCAGAGCTCCCAGTGAAGATGGGCTCCCTGCAGCCGAGGAAGCTATGGAGGCCACAGAGGAAGAGCAGGAGAGCCCGGGACAGGACACCAGTCAGCCAGGAATGTACACGGAGCACGTGTTTACAGACCCACTGGGAACAGAGTCTTCTGGGACTTCAACAGGCAACGATAACCAGAGGTGAGCCGGGCACAGTGTCTTTATCACTGCTGATTTATATCCAGATGTGGATGGGAACTCATCCTTGGTTGGGTTCCTTGTCAGGGAGTCCGATCAGGACAGGGATGATATGGCCTCAGCAGGTGGAAAGACGAATATGGCAAAAGAAGAGATCCAGAGGATGAGCAGTGCGCTGCCCACCATGTGGCTGGGGGCTCAGAACGGCTGGTGAGATGCACGCACACAAATACACAAACATAAAACAGCATCTGGCCACACGTGCCATATAAGTGCGTTTCCTTTATGGCAACAGACTTTGTTAAACACCATAATTTATGAACGGATTTTTTTAAAATATATATTTGCCATACTGTCTTTCGATCTCAGTTTGACAACCTGTTTCCTGGAGTATTTTTGTCCACCTGAAGTTTGTGGTCAAATAGAGCTCTATGATTTCCATGATGCAGAAAACTATGATAGAATTGCGGAATTCACTCATCAAAATGGAATTTACTGTGTAACTCAGAATCTCACAGAATACAGCAAATAAAAAATGTAGAGCTGCACAATTAATCAAATTTAAATTGCGATATAAACTAGTCTCTGACTTCATTTAAATATGCAGCCTGCCTGTTCTGTGTATCTCTGTGAGAATGAGCAGCACGGTTTCATCGAGACCTGCTCTGAGAGTCAAAATTTCATTTTGATTATTGTCAAATACACACAGAAACTGAAAGGTCTTCACTACAATCTGCCAAATTAAGAGCTTGATTAAAACTTGAAGAAACTGACGTAAATATTATAACACTTTTTTTTTTTTAACAGTAAAATGTACTTCTCAATTTTAACAACAACAATAATAATAATAATAATAATAAAACAATTCATTAAAATGTTTTTTTTTTAAAAGAACATTTTATTTTACCAAAAATATTTCTGAATTTTATTTGACAATAAGTCAATAAAGAAATGTATAAATAAATCCAATGTTCAGCTGTAAACCAATTGTTTTACTTTCAGTTGATTACATTTTAAATGTATTTTTATGAAGTTTTATGAATTCATGATTTATAATTTATTCCACTGTTTTGTATTAAATCTATTAAATCATTAAACACAGAATCTAGAAAATGTCAGCAGACAACACAATTTGGGAAAAACTAAATGAACATTAATACAGATATCATAAGGTGCTGTATATATTAAATTGTTAGTTTTATAAATTCAGTTAATCAGACATGCTTTTTTTGGATGCTTGGAAATGAATTAATCATTAAACCAGAATCCAGATTAATAAAGTCAGCTGAACAATCAACATGTGCCAAATTAAATGTAGTGTACTTTGACCAAGATCTACAGTATAGCGACTGCACAGCTAAAATGTTACATGTTAAAAGTACACTCTATCATAACATCAGTGTTTTGCAATCTGAGAGTTTAACTTTTCTCTTTTGCAAATGTCTTTCATGTAGTTTATATGTGCACTCATCTGTCGCTCGATGGAGGAAGTGTCTTCATGCTGTCAAGCTCAAGGATTCCATCTTGAACATTGTGTAAGTTGAAACTCAAGAATACAGTGTAACTTTTGAAATATTGTGTTTTTTATATATATATATTTGAGTGGGATTTCAGTTTATGCGGCCAGATGATATAGCAACTTGTTAAAGTTGCTATATTTTTATTCAATTGCAATATTCAGTTCAAATCAAAAGAAAACTCTGCAGCAAACATGAGTTCTAGTGATCTTTACCATTATTTCTCTACACAGACATGTGAAAGGCCGTGTTTTGGTGGCTCTGGCTGACGGTACACTGGCCATCTTTCACAGAGGTCTTGGTAAGACGCTGTCAGTTTGCTAATAATTCAGATACTCCTCTCAATTTGACTTTTAGTTGTTAAAACCATCCTCGTTCTGCTTTTACAGACAGCCAGTGGGATTTAACCAACTACCACCTCTTGGACCTCGGCCGGCCGCATCACTCAATCCGCTGCATGACCGTCGTGCATGATAAAGTGTGGTGCGGCTACAGAAACAAGATCTATGTGATTCAGCCCAAAGCAATGAAAATAGAGGTTCGTAATTATGTCTTAGTCTTCACTGTGTTCATTTTTGCATTTTGAGAGTTGTGTTGAATGCAGGATACTTTACAGTGTGTTGTGATTTTTCTCTGCGTGAAACAGAAGTCTTTTGACGCCCACCCGCGTAAGGAGAGTCAGGTGCGTCAGCTGGCCTGGGTGGGTGACGGTATCTGGGTGTCCATCCGGCTAGACTCCACCCTCCGCCTCTTCCACGCTCACACCTTCCAGCATCTCCAGGACGTGGACATTGAACCTTATGTCAGCAAAATGTTAGGTGAGAATACTGTGAATATATGTTTTTACTAGTGCTGTCAAACAAAATAAAATATTTTGTTTACATAATATATATGTGTGTACTGTGTATATTTATTATGTGTATGTAAATACACACACATGCATGTGTATATATTTAAGAAAAATGTTACATTTATATATTAAATATATTTATATATGATATAATTTATATGAATATAAATATATACACGTAAATACATGTAAATATTAAAAAGAAAAAAAATATATATATACTGTATGTGTGTGTATTTGTATATACATATTAAATATACACAGTACTGTACACACACAAATATTATGCAAACAGAAACTTTTATTTTGGATGCGATTAATCGTTTGACAGCACAAATTTTTAGGTTCATGGGGACCACCTCTCATATTATATTATATTATTAATTATCCTGTAGAGTAAATTCTCTATAATTGCACAGATCTGAGAGGGAATTTGTGCGATTTAGATGGTTAGTTTACAAAAAATTTGTTCACCCTTATGTCACATACTTCCTTCTGTACAAGATGTATACTGCTGTTCAAAATTTTGGGGTCGGTAAGATTTAAAAAAAAAAAATTCATCTGCATTTATTTGATATAAAACATCAATATTGTGAAACATTATTACAATTTAACATAACTGTCTATTTCTATTTTAATATATGTTAAAATGTAATGTATTTCTGTGATGCAAAGCTGAATTTCCAGCATCATTTCTTCAGTGTCACATGATCCTTCAGAAATCAGTCTAATATACTGATTTGCTGTTTAAGAAACATCTATAATTATTATCAGTGTTGAAAACGGCTTAAAACATTTTTTGGAAACCTTTCAGGAATCTTTGATGAATAGAAATCTTTTGTTACATTATAAATGCCTTTACTGCCATTTTTATCAAATTAATGTATCCTCACTAAATCAAAGTATTAATTTCTTTAAAAAAAAATGCTACTGAGCCCAAACCTTTGAATGTTGGTGTATGTCGACAAAACACGAAAATAACAAGATTTGAACTTTTTTATATTACGCTTTTGAATAAATAAACAATTGAATGCACTTCCTCGTGTCTTTAACAGGAACGGGAAAACTGGGCTTCTCTTTTGTGAGGATCACGGCTCTAATGGTTTCCTGTAACCGGCTGTGGGTGGGAACAGGAAATGGTGTCATCATCTCCATCCCTTTATCAGACTGTAAGCCAATATCACACACACACACACACACGGTGCACATTAGTACTTGATATAGAAGGCAGCATTAGTTTCAGTCTCTTTGGCCACTTCTCTCTGTTTTTCTCCTCCAGTTTTCCTTATTCTTGTCTTTCTCGTCTCCTGTGTCTGTAGCTGTAGGTCAGTGTGGATATCTAGGTCAGAGGGGTGAGTGGGAAACACAGTTGACAGCAGGCTTATTCTGAGACTGTCTTGCTTTGCTTCTTTGCTGCATCTTGCTCAGCTTGGTTCAATATGTCATCTGCAAGCTCTTAGTTCCTCTCAGATCTTCCGCTCTCTTGACTGTTTTTCCATCTTTCTGGGCTGAGCAACAGTGAATCTGCATCTAGCCAAAATTTGCTTTAATTCTTTAATGTTAATGAGTGTCTCCCAGTAATTTCGCAAATTGAATTTGACAGGCATTTGCTCTGCGAGAGACAGTGTCTTTGGTGCTCTATTAAATGCTTGAGACACTTGTGGTTAAACATCTTTTTCTTTCCCCAGCAGCTCATAAGACTGTAGGAGCGATCGCCTGCCGTCCAGGTGGCGCGGTGCGAGTGTATGGCGATGACACTGTGGATTGTGCGGTGACGGGCTCGTACGTACCGTACTGCTCCATGGCACACGCTCAGCTCTGCTTCCACGGCCACAGAGACGCTGTTAAATTCTTCGCTACTGTTCCAGGTAAGACATAGTAACACAGTGCCTCGGTATTGATTGGGAAGCCTCGTGATTGATGAAGTCAGCATCGTGAAAGGTCCGGTTTAGTGCATTATGGCATCTGGTGGTGTTTGATATAATGACTGGTGAAGTGCAAATCCGTGCTAATGTGTTAACGTTGTGCTTCAGGTCAGGTTATTGTGCCCGGAGCTGAAGGTTTGACTGAGAACTCAGACTCAGACGGCAAGAGCATGCTCATCATGAGCGGAGGAGAGGGATACATCGACTTTAGGATCGGTAAGAGCTTCAGTAGGAAATCTCTCTAGCATCGGTTCATGAGCAGCAGATGGTATTTCTGCAGGTTACATAATGTAAACATGTAAATGTGCACATCCTGCAGTTCATTCATAAAGGGCTCATGTCACATTCATATTCAAAATGACAGTAAAAACTAATATTGTGAAATATTATTAGAATTTAAAATAACTGTTTAATGTTTTAATATATGTTGAAATATAATTTTTTCCTGTGACGCAAAGCTGAATTTTCAGCATAATTTTTTCAGTCTTCAGCGTCACATGATCCTTTAGAAATCATAATAATATACTGATTTACTGCTTAAGAAACATTTCTAAGGCTGCAAAACGATGAATTGCATTCAAAATAAAAGTTTGTTTACATACTATGTGTGTGTGTACTGTGTATATTTATTATGCGTTTATTAAATACACACATACATGTATATATTAAGGAAAATATTTATATTTATATATAATATAAATTATATACAAGTATAAATATATATACATACACACATGTATATATTTAAAAAAATATTTGTATTTACGTGTATATATACATAATAAATATGCACAGTACACTCACTTATAGTATGTAAACAAACATAACATTTCTTATTATTGTTGAAAACAGTTGTGTTCCTTGATGAGGTTTTGTTGAATGCATGTTTTCTTTTTATTTCAGGATTATTTGTTGAATAGAAATCTTTAAAAAAACAGCATTTGTTTGAAATAGAAATCTTTTGTAAGACTATAAATGTCTTTACTGTAGTATTAATTTCTTTGAAAAAATATTTTGAAAACTTTTGAACGGTGGTGTGTCATTGTGAACTTGTCTGAATGTAAAAAAGGCTGTTAATAGAAATATAAGGCAGTTAAATTACATTGTGTATGAAACTAGATTTTTAAAAATATCTGTAGGTTTGCATTTGAACCCGAAGTAGAGATTTACATGGGTCATGTTCAGTGTTTAAAAGGGTGAAAAATGGAAAATGATCACTAAAAAACCTAAATTAAAACTGAATGGGTCTTCATATAAATGGATGGAAAAAATAGACCAACAAGACATCAAAGGAACACCATTTCTGTTCTTAATATTTGTCAGTGTTCACGATTCATGTGTAAAATGAATGCAGATAATGGGACGAATGCTTGTTGTCAGTATCTTTAATCAAAGCTTTTAATGGACTTTTCTGCTGATGCATTTAAGGTTGCATCTATGGGGGAAAATAATATTAACCAATAATATTGCAGACATACCTTTAAAAACATTATTAATTTAGTTCTCTAGTTTTTAAATTGAAACTACACAAAGCTACAGAAAATGTCTACTGAGAGGATATAATAACGGCTCTCTTTTTCTCTCTCAGGTGATGAGGATGGTGGTTTGGGTCGAGATGAAGATGATGAATCAGCTGAACCCACTTTGAAGCTGCAGTCGGCTCCTGCCAAACCCGAGCGCAGTTATGTTATAGTCTGGCAGGTTGCTTTAGGCAGTGACTAATAAATCACTGCTGCAGGTTCAACGGAGAACTCTAGATCAACCCACACGGGCTTATGATTTTACAACATGCTACTCTTCTTATTAATACAGATATTATTGTTATTATTATTAATAGTGTTGTTCTTACCTACATCACAATGAGTTCTAATATTTGTGACTAGATGTTTATTTAATTTTACTGTTTTATATAAATCTGGCATTGACAGAAAATAGATAAGTGTTGAAATGAAGGAACAAAACATTGACTTGAAGCCGTCCTCAACTATATTGCAATTATATGAAAATCCTGTGCTAAATGTTTTAAAGAAATAAATGAAGATTTGCTAAAATATACTCATCCTCAGGCTAACCAAGATGTAGATGAGTTTGTTTCTTCATCAGAACAGATTTGGTGAAATGTAGTGTTACATCACTTGTTCACTAATAGATCCTCTGCAGTGAATGGGTGCCGTCAGAATGAGAGTCCAAACAGATGATAAAAGGGAAAAAGAAATAAATCCATCATTAAGTAGTTTTAACTTCAAACCATTTCTTCTGGTCAAAATACAAGACCTAATATCCATATTGTCTTCAAAATGTTATCATGGATTATGGACCCGTATTTTGGTCAGAAGCAACAGTTTAAAGTTAAAAACGACTTGCATGATAGATTTATTTTTTACAAACATGCATCTTCACAAGACGGTGGTGTGGATCACTGGTGGATTATTCTGTTGTTTTTATCAGCTGTTTGGACTCTCATTCTGATGGCACCCATTCACTGCAGAGGAACCATTAGTGAGCGAGTGATATAATAATACATTTCTCCAAATCTGTTCTGATGAAGAACTGACCCCAGGGTGAGTAAATTTTCAGCAAATTTTCATTTTTGGGTGAACTACCCCTTTAACAGTTTACATTACAACATTACTTTAGGGAAATGTTTTTTCTTTATGTTAGCTGCTTGAGATGATTTTTGTGTTTTTGTTCTTCACAGAACTGATCAGAGGTTTCTCTGTGCACTATGGCAGTGGTAGCATTGTGTAGTTCATGTATATAGAAACTCAGAGAGCTATTTTTGCTATCTGTACGGCGTAGATCTCGTGAGCGGTGTCTCAGCACCTTACGGCATGGTGTTGTGCGTCTGTACGCGTGTATTTTGGCGCTTGCATGAGTCCTGTATCATTCCTATGAGCCCCGGAGCTCTAGTAATTCGGGCTTCCCTCACGCTAGAGCTTGCTGGCACTTTAAAGACAGTACCGATCGTACGTTAGACAAAGTTAATTTCTGGAAAGAACAACATGCGGTAGTGTTTATAGCAGTTGAGATGATCCGCCCTTTTACCAAAGGATGAAACGTAGAACAAATAAATACTAAACAGCCTAGTTGTCCAATATTTTGCATTGCCAAGGCTTTTCGATGTTCTGTGATTCTCTTGAATGGACAGAAACGGACTAAATAATGTTAATGAAAAAAAAATTGACAGGGATTGTATAATAAATGATTTGTATTTCTTGTATCAGATTTAAGTTTTGTTTGCTTCAGCACTAAGCATCTCAGATAATTAATGTCGGTTTTGTCTGTATTGTATGTCCCAGGCTTGGGTTCGAGTGTGTTGAGTTTTCTAATTCTAATCAGAGTTTTGCGCTCCTTTTGTATCTGGTCTGTACGACACTTTTATTGTACCTTGATGTCTGCAACGTGATATTTGACTTTTTATGTGTAAATGGGGAAATGGGTAGGGTTTGGGTGCATTCGGTCTCTGTTTCTTTCCAATTCTGACACATAAAGGGAATCTTTATATCATTGTCGTTGCCATTCCAAGTATTTATTTTCGTAATGAACTTTGCGGTTCCGAATGTAACTTTTTACATGTTTGTGAACAAGGACGATATTGTTTTGTTTTACATCAGACACCTTTAAGAAGCAATGTTTTCATGTCGAAGGAACTGACTAATAATGTTGACAGTATTAGACCACATAACCTCCATGGGTCATTCGGAAATACACGTTTATTGTATTAAGCTATGCATGTTTTTTTAAAAGTACACTGCAGTTTGTTCGTTCAACTTTGTTTATCGCCACCTTTTTGGGTGGTTGTGTGTGTGAGTGAGTGTGTGTGTGTGCAGACGATTGAGAAATATTGCCGGATGTGAGTGTGTGTTGTCGCTGTTTCCCTTAAATCTTACTGGACTGGCTGTGTGTGTGTGGCACAGCTTGTCATTACTGTGTTTTTCTTGTCAAAAGTTTGCTAAAACTGCATCATAGCCTTATTTTTAAACTCTATTAAACTCAATTTCATGGGGAACTCACCTTCTGTCTTCATTTTATTCTCTGTTCATATGTTCACGTTGTGATGTCTCATTCACAAACTGGTTTGTCTTTTTAATGATCGATTCAAAGCATTTCTGTAGTTTTTCCTGTTACGCATTACATTCATTTCATGTCCCAAATTAAACGTCTCAAAATGTTCAGGGAAATATTAAACTCACAATTTTTGAAGTTGAAAATTAGTTCATTTTTATAGTTCGATTCTAAACTAGATCATTTTTAAAAAATAAATAAGTAAATATATAAAGTAAATTAAATGATTAAAACAATGTTTTTTTGTAATAATGATATTAATATTGTTTAATCTGGTAATTATTTCATAGACTTTTCTATATTGTCAGTATTCACTAAGATCCTGTTCATATGGAGGACTAGGAGTGATACTGTAAAAAATAGAAAACAAAATGGAAATAAATGTATTTTAAATTTTAAACTGTTTATTTAATTAATGTTTTAAATGTAGGCCTAGTTAAGTAAAATATTGAACAGTATACATATTTAAAATGATTTTTTTTGTTGCATTTAATTTCACTTCCATGTCAATATCTTGTTATATTTTTTTAACAAAAAGACAAAAGCCAGTTTCTCAATGACATCCTCCTCCAGTAAGTGACATAATTTTGGAGGGAAATCAACAGTACAAACACCTGTAAGTGTTGGCAATAGCTCGGATTAGTTTTGTGGTATTAGTTTCCATCTAAAACATCAGTCCTGGTTGATATATATTTATCGAAATATATACTTTCTGCTGACACCCTCAGGTATCTAAACCATCAGTATTGTGGGGCCTATATGCGCTTCAGAGTAATAAATTAATTTCGATGTTTGACTTTAATCAAATATATTTCGTTTGGCATTACATATTTGGTACTGTTTGCGTCGCTGATCGTCCAGCAGGTGGCAGCGCTGCTCTGTTCCCACAGGCCCAGAGAAACACGTGCTGATGGGAACAGAGAGAGATCGACATAAACAGAGCTGCAGCGCTTACATAAGAGAGCCAGATGCTCTCAGAGGCTCTTCTCTGTGTGTGTGTGTGTGTGTGTGTGTGTTTGTCTGATCAACTACCCACTCACACACTTAGAGGACAGAATCCCACACCTCCGTCATTTTTTTGTTATTGTGATTATATTTTAGCTGTGTTCATTTTAATATCGTTTGCAAACTCATCAAAATACCGTTTTGAACATGTAAAACTGTTTTTTTTTTTTTTTTTTTGTTAAACAATTAACAATGTTGCATATTTAACATAGTATATGATTATGGCAATCATTCAGGTCTTAGTTTTACCATCTGGTCACTTTTTTTTTTTGCAAGAATTTACAATATTTGATTTCATAATGTCTCCAGGCCTTTCAGCAGCTACACAGTTATTTAACATCTTTCAGATTCTTAAGCTCAAGGTTAGAAAGTACCGAGTGTGTACGCGAGTATTATAATCTTTTAATATGATTTAGACCGTGTTAAGACGTCGCACGCTTCAAATGTACACCAAGTACACACAGTCCTTGTGAAAAAAAGTAGGCCTACACTTTTAGCATACAAATAAAAAGGCACTTATTACCAGAGGCGTGATGCGCATTGGGGGTACGTGCCCCCTCAGATAAGTGGATTTTGAATGCAGCTTCTAAAAGACAAAAAAAAAAAAATTTTGCCGAATAATATTGTTTACATATATATTTAATATGATCACACTGGTGTAATTAGAACGTTCAATGCGGCACATCATCAGATTCTAAATTTAAATCTGCGTTCCTGCTTTGGCTGGAGGCACGTGTTTTACAGCGCAATCACACACGTTTCTGTTGAGTTGATGAATGCAATAGCCAATCAGAGGCGTCCAGATGAGTCATCGCTGAAACCGGTGTATTGTTCATTGAGCGCGCGCTCGCTGACTGAATACTGCTCTCCGGCGAATTCTCTCATCAGAAAAGTGCAGATGTGAGTAAGAGATTAATTTCACAATGTAAACAGCTTCAGTTATTATAATGGGAGATTTTGAGAGTGCTTGTAGGCTGAAGTCACTGGTAGCACTTTACAAGGTGGTTTCATTTGTTAAAGTGCCCCTATTATGGGTAATGAAAGGTTCATATTTTGGTTTTGCGAATCCCCAACAACAGGTTGGCATGCATGCAAGGTCAAAAAAACACTTTCATCGTCTTATAATATGCATTTTATTTTTTACCTTACTTGCTCAAGGACTCCCAAACTATTCGCTCAACGATTAATTTTTCCAAACCCCTCTTTTGCTTAACCCTAATCTGTGGTGATTGGTCGATTTCATTTTCATTTCATCATGCCTGTAATACCTGAAACAGCTATTTTTCCCGCTCCAAAAGCGGCAAAGAATTAATTTGCATTTTCATTCAGACCAACGAGAAAAGACCAACAAGTATGCTAATGTTTCATGTTTCATGTTGATGTCAACTTAAACGACTCGTTTCAATGATTCAGAGTCGACTTTCTTTTGAGAGACAATAACTTTACACAAGGTGCACTTTCAGCTTTAAAACTTTGCAGGATGTTTTCATTCACTTAGAGCTTGTATTACACACTGCATGAAAGGTCATTTTCAAAAATCCATAACAGAGGCACTTTAACATTAGTTAACTGAAACTTCTACAGCATTCATTAATCTTAGTTATCTTAATTTATTATGAATTCATTTAAATCAAAGGTTGTACTGTATGTTAACATTAGTTAATGCAGTGTGAACTAACATGAACAATAAGTATTTTTATTAACTTATATTAACAAAGGTTAATTAATGCTGTGTAATGTATATTGCTCATCATAGTTTGTTCATGTTAACTAATGCATTAACTAATGTTAACAAATGAGACTTTATTGAAAGGTGTTACTAGTATACTTTAAAATAATGTATTTGAATGTAATAAATGACTTTATTGCATGTTAATTGCAATTAAATGAGCATGTATTATGGTTTAATACAGTTAGTTGAACGTAAGAGTGCTTTTTGACCCACTTAAGTAGGATTTAAATACATCTTCAAATGTAATTTCATAATTATATCTATCGTCTTTGAAATATGGTTAAAGTTTACTGCCAGTTTAACTACAGTTCAAATTAAATCAAGTATTTTATTTGTGCTTTATTGTCTTAGTCAGCATATCAAAGCAAGCATGCATCTTTTAAGCATGTCAAAAGATCGTTAAAACAATTATTTAATGTGTACTTACAAAATGCACTTTTTAAAAGTGTACTTAAGTGTGTCAAGAAATGTAATAATAAAAGTGGACTCTCTTTAAGTACACTTAAGTGGCCTTTTATTTTGTTAAAATTATATTATCTGCTTTTTAAAAATATGCTTTTAAGATTTGAAGTAAGTACATGTCCAGTACAATTAAGCACACTTCTCTTTCACAAGGGTTTGAGTAAGTCCTGCTACAGAGCATGTAGTATTATGTCAAATGAGTAGGACATGGGTCAAAGAGCAGCGCTAACATGGCCAGCATCCAGGCAAATGTCAGGGTTTCCCTGCAGCTGAACCAGGAATTATGAATCACAGGAGCTGTACGAGTGCGACAAACAGTGCATGTAAAGTTTAGGATCATGAGGGCTATGAGGGGACGTCCTTCCCCTGCTCAACGCAGGCCGTTCCCTCAGGAAAGCCATCTAAACATAGAAGCGCCGCTACTGACCATGTGCTTTTGTGTGCTGTATATTTAGGTGAGGTGTTAGCGTGTCTGGCCAGGATTGCGAGCACGAGTGTGAGGGAGAAGAGTGTGAAAGGTTTGTTCATTGCATTGGTATCTCTATATTTATACACACATATAACAGCTCAAGTGTCGTCCAGTGCTTTGTTTATCATCGCTTGCACGGCTGTCTATTTGTTGCCCATATTCTTACTGGAGAAATATTTAAAGGGATAGTTCACCCAAAAATTTTAATTCTGTCTACTTGTTCCAAACCTGTTGACGGTAGCCATCGAATTTCAATGGGAATTCATTGGCTACCGTTAACTGTTTATTTACAAACATTCTACAAAATATCTTATTTTGTGCTCAACAGTAGAAACACATACAGGTTTGGAACAACTTGAGGGTGAGTAAATTTTAAAAAGATTTTTTTATTTTTGGGTGTATACTGTCACTTTAACAACATCATTATATTTATTTTAACAAATTTTATTTTAAGGCACCACCTAAAAGCAACATAAAATTTAGGTTGATTTAAATAAAAGCTGCTTCTTTAAAAGGTTATAAAAAGGCATTTCTTAAAGGAACAGTTCATGCATTAATTAAAAGTCTGTCCTCATTTGCTCACATATCTCTCAAATGTCATTCACCCTTCTGCATATAAAAAATTGGCATGTTGTGTTTGGTTCATAGACACGTGAGAGTAGATTTGGCACTGATGTCAAATCTGGTGTGCTGCATCTGGATATGCACAAATGATATTCAAGATCTACTGCTGTAGAATAATAATATTAATAGCTTAATTTTTCAAATATAGTGCATAGAGTTGATGATAATAATAATAATACTAAATGCCTCTTGAGCAGCAAATCATATTAAAATAATTTCTGAAGGATTATGTGACACTGAAGACTGGAGTAATGATGCTGAAAATTCAGCTTTGCATCACAGAAATAAACTACATTTTTAATTCTCATTTTCATTTACATTCTTCAAAACATATCTTTTCTGGCCCTATTTTAACAATCTAAGGGCATAGTCTGAAGCGCATGAAAAAACTTAAAAAACGGTTGGCGCACCAGGCACATGGTCCAATTGTCACATTGTTGTCTTGTTTTGCCCTGAGTTCTTCCTGAGTTTCCTTATATGGTCTTTTTCCTTTTCTTGTTTAGTTAATTGATTATTCCTCATTTAGTTTAATTACGATCCCCTGCACCTGTGTTTTGTAATCGTCCTGTCTGTTCAGTTCTGTTTTGTCGGGTCTACTCGTTACATCCCCTGTGTTTCTTTGATTTCTGTTCAAGTCTTCATGTTGGATTATCCCTATATTTAAAAGCCAGTTGCGCTTTTTAAATGGCGGAATTTGACAAAGACTGAACGTGTCTCCAGAGAGCAAATGGATCCGCTCATGCGCGAGGTTAAAGCATAAACAATTTACATTGTAATCCTTTAATTTTTAATATTTGGCATGTTTGTGTGCTGCTCCGCGTTTCTGTGTGTATAATAAGTAGAGTGTACAGGCGTTGTGCACCCGCATATAGGTGCATGATACCACTTAAATAAATAAAAAAAATACTGCGCCATTGACTTTAGACCAGGTTTTAGTTGGTCAATGCCACAATCATTTTCAGTTGCCTCAAAATAGCAACGTGCCAACAACGCGCCTGAATACACCTCGTTTTCAGACCCATGGGTGAACAGATGAGCGCAAGTGCATTTGCGATTTAAACAACGTGGTGCTGGACGTGAAAATGATAACTGCGTGGGGCTGAAACTAGCAAAAAACACTTGCATCGCGCCTGGCATAACATTGAGCTGGGTGTATGATCGGGCCCTTCGTGTTCCACAAACTCCTACAGGTTCAGATTGACGTGAGGGAGAGTAAATGATGCCAGAACTATTCCTTTAACAAGGTATAAAGCGTCTGCTGTCTCTGCTTAGTCTGTGTGTGGTTTCAGTGGGCTGTTAATGAAGTAAAAGTGAGTTTGAAGTCAGTTTGTTATTCCTCTCATTACTGCCCATCCATTGACCCATCCGCCCTGTGATGTGTCTGTAATTTATCAAGGCCTCTGAAGGCTGTAATGATTCAGGCTTTTTAATATCCCTGCACTGCAGTCCTCCAAATTTAGAGGTAGAAAGTGAGTGTGTGTGTGTGTGTGTGTGTGTGTACTCAGCATGTTTTTTCGCTCGGCTCACAAAGGCGCCCCTAAATTTATCCTGACAGTCTCTGGGGAAATGCCTGGAGAACAGTGCTTATAACCACAGAGGGGCTTGCAGAGCACAAAACTAGAACAAGAGCAGTCGAGACGTTTCTCTAGAACAAAACCTGTCGCGGGACGTTAAACTTCCAGCAGATCTGCTCCGTGATTTTGACAGGTCAAAAGTACACAACACTTCCCTAAGAGCACAAGCAGACTACCAGAACTAAGATAGAATATAAAAGCCAGGTTGATTCTCACATTTAATGAAAAATAAGTGTTGCTTGCCTGTGCAAAACTCTGAGTTCTGAGTTGTTGCCATGGAGTTGTTATGCTGTTTCTAAGGTCCTCTGAGTAATTTTAAGTGTGTGATGTAATTACTAGGGTGTTCTGAGTTGTTGCCATGAAGTTGTTATGTTGTTGCTAAGGTTTTCGGGGTAATTTTAATAACATTATATGGTTGCTAGAGAGTGGCTATGCTGCTAGGATGTTCTGAGTGATTGCCATGGAGTTGCTAAGGTTCACAATCATTTCTTGTGTGTTGCTATGTGGTTGCTAGGGTGTACTGATTGGTTGACAGGCAGTTGCTAGGTAATTACTAAGGCTTTCTGAGAGGGTTTTGGTCTGTTGCTAAGGTTTTCTGGGTAATTTTAAGTGCATTGTGTGGCTACTAGGTGTTGAGTAGCTGCCAGGGAGTTGCTATGGTTTTCTGAATAATTTTTTGTGCGTTGCTAGGATGTTCTATGTGGTTGCCAGGAACGTGCTATGCTGTTGTTTTCAGAGTAATTTTTAGTCTGTTGCTATGTTACTGGGGTGGTTGCCAGAGAGTTGCTATGTGGTTCTAAGTCGTTGCTAGGTGGTTGCCAAGGTGTTCTGAGTGGGTTTGTTATGTAGCTATATTGTTGCTAGGGTTTTCTGGTTGGTTGCAAGGTGGTTGGCTGCCCCCCTCCTCCTCAGACTCGACACTCAAATGGGTTGCCAGTTTGAGGACACCCAACAGGAACAAGTGCAACTGACAATGGTAGGCGACAATATTTACACTCTACGTTAATGAGTTATTTAACCGTGTTTTAATATGCCTGTGGTCATAAAGTTTTTTAGTTGGATGCCCGAAGCTTTTTAGATCAGGTAGAATCTTTGACCCAGTTCGTTTGCTCACTTCCATGGTTACAGTACACTGTGTTTTCCTCCACCTGACAGCCCAGGCTGTCAAAATACTATTGATTAAACAGGCAGTGGACAAAAACAGACATTCTGACACGGAATTCACATTTTAAAATTTGATGTATGAATCAAAAGTATGTGAACTTAGCATGTTTCCTAAATATTGGCAAATTTACTATGGTGTTTTTATGCTTTTGTATAGTCAAAAAAATTACATACAGCACCTTTAACAACTGACCCTTCACTGGGGGTTTGATTGACAGGCGATCTGACCAATCGTAATGCTGAATCTGCCATTTTTGCCTGACAAACAAACCAAACAGGAGTGTAGATTAATGCCATGGGTTGCGGTGTACAAAAGGCGCCAAAGAAGAATAATAATTCAAACAGTCTTTAATAAATCCACAAGATGGGTAAATCCACAGAAGGCAGAAAGGAAACACAGCGTACACATTAACACTGGACGAAGACTAATGTAATTGACTGGACTTAAGTGCTAAAGCAAATGAGGATAATTATGAGACACACCTGAACCAAATGACAGTCAGACACAGACAGGAAACTAAGTCACAGAGCACAACACAGGGAGAAAACACAACAAAACAGGACAATTAACTTTGGTTGACTTAAACTTGAAAAATTACGTGTATTGATGTCTTTCCGTGGTTGAAATAAAGTACCTTCTGATGTTCATTCATGTTTATTTCATGCTATAACTAGTAAAGAGGAAGAGACGAATGGTTCACATGCTGCTTGAACTGAGGCTCTACAGTGATCTGTCACAATACATTAAAGAGCCACAAAACGGTATTTATTGATTACATTTTTAAAAAAATGGCAAAATTTGATCATGTAGAAAAGTAGTAGCACAACAGGCATAATTTGTGGTGTCTTTCATGTCTGTAGCATGAACGGTGCAGGATGGGTTAATCAACAAAGTTTGAACCCCTAGGCTAATGGATTTGTGGAAATCCCTAACCGTAACTATGAGCAAAAATAATAGTGGTAGTTGTCTTAGAAATCAACACTAAGGTACAGAATGTCCTCATTAGAGTGAAACGTGTCAGAACATGCGTTTGACTCTAAAACCAGTCATATGTTTCCTGACGTCCTTAACAAACCTCCTGCATTCTGCCCTGTAGGAGAACGAAATGTAAAAGGTCTCGACCTCTCAAGAAAGCATCTGAGTAACAACAGTACTCTTGGTACACTTCTGTCCCACACCTGGGAAGTGTTTTAGAGCTATTCTGAGTACAAGAGATGTTATCAGCGAGGTTAAGCAATCCTTGTAGACGCACCGCACAGGTGAAATAGTTATTGTGTTGAATCAGTCCTGCCGTCAGTAGCATGACATTTGTGACGGAGCAGTCAGGACTGGAACAGTCTGTAACCCTACTGCATTATAAAACAGTGTGAATACATGTTTTTGGTTGACAGTATAAGGAGAGGGACTTTTGTAAACTGAATAAACAATTTATTAATGGGAGAAATTGCAGTACTCAATATGACTAAATAAGTCTCACTTATCAGTTAAATAAGTAAGTCACCTTTTTGATAGAGGAATCAGTTTTTTCCTACACCTGTGTGTGTGTGATTTGAGGGAAAGATGCAAAATGTTTGATATCATTTTTATGAGATTGTATTGTACAACTATTCAAAATTTCATGCTTTACCAAGACTGCATTTATTTGATCAAAAATGCAGTAAAGTAAAAACTGTAATATTGTGAAATACTATTACAGTGTAAAATAACTGTTTTCTAATTAGCTATTTTGTAAAATAGTTTTCAGCAGCCAATCTCCAGTCTTCAGTATTACATGTTGCTTCAGAAATCATTTGAATTATCATATGAAAAAAACAGTTGTGCTGCATAACATTTTTGTGGCAACCATGATACCATTTCACGATTCTCTGATGAATAGAAACTTCAAAATAACAGCGTTGATTTGAAATAGAAATCTTCTGTAACATTATACATGTATTTACTGTGACTCAATTTAATGCATCCTTGCTGAAATAAGTTATAATAACAACAAAAAATCCTGCTGATAGTGAATGCTGTTAGCCAACATTTCTGTAGATATGAGTCTTTCCTCTGTCAAGCTATCAGGAGCTGCACTAATATGACTACACCAGACGCCTGGGGGCAGAACAAATATGGCCGCCAAGTGAACCGCTAAGGCATACCTATTTTACTTTAATAATGTAATGTACTTTCAAGTGAAACGGGTACTCAAAAAGAATAAAACAGGTCAGGGCATTTTATATATTTAGAATTGATTAGATTGTAAAAAAAAAAAAATGCTCTTATGTGTTTCAAGGGCAGGGGTTAAAAGTAGGACTTGTTTCCATCTCAGAGTAATACGAAAAAGGTATTTGTGTTGAATCTTTCTTAGTGCGACACAAATTCACAACTGTGACATATAAGTTGAAATAAAGTACAGTTTTATTTTTTACTCTGAGGTTGAAATGTAAGGTATAATGGCCTATATGCACGGTTACTTCCTGGTTTTAGATAAGCCAGCTCAGTCATTTCCGGTCAACTGTCAAAATCAGCTGTGCTATAAGGAGAGCGCCCTTTCTCTACATAATCCATTCAGAATTTAAAGAAAAGTTCTGCTTGTCTGAGAGGACCATACTGTATACTGTATACTACCATATACTGTTTCAGGAATGACAAACATGAGTAAATCCGCTAAATTGTTCCACGAGTCATTGCTATGATTAACAGTGATAACTGTAGCAATGGACGGAACAAACTATCAGACAAGCCGATGTCAAAAATAAACCTGTGCATTAAGTGATTTAGAGTAAATTCAGAGTAACAAAACTACACCAGCAAGTCTATATTGGCTGAATGTATTTACCAGCTTCTACAGTTAAAGATAAAACGTAAAAAAAAAAAAAAAATTTAATTTAAATTAAATCTAAAAAATATTTCTAAATATTTAATGCATTATTATTTAATTGTTAAATAATAATAGACTTATTTAATGGGCTTATGGGTGTCTGGGCTTATTTATTTTTTAAATGACATGAGATTTTGTGACTTCCTTCACTTGATATACTTTATACTTCAGTACAATAAAAGTACTAAAATGTGTTACAATAATCATTTTATAATAAACCCAACAGCAAGACGTAAAAAAACTAGGGAGTTGAAATGGCAACTGAGAAAATGAGTGCATGGTGTAATTTACATGGTGTAATTTTACGTTTGCTCAGTTCATGAAAAGGTTTATTCCACAGCATTGAGGGGCAAATGGACGGGGCCATGTACCATAAAATATTAGATGAGAACCTCCTCCTTAGCGCTGACAACGCGTGTCCGTAATACCATATGTGTGTGTGTTTTAAGGGAGAGGTTGCAGGAAAAGACCTGCTTTCCAAATATAATAAAACATAATTTTGTGGCAAATTACGTATATGGTAGTAATTTATCACTTTTATCCTATTGTTTACTGTATTTATTTGCTTGGTCAGTGTCGTTGTGGGTTTTAGGCTGACTTTTGAAATAACTGAAATCATTTGGCAAAGTGATATGGTCATGGGAATGTGGTCAAGACCTGCCTAGAACTACTTTACCATACATCTCCTTGAAAATAATTGCACACCTTAGAGCACTTGTCAGCCAATCAGATTCAAGCATTCAACAGCCCCATGGTATAATCTAATGTAATGCACAGATGCACAAGATATACAGAGACGTGAAAACAAGAACGTAAATATTTTTGGAAATGAGGGACAGGTGCATCAGGAAACTGTGTTTAATTTATCACTGTAACTCAGCACCTGTGCTCTCTGTATCCTGTTTCATGGATCAGTGTGTTGGCTTTCACAGCATCTCTCTCTTTCTCTTTCCTATTCCCATTTGTCTCCTCCTCCTCATTCCATCAACACCATCCTGCTCTCTCTCTCTCGCTCTGATGTGCGTCACAGGCTGGGTAAACACGTTTGCTGTGGGGCCTTCTGCTCACCTGCTTTGAATTTTACATAGTGAGTGAGCTAGAAGCTGAGAGAGACCGTGTGTGTGTGTGTGTGTGTGTGTGTGTGTGTGTTAGATGAGCTCCTCTGATCTCCAGAGGAATGAAAACACATGCTTCATTAACCATGTGTCAGAGACGGTCCTTCAGAGATCACTGACCACTGTAGCTCGACACTATTAGCATCTGTTTGCACATTTCAGGATTCATTTCATATGGCATATCACAAGTTTATTTGTGTCTCATAAGAGTCCTGGTAATTGTAGCAGAGCCCTGTTAAAGGAATAATTTAGCTAGAAAATTTGGTCGTTACTTGCTCACCCTCCTGTCACTTCAAACCTGCATTAGATTTATGTGGAAAACACATCAATTATTTTTGAGCGTTTTCAAAAGATTAAACAGAGGGGAAGCTTTTTAGTAAATTACTTAAATTGTATGTCTTAAGATAACTTGAAATATTGTGCTTTTGTTTTTTTTTTGTTTTTTTGAGGCAGTTATGGAAAAGATTCATCAAATTTTTATGTCCCAAAGAAAAAAAAATACATAAAATGGGTTTAGAAACCTAATAATAAATAAATAAATAAATAAAATCAGTTTTAGGGGAACTATTCACTTAATAAGAATACTGAAAAAATACATTTGTCCTCAGTTTCCACAAAAATTTGAATCAGCACTACTGTTTCCAACACTGATAATAATAATAATAAATGTTTCCTGAACAGCAAATCATATTAGACTGATTTCTGAAGGATGATGTGACACTGAACTTGAAGACTGGAGAAATGATGCTGAAAATTCAGCTTTGACATCACAGGAATAAATTATATTTGAAAATATATTCAAATAGAAAACAGCTATTTTACTTGTAATAATATTTCACAATATTGTTGGTTTTACTGTCTATTTGATAAGATAAATGCAGCCTTGGTGAGCATAAGATACGTCTTTCAAAATCATTCAAACTCTAAATTTTGAATGGCAGTGTATTTTATTTTAATATTTATTTGTATTTTTTAATTTATCACAATTTTAATATAAAATATTTTTGAGCATATAAAACATTTTAAAACATTTTTCTCTTAAGGGAAAATAGATCAAGAAAATCTGACCGACTACCTGCCTTTATTATTAATTATCATAAGCCATAAGTGAGCCTACCTTTAACCCCAAACTTGATATCCGACTAGTTTGCATGTATGTTGGAAATAAGCACAGCACAGGTTCTTATTTTCCACCTGAGTTAATGTCATGTGTGATGGTGAGCTTTCTGTGTCTACGTCAGCATTGTTCTGGCTTTCACCGTTAGTGTTTTCAGCACCTTGGACAGCGGCCAAACAGAAGCACGTCGCTGAGTAAGTGCGAGAGATTCTCCTGTCGGTGTGCTGTGATTGGTCCGATTTTTAGAGGCTCTATGACTCATAACGGTGCCAGAAGGCTGCGACAGAGTGATTAGCTCAGCCATGACTGAACTGGGCCTCTCGACAGACATACCGACCAGCACCTGCGTCTGTTAGTCCACACCGCCACTGTCCCAACACAAAGAAAGCAAACACCACTGACCTTTTGTTAAAGGAATGTTCTGGGTTCAATACAAGTTAAAAAGATTGTCACAAATTGTCATAATTTGCATACTGACATATCTTACTCCTATTTTAATGTTTTTGAGAAAAATCTCTTACGTTCACCAAGGCTGCATTTATTTGATCAAAATAGAGTAAAAACAGTAATATTGTGAAATGTATTACAATTTAAAATAAGTGTTTTCAAATTTAATATATTTAAAAATGTTATGCCTGTGAGCATCATTACTCCAGTCTTCAGTGTCACATGATCCTTCAGAAATCATTCTAATATACTGATTTGCGCAAGAAATGTTTCTGATTATTATCAGTTGTGCTGCTTCATATTTTTATGGAAACTGTGATACATGTTTTTTTTCATGATTCTTTGATGAATAGAAAGCTCAAAACAACATAATTTATTTGAAATAGAAAGCTTTTGATTTATGTTATAAATCATACATTAATTAATCATACATACATCAATCAAAAACTATTACATTATAAATATATTTAATTTAGACATTATGACTTAAAAGTGGTGATTAATAGTGGTCTTTACTGCCACTTTTAAGCAGTTTAATATATCATTGCTGAATAAAAGTATTAATTTCTTTAAAAAACTTAATAACCCCAAACTTTTGAATGGTAGTATATATTTTTATTTCTTCCATAAAATACAAAATGAGACATTAGGAATTATGTCCAAGCTGCTCTTTTCCAAACAACACAAATACATGCTAATTAATGTCAAGCTCCAAAATGCACTATAAAAATGTCATAAAAGTAGTCCATATTACCAAACATGGAAAATTACCAAACCGGGAAAATGTAAATGAACTGCTAAAGGGGTCATATGATGCTATTTTAAAGGTCATTATTTTGTGCATTTGGTGTAACAGAATATGTTGACATGCTTTAATGTTCAAAAAACACATTATTTTTCAAATACTGTACATTATTGTAATTCCTCTATTCCTCTAAGTGCAGTCTGCTCTGATTGGCCAACTGTGCATTCTGACAAGCATGCGTCGTAAATGTAACACCCCTTACCATAGTCGCGAGCTTCAGCTTTCAAAGTAAATATAAAGACAATTAATAATGTCCTTAGTTTTACCATCAGTTCAAGCCTGAGAGGGGCTTGTAAGTAACAAAAGTAACAAAGTAACAAAACACTTACAGTCGCTGATTCAGAAGCGCCAGATTGTCAAATTTTTTTTTTTAGAAATAGCCTTCGTGCACATCCAGCCTTGTACTCTCCTAGGTTCACGTAACTGTCGTCCATCAAATTCGAACATTTGGGTTGTGCTGTTCTGTTGTAAACAAATATTAACCAATGATTCCTAACTGCACACAGCGTCTCCATGACATGACTGCATCAACACTACTGCGGTTCCTGAAACGGTTGCGTGCACCTTTGGGCGACATTACGCAAATATCGACATTACGCAAATATTTCCACATCGTGACGTAGACATTTGGGGGCGTGTTTAAATGAGGTGTTTTAGTCTGGATTAGCCTTCTCTTTTAGATAGAATAAATCCTTTTGTGGGAGACTTTGAGCTTTGTAACTCTGCAGATCGTATACATGCACAAACAGCTACATAACACACTAAAGAAAAGGAAAACAAGAAATCGCATCATATGACCCCTTTAATAAGAACTAATCATTTTTGGTCTTCAAAATCTCAACCACCATTCACTACCATTATAAAGCATGGAAGAGCAAAGACATTTTTTAATATAACTCTGAATGTATTCAACTGAAAGAAAAAAGTCATATACACCTATAGGATGGCTTGAGTAATTCATGGGTTCATTTAAATTTCTGGGTGAACTATCTCTTTAAAGGTACATATTAGTACTTTTAAAGTACATTAGGACCTAAATTGTACCTTTTGAAAGGATACCGACCCAGTGACAGTTTTATACCTTTTTTCAGACAGTGTTTAAAAAAGTGGGTCTTATTGGGACAACATTGAAAATAGTTTGTCCTGATTTCCTTGCAACAATCCTTCCCTTGCTAATTTACACAAAAAGCCTCAGAATGAGCCTCCGAATGATTAATTTCCTAATTACACACATTATTCTTCTCTGCTGTCCTCTGATTAGTTCTTATTAACAGTTCATTTACATTTTCCCTGTTTGGTAATTTGTCGCAATGACCGAAATAGAAAATACAATTGTGCTTTTGAAGCGTTGCTGTGATGACTCATACTCCAGGCGTACAGAAAACGATTTGTGTTTCACTTCTGTGCGTTTGATTTGACTGCTAACAGATGTGATGCTTTTTTCTGAGGTCGCACATCACAAAAGCTCAAAAGAGGCAAAAAGTGTGACAAAATCAAAACAAAAGCAGTTTTGACACTGCTGTGTGATTGCAAGACATCCGATTAGTCTGCCACCGTCCTTCCTTTGTCTTACCATCAGATCTGAAGTGGCCTTAAATGCCGGTTGCCTTTTCATAATCAGACAACACGATGAAATCCTGCCATTTGACACATGGAGGAGAATCAGACCCCATGGGATGCGGAGGGAAGCTCGCTTTGAATCGCAGCACAATTGTGTATGTGTGCCTGTCTGTGTGGGCGTATATGGCTGCGGCTCATATTCCAGAAGCTTTAGATTTGTCAGCAGACAGGCCTGACTCTTCCTTGAGGTCGCTCTGAATTAAATATGAGGAGTCTTGTGGAAAAGTTTCTGCTGGACAAGCAGTTGTCAGGAGGTGTCTTGCTGCTAACTTTAAGTCTACTTTTACCTGCTTGACTTTAATTGATTCTGTTTGTGACAGCTGTAGAAAAGTTGAGTGCAAAAGGTGGCAGTTAAATCTAGAATGTATACTAATTGATACATTATTATGCCATTTTCTATCTTTAATAATATTTAATTTTATGTTTTAAATTAGGTACATTTTGGCTAACCTAGGCTATTCTGTGCATAAAGAAAATGTACGCAGTGTATTATACAGCATATTGCAGAAACAGTAAGATTAGTACGGTAGTATGCTAATCTGAAAATCTCAAATTCCCATACTTTCATAGTACTGCATATACTGATTTCTTGTCCATTATTGAAGCATGTGCTGCATGTACGTGTTTAATTTGACATATTGCTTTTTGCATGAAGCAAGGAAGTTTGCATATTCAGACACAGGCTATGTTCAGAATATTAGAATATTAGCATACTACTAGCTGTACTGTGCTGAAAATACTATGTCCTATTTTAGTATGTGAAACAACACACATTATATTAAGATAAACGTTTGAAACCATAGTGTGCTACATTGTTGTTTTAATGGCATATGGCTGTTTGGCAGAAGTAGTAAGAGTATACACAGTATACTGTTCAAAATTTAGGTCCAGTAAGATATTTTTCTGAAAGAAATTAATATTTTTTATTCAGCAAGAATGCATTAAAATGATCAAAAGTGACAGTAACAGACATTTATGATGTTACAAAAGATTTCTGTTTCAAAGAAATGTGGTTCTTTATTGAATGCCGCAATAGAATGTAAAAATTAATTAAAAAGGTTATCAGTTTATATATCTGTTTATATTTCACAATTCACATTTATTTATCCAATTGTGAGAAAAAAGTCCAAATTACAAGATATGATTATAGTTTATATCTCACATCTATGACTTTTTTCTCAGAATTCTGAGCCTACATCTCGTTTTTTTTTTTTTTTTTAAGTTTTTTCTGTTACCACAATAAATAAATAAATTTTATTATCTCAGCTATTTTATTATATAAGATATTTTATTATCTTCGAGTATCTCAGTTCAGAATTTTCTTATAAACTCGCAATTAGAAGTTTTCTCGTAATTCTGAGTTTATAGCTCAAAATTCAAAGAAAAAAAAAAGCATCATAATTGCGAGGGAAAAAATGTTCGAACTGTGAAATAACATTAATGTTTAACGTTAGTTGTGAGTTGTAAGGGGAAAAAAATCTGCATTGTGAGATAAAGTCATAATTAAGTTTTTTTATTTCTTTATCCCTTGGCGGAAACAAGCTTCCATAACGACGATAACTATAATGGTAACTTTAATTAAAGTTTTAATAATTGTTCTAACTCTATGACAATGAAGTCTGCACAAATAGCCTACAATAATGACACAGAGGAAAGATTTCGCTGGAATCACTTCCAGAACGATTTTCTCCAGCAGATGAACAATAAAAACATTGACAGCCAATCAGAATCCACCTCGAGCATCTAAAGCAGCAGATGACATAAGTGCACTCAAAATAAACAAAATGTTGTCATGCTTAGGTGTGGCCGCTAATATAGTTATCATTCTTGGAGTAAACGGCCCTTTAATCTTGATGTATTTCTCTAGTCTGTATATATGTATTAGACAATTTCAAAAACCATGCAGAAGTGAGAGTGAGTGCTACCTCTCGAAGAGCAGTAGAGTAGAGTAAACTTTATTATTGCCTGTTGTGTTGAAGAGGTAATGAACTCATTGGGGAATCTACTACTACTCAAGTCTGCATGGTGAGCAGACAAGACTCTCTCCTTCCTTTCCTGCCTTTGTCTGTGCTGAGAGCTGATATCGACTCTCAGGTTCCCTGCGGTGTGCGGCGCTCCTGAGGGTTCAGTCGTTCTGGATCTCCTCATGTTCTCTGGCCTGTGCTCTTGCGCTCTGCTAATGAACTCCCATGACATAGAAATATACAACAAAATAACAGCTGAGGGAGCAGGAACAGTGTCTCCATCTTAAACAGAGAGCTTTGAGACACTGGCTGGTCGGTTTAGCTTTGGAACACTGCTCAGTTTCTTCAGAAATTGTGAAAATATAGCTAATCCTTCACTGGTATTCTTTGTCCTCAGCAAACAATAGTAAATACTCACATGCAATTAGCAAGCATTCCAATCTAGCCAGGCTGCAGAGGTTAACTGGCAAACAGGATGAGCTCGGCTGAATTTGCGGACGCAGGTGGGCGGAGCCTAAGGATTTGGAGCTATATAAATAGTAGTTCTAATCAAGGGAAAGCTAAGCGCTAAGAACAGGTGAATAATAGCCACATGAAAAGGAGATTGTCCATTCTGACCCACAGACATGGTGTAGTAACGTATTAGGGTCAGCTTTCCTCTATGACACAACCTAAGTACGGTAATGTGATGCTAGGCGGTGCTAATGTGGTCTGTGTACACTATTAGCGAATAACGAGTTTAGCTTAAGCTTTAGTGTTCATTTGTGCTATTTTTGGGGCCTGAGGGATTTGTCTGTGATAATATTACCATGACCTTGCTGATGTACAACTGGAAACTACAGGAAATGTTTTGAAATGTGGAATTGTGTGCATTGAGATCCTAAAGAAGATAACTTTTATATTGATATTTTGAGAGACTAATAAGAGACTAAAGCTTTTGAGTGTCACATATACCAAATATTTTCTGTAAAGGAATAGTTTGGCCAAAATTTAAAATTGAATCAGGCCATCCAAAATGTAGATGAGTTTGTTTTTCATCAGAGGAGATTTGGAGAAATTTATCATTACATCATTTGCTCACCAGTGAATGCTCTGCAGTGAATGGGTGCCGTCAGAATGAGAGTCCAAACAGCTGATAAAAACAGCACAATAATCCACATGACTCCAAATCATCAGTTAATGATGTTTTAACTTGAACCACCAATAATGTAAGGCTAAATTTCTATATCTTGGATGGCCTGAGGGTGAGTAAATTATAAAGTATAAATATAGTGAAAAGTCATCAAACCTATGATATAACACAAATGGTGGTATGGGAATGGTGTAGTGACCAAAATAATTTTGGAACATGAATTTTCGAAAAATTACAATTTTATATTTGAACTTCTACGTCTTTGTCTAGATTGCAGTTTTGCATAGTATTTCACCATTTAAAGTATTCAGCCAGATTTTTTAAGATCATAAGAAACAAAACGAAGTGTCTCTGCCTCGTTGTCACGGGTTGTTGGGGCTTGAAGCTCAATAGAGCATGAAGGAGTCAGGTATGCAAATGAACAGAGTCTTTTAATAAATCTACACAGACCACGAAAACACAGCCTCTTTAACTAACGTCAGACAGGACAGAGAACCGAGGAACCAAGGCCTCGTTTACACTCTTGCTCAATTCCGATTTGTTGCCTATATCCGATTTTTTTTGGCTGTCCGTTTACACGTTCTTTCAATTGACCTATCGGTAAGCCCCTCCCCTCGAACGCAGACTAGCCAATGGCAGTCGAGTATCAGTTCTCGCGTCTTGTACAGTGTAGGTCAAAAACACATAAACGAAGGTCTACATTTCAGTGCCTCTCCATATTAAACTGGTTAAATGTACATTAATTGAATCGTACCCTGCGATACATGAACAGTGTTGATCCTGCATGTTGTCATCCGCGATCGTGATGACCGACTGTAATATGAGACTTCTCCCGCTTACATTGTCTATAAACCCTTGCTTCGAGTTACGTTACCGAGTAAAAAATATTTTATAAATCCCTCCATCGAATATTTAATTCCCATTTGGTGGCCTTCTGTGTCCACAATTGTGCAAAAACATCGTGGGACAATGTTTTCACACTGTAGCTGTCATTGTAAGACAGTGTGCAACTCCGTTTGTTTGTCCGAGGGAGCAACAGTAACTAAGGAGGGCGGGGCTTACCGATAGGTCAATTGTGACCCATATCCGATTCATACTATCTGAAACATCCCGCATGCGTTGTTGTCATTTAGCGCCTCCACACGTGCTTCCTCCTGAGAATAATGTGACCTGTGCTGACAAAACGAGTCGAGCAAATTTGAAAATTAAAAGACCTTCATTAAAAGACCTTCAAAATGATGTATGATTTTTTTGGAATCTGAAAAAAAAAAAAAAAAAAGACTGCTACACCCGTTTAAAGTCAATATAGAGTCAGCAAGGTTGATTATGAGAAAGATTAAAGTTTTCCTCCAGTTCTTTTCTTATTAATAATTAGGCTACTATATTAATAATCACAATATAGCTGTTTTTTATTTGATCTTTCCTATTATAAATAAGAACAGACGCAAAAAAAAAAAAAAGAAAAGAAAAAAAAATATAGGAACAAATAGCCTAGAAAGAAACAAATAATGCATTACCTTTATCATTTTACATCTAAACAAAAGCATTCATATAGCCTACAAAAAACAAATCATCAAATGTAAAAATCACTTCAGTGTGTTCATTACAAATAAATTGATTATTAAAACTACAAAAGCAGTTAAATGAAGTGCTACGAGTGATTCCCTCTTTTCTTTTAGGCTATTGATAGATAACATTGAGTCAGACGGCCTACTGTAATGCACAAATCATATAAAGTTACACATCAGATGTTTTTCCGCATCAGTTCCCCAAGCGTTCACTTCAGACAGAACAGATTATGTTAGCGGGAATAATGTAATTCTGTGTATTTATCGGGATCGCGCGCCGTCAGAAGCGCCGTTATGCGCGCTCTTCAGATGACAGCGCGAGAAGCGAGCGGAGAAAAGGTAATCCTCTCAGAAAATATACAATTAAAGATACTTTTAGATGTTTAATTACTATTTGGAGCATTGGGATAGCTAAACGGGGGCTTAATGAACTAATTTTTGTGAAAACCTCAAATTAGACTAATTCTTTATAGACTTTCTAGACTAATTTTTATTTTTTTTTGCCTGTAGCTCAAAATAGCCCGTGCGCATTTACACTCATTTTGCCAGCATGGGTCCCATAATGTCATTAAACCGCTGAGAAGTACCAAATTGTCACAGTTTTAATGACATACAAAACGCGATGCCTAAGAAAATCCGATCTGCCTGTTTACATGACAGTCGCATTGGCACACATTCGATTTATATCCGATTTATTTCCACATATGAATGAGGCCTGAAACCGATCTCGCTATATCCGAATGCATGCGATTTTTTTCCTGTTTACACCGTCCATAGAACAGATCCGATCTGTGTCACATATGAGCAAAAAAATCGGAATTGGGTCACATTTAACTGACAGTGTAAACAGGGCCTAATATACACAGGCTGATTAACAAAACAGGTGCATGGAATAATCAACTTAACAAGAACAGGAAAATAACCAAATAAGGACAAAGCGGAACTAAACAGGAACACACACGTGACAGATTGCCCAGGGGGGGTGGGCACAGGAGACTCGGGAGGCCATGGCGGATCAGGAGACTCAGGAGGCCATGGCGGATCCGCCTCTGTGGCCTTGGCCCTTGGCCCGGCCACTATGGCCATGGATATATGCCCCCCCCTCCCCCCTCCCCTCAAAATTCTCTGGAGGAGCGGGCGCTTGAGGAGCGAGCTCTGGGGCTGGAGCCAATGACATCCCCTTATGGACGGCGGGTTTGAGTGAGCCATGGATGGCGGCGGGCTTGAGTCAGAGGCAGCTGACAGACTTGACTGTGGAACAGCTGACGGTCTGGATGGTGGGCTGGTTCTGGATCCGGGCTGGACACTCTCCAGACACCAGAGAATCCCTTCCCTCCAGCTGAGTCCGGTGGTGTCTGGGAGGTCCATGGGGCGATGGCAGTTGGCCCCGATCCAGAACAGAGAGTTGAGCGTTGTGTCATCGAGCCCCGTCCACATGGCGAGCCCGCTGAACTCTCCCGCAAACTCCAACAGCGGGAGATCTCGGTGGGCCAGGACGGCAAAGCTCGCCGCGATCTCCATTATCCGTCTTTACGGTCCTGTCTTCTGTCACGGGTTGTTGGGGCTTGAAGCTCAATAGAGCATGAAAGAGTCAAAAGGACTCTGCAAATGAGTCTTTTAATAAATCTACACAGACCGCAAAAACACAACCTCTTCAAATAACGTCAGACAGGACAGAGAACCAAGGACAAACAGGAACTAATATACACAGGCTGATTTACAAAACAGGTGCATGGAATAATCAATCAATTTAACAAGAACAGGAAAATAACCAAATAAGGGCAAAACAGAACTAAACAGGAAAACACACGTGACACTCGTAGTGTATTCTTCGGTCAACCCGTGTAATATTGTGCTTGCACTGAGTATTTTTAACCAGTGTTTACAGTGAAAATAGGGAAGTCACCAGGACAAACTCTTAACTCATCCAATTACCTAAATAATCCGACTGAACTACAGGAGCTGGTTTGAATCTAAATAGTCTCAAAGCTTAAAATAATGACTCGATTTCTATTGTGCAAAAACTCCTCAGACCAACAGCACAGAATTGCATTTTATTTTTGTATTGTCCATAGCTTGACATATCTTGCACCAAAATTTGACAATCACAGCACTCTGTTATGACAATATTACACTTATTAAATGACCCATAAAATCTAATGTGGGCACTAACAATCAATTACTGTGACTGTGTATCAGCCGATTGACTGAGTCGTTTAAAGAACATTAAACACGTTCTGAGAAAATCAAGTTTTGTTTTGAAGATGAAAAAGTGGTGAGATACAGTATATATATATATATATACAGGTATATATATATCCTGTATAAATCCTGTATCAATACAACAGTTCAGAAACTTGTTGTTTTATATATATTTTATGCCAGGATTTCACAGATTTCATTCATGTCAAGTCAAAACTGAAGACAAATACCCTGTAGGAGATTTTCAGTTCAGCTTCTTGAGAAGCACTGCACTGCTGAAACATTTTGGAAGAGGAAAAACTATGTCCTCTAAAAGTGCTGCATCATTTTTTGGAGCGCTACACACTGTCGTTTTAGTTCTCTGATTTTGCTGGCAACTCCAGCCACTGAGCCTCTGACTGCAATATCAACACAACTCCCGCCGGGGAGCTGGTCGCTGCAGTGCGTGTGTGTGATTTCATTCTCAGGAGTGTGTCAGGTCTCTTGTCTCAACTAATTCTGTTTCCCTGTGTCTCATCAGTCTGCGGTGACAGCGCTGGTTACCATGCTGTTGCCTGGGTTTACCTTTTCCTGTGCATCTAAAACTACTGATCAGCTTTCACCTTCATTTATTTTGCCTGCTTCCACAACCTTATATTGTATTTCTGACTTATATGAACTGCTCCTAGAAGAGTAAAGTGTACATAATATATGTCAGGACACAAGATAAGCATCTTGTTTACAGGACTGTCCTGAAAAAAAAAAAAACTGGATACCTGGTCACCTTGATGAAATTCTAATATAATCTGTAAAACTTCCTTTTTTAGTATAATTCTGGTATGCCAGCACAATCTTGAGAAGAAAAGAGCAGCAGCAACAACATGACCAAGGTTAAATCTACAGGCTAGTCTGCAGTGAATGGGTGCCGTCAGAATGAGAGTCTAAACAGCTGATAAAAACATCACAATAATCCACAAGTAATCCACACCACTCCAGTCCATCAGTTAATGTCTTGTGAAGTGAAGAGCAGCATGTTTGTAAGAAACAAATCCATCATTAGGTATTTTAACTTTAAACCTTCGGTTTTGGCCAAAATACCTATTCATAATAACACTTTCTCACACATCAAAATCCATTGACATATTTGTTTAGAACTGTTTTTGACTATTTTCGCTTGTAAATGGTGCTTCATCTATGTATATTTCTCACCTGATTCAGACAAGACAACACAGCTTTTTGATACACACAATGTTAAATGATAGACTTCAGTCATGTGGATTATTTGTGAATTATTGTGATGTTTTGTCAGACCTTTGGACTCTGATTCTGACGGCACCCATTCACTACAGAGGATCCAATGGTGAGCAAGTGATGTAATGATACATTTCTCAAAATCTTGGAGGCCTGAGGGTGTGTAAACCATTCCTTCAGCATCAAAAATAATATTTTCAGCCAGGATTGCTGAACGTACACCCTGCATATCATTGGTTAGACAAACAGATAGTCCCGCCCCAAACACAACAGTCGAGCTTAAAGTTAAGATGCTGAAATAGTGCTTTTGTTTTGACACCACTGTCTTTACTGAGAAATAACCTACAAAGGGCCTATATTTGTCTCTGCATATTAAGTTGGCATATAAGAAAGTATTTTAGCATGGAAAATTGTACACTTCACCTTTAAACAAGGGCAGTAGGAGTGCTGTGCCCATTATGTGTCACTAGGGGGCTAAAAGTGGCTGGCTGTTTCTAAAGCAGTCAAACAAGACCAAAGATAGATTGACACTCAAAGTAATTACCTTGTTCTTTCTGGCCAATTCCATAGAGTTGTGCTATTCACTGAAAGCCCTGATACCTGCTACAGGCTCTTTAAAAACAAGCCGATTAAGGTGCAAGTGAGCTAAGGTGGCCAGATTTCTGAAATGGAAACCAGGAACATTTCCTAGTTCAGTGGTCAAAATATAGCTGAAATCACATTTGTTATTATCTGAATAAAATAATTGGGACAGTATATTTTTGTATTTGTTTTTAATTATAGTGAGTTCCATGTACTGTTATTATAATTAATAAATATTATGATGCTTGCACGTCAAGCTAACCCTAACTCTGTGCAACACTGTGAAAAATTATAAAAAGCAACTATTGCACATCAAAACAGTATTATATTATAACAAAATTATGACTTATCTAGTCCTAAACTGAGCCAATGTCTTATATTGCATGGATTGCATATATGCTGTATGCTGAGATGGTTTACTTTCTGGTTTTAAAAACTAACCATGTATTATAGCTCAAATATTTAAAGTCATGGAGCTGTTTGCATAGTCAGTTTGCTTAATGTCATTTCAGCAAACAACCCTGATAGCTTTCACCATATATGCAGTGTGAAAAATAATATTTCTCAGGGTCAAATGACTATTTATATGGCAACAAATACCCAAATTCTCATTACAGTCCAACATGTCAATATGGTGCTTAGAAATAAAAGATTTTCAACAGGATTTTTTGGGCTATTTCCTCCTATGCAAACTCAGATATGTTGACTCGGAAGAGAAGTTAATTTGTTCTTTTCTTTTGGTGGGTGGCGGAAAAAGGCTAGTGCCTGTAAATGCTAAAAATACCGCACATCCCCACATACAGCAGTTGCCCATAGCACAGGTCTGTAGACGTGTGCTATGCATGTTGATCCATCACCGAAATCTCCATATCTAACAAGACTGCTTCAATGGCAGCCATCTGTTAACTGGGACATGACTGCAGTGTGGTAGCTTACATGTTTGGTAGCATGTGTGTTGATTCACCTTGAGAGGCTTCATGGACTGTTGAGGAAGAGAGTTAAATACGGCTTGTTAGCACTGATCTGTTACCACAGTAAAGTAAGCACAAAGAGACAGGATTCTTTATTAATTATACCTAGAATTTATATCTGATACTAAATTTAGCTTTGGATTTTAAGCAATATATACACACAAGAAAAGTTGTTTGTGTGTGTGTATTCATGTATATATGCACTCTCAGAAATAAAGTTACAAAAGCTATCACTGGGGCGGTACCTTTTCAAAAGGTACATGTTTGTACCTAAAGGGTCCATTTTGGTACCTTAAAGGTACATATTAGTACTTAAAGTGTACATATTTGAACCTAATAGGTACAAAAGTGTACCTTTTGAAAAGGTACCGCCCCAGTGATAGCTTTTGTACCTTTATTTCTGAGAGTGTGTGTAACTTGTATGTAAAATGCAATCTTATCTATAGATATAGACATAATCAAATACATTGCGACTATCAAGTGTTTATGTGGAACCCATCTTTTACATAACACACAGATGACAGATCACTAATTGCACTCCGAATGTCCTGTAGAAGTACTTTTTGGCTACAGTCTAGTAAATGATTGCCAGTGACCTGAATCCTGAGGGGTCAGAAGCACACCATGCTCCGGCTGTTTGCATTGCAAATATCTGATAGGCCTTATCCAACTCCTGTTGATTTTTCCTCCTGTACGTCTCCATAATTATCCTCACACTGCCTGTGAGTAGCAACAGATGGATGGACCGGAGCGAAGGGGTGGGGGAAGGATTTGCACTGAAAAATGAAGAAAGAGTGCACATGCTTCACACCATGTGCTGTGAATGACCCTCTGTCGAACAGCTTCATGTTTTGCTGGCTGCGATAAGATGGATAAGATTAAGTGGAAACCTTTTTTAAAATTTATTCATTGCAGATACTTTGACCTTTAGCTGATTAGAGAATGACTTTCGCTTCCTTGTTCGCTATTTAACCTCTTAACTGTCACCCCCCATTTTTGAACATATACATGAAAGTGCACTATCCAAACTTAAACTCTTATAATTCATGAATGCTTTGGACCTTTCCAACCATTTCACACCTTCCTGACACTGAATAATGGTAAATGTGACATTCAAGGAAGAGTTCACCAAAAATTAAACTTTCTGTCATCGTTTTCTCAACCTTATGATATTCCAACCCCATTTGACTTTCATTTTAATGCTTTATTAGACATTATATTAGAAATATAGATGAGGATATGCTGTAAAAATTAACCTGTTGTGCTCCACAGAAGAAATAAAGTCAAATGGGTTTGAAACAAAATGTGATGTTGAGTAAATAAAGTCTGCCTCTTCTCATATAATGTATAGCATCAGCTTTAATTTACTGGCAGAAGTGAGTTTGTTCAGCATTTTTCAGTTCACAGAAGTTCATGTTTGCTGTTTGTCCTGTACTGATGATCTGGAAGCCAGGGTTGGGAGTACACCTGTGTTTTAACAAGTCCTCCAATAGAAAATCTTAGATATGGTTGTACTACGGTATGGACTTTTACCTCAGAAGATATTTTTGGGCTATCTCCTAATGTGTTTAAAGGTCTCATATTGTAGAGACCTTTAAACTAGTATATTTGTGAAAAAGTTTTCATTCATAAATTGAGTCACAAGTAAAATATTATAAATGTGAGTTAAAAACTCAAAAGAATATAAAGACTTTATTTATTTTTTTGAGTTTGTATTAGTTTATTTGTTTGTTTGTGTTGCTTACAATGGAAAGCATCACTATTATTGTTGAGAAGACGCTTAGTTTAAAATGTTATTACTCTGTTAATCACAGAAAAAAACTGTCCGTGTTCATGACAGACAGATCGTTAATGGTTGGTCCTTGAGGTAATTACATTAGCCTATGTTGGGCAGGAAATCCTAACGTTCGTCTGTTATTCATCTGTTTATGTTAACAATTGAAATTAAAACATGTACTGTAAGTAGCAGCTTTACATGACAGCTCACGCTAGCATTAACCTAGATAAATGTGTGCTATTTAGCAAGTGTTTGCACGGTGTTCAGAAGCAATTAGCATGCTTCATGACATGGAGACACTGGTGCGATCACTGGCATTTTTTTTTTCTGATATAGTTATATTGCTCATACACATAGGAGTAATACTGTACATCAATCGAAACTCTAAAGGGTCTACTTTTATTTGTGTCCACACAATATCAGCAAAATGTTGTGCTTTGGTAAAATAAAGAAAAAAAACAGGATGTGCTTTCTGCTGTCTCGGCCTCTGTGAACAGGAGCGTGGCACAAAAATTAATCGAAGCTCAGCGTATAGGCTACTTGCCTCACAGATATGAGAAATATATCTATAGATAGCATGAAATGTCTACTTTAAAACTAAATTCTCTCTGGTTATGAAAGCTGGGCTGCTCAATTATGGCAAAAATCATAATCATGATTATTTTGGTCGATACTGTAATCACGATTATTTAACACGATTATGAGTGGGCTATATGATTAGGTGGGCCATATGATAAGGTTGCTATGATATCCACATTTTAGATACCAGCAAAATTTCACAATACTAGGCTAACTAATAATTAAAGAAAATAGTTAAGCAGTCAGTGATACAATAAAAAACTCAAAGGACAAATACAATAGAAAAAAGATTAAAATGAAACAAACAGCACTTAAATTTTTTAATGTACGTATAAAATATTCAGCTAACAGTCTACTAAAGAAATTGACTAATCTAATGTAAAATAAATCATAGTCTTCATTGTAAGAATGAAGCTTGCTTTGTTGCTTATTAAAGCTACAAAAGCAGTGAGTGATTTTGTCTTTGTCTTTTGTTGTTTTATTAATATTAAGTACACAGTCGGCTGCAGATATATTAGCCTGTTGTCCCTTTAAAGGGCACCTTTTATGCAAAAGGATATAAATGTGTTTGGACATAAATGTGTGTTGGCAGTGTATGAACACAACCACCCAACAATGATAAAAATCCACCCACTCCTTAGTTTTAATCCCCATTAAGCCAAATCAGTCTGACTAGGCATGCTGTTTTGATTTTCTAAGCAATGTGACATCACATTGCTTAGGCCCCACCCACAGCAGCTGACTGACAGTCCTCCATTGCTATAGTTGTGTGCGAGTTGTACGCTGTCCACCATTTTCTCCGCTCTTGAACAGCTGTAACATCAACAATGTCTCGTAAGCAATCCCCGTGCTCTGTGTTTGGATGTAAGACTGAACATAAGAGTCTTCATTTTTTCCCAACATCCGAGCTGCTGAGGACACAGTGGATTACTTCTGTTTTTGAAGCTAATGCGCCTTAAAATCTACCTAAATACGATTATGTCTGCGCAAATCATTTCACTCCTGACTGCTTAGCTAACGTTGGTTAAACTGTAGTTGTGTGCGTACGTTATCAAAGTATTTTCATTCATCAGCGCGTCACAAGCTCTGTAACGTCGCGCTGTTTTGTTCCATTTTGTTCCACATGATATGTGCAGCTGAACACCGGTTCTCTCACTCTCAGTCGTGTTCTACCGACTGTTTATTGCAGTATGCAAAGCAGAGAGATGTATACGCCATGCCCTCTTCTGGAGATGGGTGGGAATATGCAGCTCATTTGCATTTAATGTGATACACACCAAAACAGACACGCCCTAAAAATGACATTTTCCATATGTTATAATAAATGATCTGTTGGGTATTTTGAGCTGAAACTTCACAGGCACATTCTGGGGACATCTGAGACTTATATTACATATTGTAAAAAGTGGCATAATAGTTATATTTCTAGTTATACTGTATAGGTACAGTAGCTATATTGCACAGATCCAATATACACACTGTTTCACATGTATTTTTCATTCTCAGCTGTTTATGTTCATTTAGGAATAGGATATAACCAACAAGGGTTTACGTGAATAATCACCAAGCACCGCATTTTGACATATTTGTGTGTATTTGACCGTTTAGGCATACACTCTAAACTAGAAGTTCATTTTACTTGTCCGTGTCTACTAGAAAGGGGAGGAATGGGGCACAATAATCATTTTATCTCGATTTTTCCCAACACATTCATAGGTTTTTACTTTTTGGTAGTGCATAGGGACAGCCTAGTAAAAAATCACCCAGAACACATTTGCAATTGAATAGCAACACCTTAGCAACCACCCACAACACCGTCTGGTACTGACTGCGAAAAAAAGTGCTCCATTTCAGCTAGTGTTGGCCTTAAATTCGTTCTCTGCATGTTTCTGAAATCCTGCTATGCTAAAAACGTAGTTTACTGCCAAATAATCACTTTACATACTGACCTCTGCAAGCAGAGATGCCAAAATGGCTTCAATAATTCATCTCTGACTGTGCACTCAGCTGTTTACCCATCCAGAGCGTCAGCTCTCATGGCTTCACTATCCTCCATTTATGTCTGTTGAGCTGTGTAAAGTAAACATGGTGCGTTTCTTGGACCTGGGGAACGCTTGGAGGCCTCGCAGCATCAACAGCCTGACTTGCCTCTCAAAATAAAACATTTTTAATGCATTTATTCCAAATGTTTACTGAATTGTAGTCACTTGTTTATAGTTCACTACCATCTGTGATGCATTATTTTATATCGATTATGTATTTTGTTATTAGGCAAAGGTCATAAATTGTTTATGAATGTAACCATTTTTAAGATGATTTGTTTTACTGATTTTTTATAGTTTTGTTGTGCATGTAAACTATTGATAGCATTGTTGTGCATGTAAACACGCTCACTGTTTGCATTCAAAGCAATGTGACTTGTTTTAAAACTCTGTTATATGATTTGAAGTTAAATTAATATTATTTCACGAAGCCTACATAATACAATTATTATGATCATTCAGAGCATATGTTAATTCACCACAGATTTCTTCAGGAATTATGTCTGACTACTTAACAGCATGTTTCCCACTGATAAACCCAGTGCTGCACACGTAGCTTCTTATGTAATCAACTTTTTCAAGCATTATGGGACGTGACTGCTCACACTGTGCTGGCAATAAATTCTCTAATAGCTTTGCCAACTAATTCTCTACTTAACCGAGAACTATTGCAACAACCCTAAAGATAATTAGCACTGGCCTAACAGCTTTCTTCTCTTACTTATGAGGAAATGGCAAAACCCAACAGTAATTGTGACAAATCACTGAGCCTTCCTCTTTATTGGGAATCAAAAAAGTTTTAATTATGCACAAATATCACTGCACTGAAATATTGTCACACATTCACATCTATCTGGGAGGCATATGGTTATTTTTCTCTGATAATTAATAAAAGCTACATGATTATTGTAGTTAAAAAGAATTGCTTGTTTAAAATTCTGTGACAGAACTATGCATTAACCTTTCTAAATTTGGTCACTCCAATGTCTATGGCAAGTTACACAAGCTATATTTGTTTTTTTATTGAATTTACATGCTTTTATTATTATTATTTACATTAATCTCAAAAAATATATCACAGTTTCCACAAAAACATTAAGCAGCACAACTGTTTTTAAAAAGGAATAATAATAAGAAAATATATTAATTTATTATTATATTTTGCTATATATACAAGCTATATTGTTTTATTAAATGTGCATTTATTTACTATTATATTTATAATTTACTATGCTTTACATTATTAAATGTAATCAAGAAATTAAATAAGACAAATTAAATAAATATTTAAGAAATTAATATATTATATAATATTATTTTATTAAAGTAAAATAATATATTATTAATATATAAATATATATTCATAAATAATTTTAGATCTGGGTTTTGCATTCATTTTATTTGCTTTGACTTCAGTGCATTCATTTAATTAAATGTTTTCCCCCCTATAAATACAAGCTATATGTTTCATTATTATTAGATTTTGTTATTTATTATTGTTATTGAAGTGATCAGAGTTTCAAAAAAAATATTTTTTCACTGCTTCTACAAAAAATTAAGCAGCACAATTGTTTTAAAAATGGTAATAACAAGAGAATATATTAACTTATTATTATATTTTGCTATATATACAAGCTATATTTTTCAAATGTACATATATTTTATCATATTTTTATTATTTTGACATTATGAAATTAAATTAAGAAATACATTTATACATAATAAATCTTTTTTATTTTTTTTATTTTGTAATTTATTATAATTCACATTATTTATATTATTAAAGATTCTCACTGTTTCCGCCTAAACATTGAACATACACAGTTTTAAACATTGATAATAATAATGCATCTTTGCATTTAGCAGCTGGCATGAAACTCTGATGACTTTAGCAATGAAATGAGGTAAGTTCCGTTCAACTTTCAAACTTTACACCTTAACCATACACCTGTGTGGCCTTTGCGTCTCTCAGCAGCTGTTGAATTGCCACAGGATGCAACAGTCTCTCTCTCTGACAGTATGAGGATACACTAATGACTATAGCAAATAACACAGACTGACAAGTTCCTTCGTCACGTCATCAGCGTGTCTCCTCGTGTCTCGATTCAACAGCTTTGAGAGGGGCGGGGCTTCCAGTGACAACCAAATAGTGACAGCCAATCAGATGGAGGGGTGGAGATTGCTTACCCAGCAACAGCTAAGCGTCATTACCCATTGCTCCACAACTCTCAGGTGGCCGTGTCCACCCCCAGGGTACAGTCATGTTTTTCTTGTTCTCTTGATCTCAAAGCATGACTTACAGTGGTTTTATGAGTTGAGTGGCGGTAATGACGAGGCCTGAAGGTGAAGAACCTCTGCCACAAACACAGGGTTGTTGGTTTGGTCTCTTGTAGCGGCGAATCAAGAATTGTAAAGTTCTGCAACCCTTAAGAGAAGAGCTTCCCTCCAGGACTGATTCTAATGAGTGTACTGAAAGTCAGTTAGGTTGAAGCTAGTAAGGTGTATCGATGGGTCTCTCCAATGTGGAAGCCCATTTTTACCAACGAAATGAAAAACTAAAAAAAGGTTATTGTGGCTTTTTCTCACAACTGAGAAAAGTTTAGATTCGCAAGAGATAAACTCAGAATTCTGAGTTTTCCACCACAATTTCGAGTTTGCAATTAAGATGTTGCAATTCTGACATTACATCTCGCAAATCTGTTTTTTTTTTTGTTTCCAACATGGAATTTTAAAAACATTTTAAATGGTCTAATAAATGCAGAATCTTGCACAATGTTTTCTGTTACTACAGCTCTGGTTGTAGATACTATACTGTAGATGGTCCCTTGATATACACTATTTTCAGTCAATCTGTTGTGTACACAGTAGACAAACTGGAGTTGAGTGTATAAAACATTCAGTACAAAATGTTCAACCCATACATATTATTAGACAGCACTCCATGTTAATTTCTTTCTTTATTTTTTGACAAATAGCCATGTAATAAGTGTCATAATCTACAGACATTCTTGCAAAACAAACCCTTTCAGCCCCGATACAAGACCCTTTTGCTTTGCATCAAGACGATCCCTTACATAACATGCATCCAGCTAGCAGAGGCCTGAAATATAAGGCCTCTTCTTTTATTGGCGCTCATGTTGAGAGTGTACACAGCGAGCGGCTGAGCTCTTAAGCAGACCGAGTCCCGGCCCGGTGGAATGAATAGATGCTAAACACTCTCTATTAGCTGTGGGTGTGTTAGCCGGGCACCTCTCCCTCTAGTCCAAACAAAAAAGCTGTGCTCCAGCCCTGTGCTCCGCTTATTAATAGGCACGCTAAGCATTTCTCTCAACAGGAAGTGGCTGCTGGTGCTTCCTATAAATGCTCGGCTGAAGTCAAACAGACACTGCTTATTTCTGAGCACCGTGTTTACGTTAAGGGTGCAGGTGCTGGATCAAATACGCACAGATGGTCTGTTTTTGTTTCTTGTGTCTTGATAGACACAGAGCGTCAGGTTGGAGCGCTGCTCAAGTGTGTGTTAGTTAGGGATGTGGCATGTCTGTGTGGCAGGCAATTGTGTAATTTTTAGGTTAGTGAGAATTGAATTTCACAAGACAGATGTGAAACAGGAAATGTTAGGTCCTCGTATAATGACCAGGGGTATAATGAGAGGTGACAGTGACCCATTCTTGGAGGTAAACATGAGATTTTGATATCCTGAGGTGGTCTGGTCATCTGTTCCTCTCACTGAAACTCACACAGCAGAAATGATGCTCAAAGAGATGGCAGTGCTTTTAAAGGGATAGTTCAGAAATGAGAAATTAGCCAGAAATTTAAGTTCTGTCATCATTTACTCACTCTCATGTCTTTCCAAATCTTTCTTGTTTCTCTAGAACAACATTAGAAGCTGTTTTGCAGGATGCCTGAGCTGCTTTCTTCCATATAATGAATGAATGGGCTATTATGCTAAAAAGAGAACATAAAAACATTAAAAAAAAAACAACTTGTGTACTATATTCCAAGTCATCTGAAGCTACAGTATATGATAGCTCTGAGTATGTCAGATCTCATTTTTGGTCATTATGCACTGAAATCTTGTCTTGAAAATCTTGTTTAAGGAGCCGGTCATGTTTACTTTAATTGTACTCTACCGTTCAAAAGTTTGGAATCAGTAAGATTTTTTTTAAAGAAATTAATACTTTTATTCAGTGAGGATGAAGTAAATTAATCAAAAATGATTTTTACATTGTCACTAAAAATTTTATTTCAAATAAATGCCGGGTCATTCCGTGCCAACTCTACCAAAGGTCTCTGGCTCAATTTTTTGATTTTCACCTGAGATTTGGAGCCAGATTTCAGGGGGGTAAAAACGACTTCAGAAAGATGGCAGCATCACAATGTTATTTTTACAGAGATTGGTAGGTCTGTTAGTAAAAAACTTTCCTGTCCAAAAAATAAGAAAAAGCACTTTTCACATTTTTTTTTCCTCAAAGTTTGCACATCTGTAACACAAGAAGTATTAAATATATCTTAATGCCCTTTTAGATTTTGAGTTTTAATAAACTTTTCTTTTGGTATCTTCATTTGTAAGTCCCCGTATGGTTCAGTTCCAGAGATATTGGGATCTCAATATGGCTCCAGGAGTAAATTGACAGACAATATTATATAATATAAATGCATCTATCTATCTATCTATCTATCTATCTATCTATCTATCTATCTATCTATCTATCTATCTATCTATCTATCTATCTATCTATCTGTCTGTCTGTCTGTCTGTCTGTCTGTCTGTCTGTCTGTCTATCATCTGTCTGTCTGTCTGTCTGTCTCTTGTCTGTCTGATCCTTCTACAGAAACAGGGAGTTTCCATGAAATCCAGTGATTTAAATAGTGTTTTATTAATGTACTGATTGCATCTGCTTTTGTATCATGGTAACACTTGTGGTTATTCCTGCCCCTCGTCCTCCTTTCATCTCTCGTCCTCGCTTCTGCTTTCCTCTCCTCACCTTCAGTGCTTTAAAAATAAACAGTCGCTCTTGTTTTTTACAAATAGCATGACATCTTGGCAGACCATGTGGACAGCTCTTAGTTATTCCTATGTTTGTGTTTGTGCAGCTGCGTTGGACACGTGTGACGTCACTTGGCTGAGCAAGAGAGGCACAGGGCCGCTCCGAGAACAAACGCTGATGAATGTGAACAGTGGATTAAACACCGGCTGACATAAAACTACACCAACGGAAAGACAATCCAGACGAGTTGGTGAAACACCCTTCATTGTATCTGTAGCAGCCCCTTGGCATCAACAAGCAAGACGCAGAGAGTTTCTGACAGGTGCTTTTACTTTTATTTACCCCACAATCTTCATGTGCTAAATTTGAATGCACTGGGCATAATTTTTCACATTTAAGTACACTGAAACTATACAGACATATTAAACTATAGCACATATATATGTTATAAAAATGCAAGAAAATGTTATGAAAAATATGTTTCAGCAACCAAATAGTTCACCCAAAAAATTTACATTTGCTAAAAAATATACTCATCCTCAGGCAATCTAAGATGTAGATGAGTTTGTTTCTTCATGGGAAAATATTTGTAGAAATTTAGCATTACATCACTTGCTCATCAATGGAGTGAATGGGTGCCGTCAGAATCAGAGTCCAAACAGCTGATAAAAACATCACAATAATTCACAAGTAATCGTCACCACTCCAAGTCATCAATTAATTTTTGTTTTGTGAAACAAAAAGCTGCATGTTTGTAATAAACAAATCTATCATCAAGGCATTATAACTTTAAACCGTCACTTCTGGACAAAATATGCATATTCATAATCCATAATAACACTTTCTCCAGTGCAAAAGTCAATCCTATGTTGTCCTCTCATGTCAAAATGCAACGACATAGAGCTGTTTTGGACTGTTAATTTTTAGATAATTTTTTACTGGGTAAAGCATTATTATGGATAGAGCAGTCATATTTTAACCGGAAGCAATGGTCTGAAGTTAAATACGCCTTAATGATGGGTTTGTTTATTACAAACACACAGTTTTTCTCTTCATAAGAAGTTATTGATGGACTGCAGTTGTGTGGATTACTTGTGTATTATAGTGATGGTTTTATCAGCTGATTGGACTCTCATTCTGACGGCACCCATTCACTGCACAAGATCCATTGGTGAGCAACTGATGCAATGCTAAATTTCTCCAAATCTGTTCTGATGAAGAAACAAACTCATCCATATCTTGGATGGCTTGAGGGTGAGTAAATTTTTCATTTTGGACTATTTTTCCTTTAAACAGAAAATGTGTGTTTAATTTTCACTGTTAAAACTTTAACCATTTCTTTAGGATTTTAACCTTAAGAAGTTTGATGCATATTAACCCGAGCAATACATCTGCAACCTCGCTGAAAATGTGGCATGCAAAAGTAAACTAATGACTGCTAGGGGTGATTATTTACAATAAGCCAAGTTACCAAAGGACAAACTGTAAAACTTCTACAACACTATGTGAAAGTATGTGCATATTTGCTTTTCTGTTGGATAATTAGGTCAAATTATGTAGAAGTGTCACCCCTCATTGTATTGTGGCACATGTAGAGCTTAAGGAAACAGCATTATGCACCAAAGAGATTCATTGTAAACTGACGAAAACATAAACCAGACCAGTCTCTTCTTCCTTTCTCTTCTTCTTCATCTGACACTCTGAGTGCACCCCATCTCTATAAATTCTATTCAAAATTCTTGCCCTGCAGGTGACGGCTGTGCACATCTAATTCTCTCCTTTTTGTCCTGATTGCTATTTTGGAAAAACGACTGAGTATGTCAGCATTGTCTACTATCTCTGCACTATTATCTTCCATCAGCCGTAATGGCAGGAATTTCTTATGCACAAAGACTCATTTCCAGGGCCGTGGCTCTTAACAAGGCACACATTTTAACCAGCTTCCCATTCAATCAGCCATGATCAAAGACAAAAGCAGCCCAACATGCTGCCCTCACATGGTAATTACAGTACAAACCCAAAAGAGTCCCAATACTTTTAATGATGGATGGATGGATTTATTGGCGAGAGCAGTTTAGAGTTTATGTGAGGATCTCATATACTGAGTTTTCAGGGAAGTCTTGACACCACCACTCTCAGTAAAAAAAAGCTATAAAAGCTGGGATGGCATCCTTTCAAAAGGTACACTTTTGTAACTTATTTATCCCTAAAGAGTGCATATAAATACCTTAAAAGTACATATTAGTATGTTTGAAAAGGCCTTGCTCCAGTGACAGCTTTTGTACCTTTTTTATGAAAGTGAAGAAAATGATTTTTTTTTGTCTCATACACTGATTATTATTATATGTTTTTTTGTTTTTTTTTAACAGAGTTAGGTAGGTTTTGTCATTTTGTCATTTTTATTAGTTTGTTTTTGTATTTCTATTTAGCTTTATTTTTTATTTTAGTGCATAAACATTTTACTTCAGTTAGCTGCCATGGTAACAATTCTCATTTATATTTCAGTTTTTTACTTTTTAAAAAAAAATCTGATATTTATATTCTGATTTATTCAAGCCTGATTTCACTTAATGGAAACAATTTCAATAATAACAACACTGTATTGTAGAAGAGGAAAAGTATATTTTTAGGAAATATGTTATGATGTTCATATATACTCCATTAAGCTCAATATAAATGCTTTATTGAGCTCATTAAATGCTTTAATGTGTCATACGATACTTTTTTTTATCAAGACCTTTATAGATCGAGTTCCAGCTTTATCAAGAGCCATTAAAGTTCACTTAAATGGACCCTAGACTGACATTTCTAGTTCTGCTGTTCTCTCACCTAATCCCTTGCCCTCCCTCTTTTCATCTCCGGTTCCTCCTCCACCAGTAATCTTACTTTCTCAGAAGCTTCTTTTTTTCACAAACATAAGAGAGGGCAAAATCAATTTAGTTTCCGGACTCCATTAATAAATGACGGAAGAGCCTATAAAAGCCTGGATTTTAGTTTGACCTCTAAATCGGATGCATTATGCATTGTACTGTCGAAATATTCCCACTCTCTTGGGCTGTGTTTACACTGCAAGTCTTAATGCACAGATCCGATCTTTTGACCATATCTGATTTTTTGGGCCTTCTGTTTACATTCACTTTAGACACGACTGGTATCTGATATCTGTGTTTACATTAATTCCAGCCCAAAAGGATTGTCTGCAGTGATCGCTTTACTATGCACATGGTAGACCCTCGGGTTTTAAATGGCAGTGCTATTAAAATTATTTATATAATTCACGTTGAATGGCCACTGTTATTTGCCAGCATGGATAACAGCTGTCATGGATGTTTTGCAGCACAAAATCTGACCGAACGGATAAAGACCGGAAAATAATGGTAATTTTAATTTGTTAGACTATTTTATCTACAGCTCGTTAGAGTTAGAATTCTTTAGTGAAATAAAGATGATATTTATTGAAATGATTTCGAATCAATTAACGAGAGAGAGAGTAAACAAACGAACGCATGCACCCACGTGTGAGCGAGCGAGTGATTGTGAATCTAATAATTGGAGGAATTTATTCGGTAAATGTGTTTCCATCGTAGTTTATGCACATTTTTTCTTATCGGATAAAAAGTTTATCCTACTGAAATGTGCGCATACGTTTTATGCGCATCTTTGCGTTTCCATCCAGTGTTTTTTTAAGTGATATTCCAAAATGCGCATAAAAATAGGTGGATGGAAATGGAGCTAATGTGACTGTTTTCATACAGGTTTCCTAAACGATCCCCTCATCTGTCATTGGTCAGTCAAACTGATTGTCCTTTCCTAAACACATGCCATTGGTTAAGGAAATGTGGCTGTGTCACTCTGTAACAAGGGGGTACAGATATCACCTTCAAAGCACCAATCACAGTTAAGAAACACAATTGCAGTTGGTTACATTCTACAGTCTAAAGGCCATTGCACACTGAGTCCGAAATTTTTGCACGTTGAAAAATAAATACGACCTCACGTTGTGTTAATCAAGTTTACACACTGCCTCCAAAACTTTCGTCCGTCATAAAAAAAAAAAATCGGACCAGGTTAGATTTTCTGTGTTTTTGCATCCGTAGCAAGCGTTTTTGATAGGAAAGGATGACGAATACGAAAAGTACGAAAAACGGATACGAAAAATTCGGACTCAGTGTGCAAGGACCTAAGAATGTAACTCAGTGGGAGATTTTCAAATTTGAGTCTCTTATGTTCACCAAGGTTGCGTTTATTTGTTCAGAAATACAGTGAAAACAGTAATATTGTGAAATATTATTATTACAATGTTTTCTATTTGAATCTATCTTTTTCAAATGTAATTTATTCCAGTGATGCAAAGCTGAATTTCCAGCACCCATTGCTTTGTTCATTCAGTGTCGCATGATCCTTCAGAAATAATTCTAATATGCTGATTTGCTGTACGAGAAACATTTATTATCAGTGTTGAAAACGGTGCTGCTTCATATTTAGATGGAAACCATTTTTTTTTTCAGGATTGATGATGAATACAAAGTTAAGAAGAACAGCATTTATTTGACATAATTTCAGAATTATAATAGTTAAGAACAAACCCCAACCAGAATGTTTGAGTAATATTACTACGCTGCTGCCTAGTAAGCGCACTGTAATTAGATGCCAGCAATCACAGGTCAACCTGAGTACCGCTCACAGTGGCAACCATGTATTGCATTTGTTTCTGCGGTTTAACGTTAGGCTACAACCATACCGTATTTGGACAGGAGGTTTGTAAGGAACAGATGTGGACCTCAGAGGCAGTGTTTACTGATCTGAGGATTAAAAAAGAGATTTGATGACATGCTTTATTGGATTATCATTCTCTCACGACTCAAGCATTTAATGATCCCAGAGCACCGGCAGCATCACCGTCATCCATTATCCAGGGATGCGCGGGTGTTGTTAATTCGTCATGGAGTCTATGCTCTATAAATAGCCATCGTATTGCGTAATGTGTGTGTCGGTGGCGAATCAATAGAGGATCTCCCGACAATCAACTGAGGGTTGCGTGTGTTGCATATGAAAAGCTTTAAAGGTTGACGCTGGCTGCAGTGTTTTGGATGATAATATAATTGTGAGCGCTGAATGTAGCATGCAAATGCCTTTGAGCTGTTTGTGGGATTCAGATATGCTGGTGTAAAATAAATTCAACTGCTTTTGCCTGTTGTTTTATTCAACTGATAAACACAGTAGTAAAAGAATGTACTAGATGAACCCAATAAACCGAGAGTTGGAAAAAAAACCCACTAATGCTCTCTTCCAAAACCTTGTGAGCTGCCCACGGAGGCAGCATTTTAATGCATCGTAGGCGAGCTACAGATGCTAATGGCTATTCCTGAAGATAAATTATCTCATTCTAAGTGAGATACCTTGTTTTAGTGAAATTATAAGGCAGGATCACATGTATTCTACACAGAGAAGGCAATCCCTAAATGCACTGCAAGAAATGTTGACTATAAATAGAGCTGTTCAATCATGACGTCAGTTTGTAGGCCAACCTGGATGGCTAATTAGGTTTTCATACTGTGCGCACTTAACATACAGTCATATCTGTAGTAGGGATGCACCGGTTGACCGGCCATAAATCGGAATCGGCCGGTTTTTGCTTATAATGTGCGATCGGCAACCGGCCGGTTTTTTGTATTTTTTCCGGTCGATTTTTCCGGAAGTGCGCCCGCGTGCACAGACTACATTTGTAGGCCTAATCATTCGCGAACATGTAATTTGTGTGGAAGTATTTCGAAATCTGTGCGCAGGACGTGAAGATTGCAATTTGCAATGTCTGCAAAGGACAAGTTAATCGCGGATAAATAAGAGCCGCTTTCCTGCGCTCGCTGAAGTTGCGCGAGCGTACCTGTCCACGCCCTGCACAAGCATAGACAGTGAACATTTGTTCAGCTCAGCTTCGGTATCGGAATCGGCCATGAAAAATCATGATCGTGCATCACTAATCTGTAGTATTTAGTATTTAAAGATTGTTGCAGTTGAACGATTTGCCAAGCATGTAAACTCACATCATTGTGGTAGCTGTACTTATTTAGCACCTTGCTAGCAAATTTTTATGTTTTTAAAAAGTGCAATTTCAAGTCTATTTACATAATGTTAACCACAGATCTTGTTTTACTCATACATCATACAAAGCGCTATTATAAAAACCCATAAGAAATTTCTGAGGGAGACAGCTTGAAAATGCTCATTTTATTCTTGAACAACAATTGTACACAATACTGATAAATTTTGATATCATCAATGATGAAAATACATCTGTGCAGTTAAAAAAAAATTTTTTTTCTTATTTGTGTGTTTTTATGTATTTTAGAGTATTGTAGCAACATGCAAATGTCATATTCTGTTGAAATCAAGTATACATTACTGTAAGTCTCCTGCTATTGGAGTGGCACAAGAATTTGTTGCCTATTTAGTGTGTTTTCTAAATTTGCCACTTGTAATATTTTCTGACGGTTGCAGCCAAGGCTCATTGGAGAAAAAACATGGCGAAATTTCTGCAAAATGATTTTTCTTTCTTGCATGTTTTGTGACACTTTCAAAGTAAAATGTCCAGTGAGTGGCACTAACAGCATATTATGTTTACCAAACAGATGTACGTGAATCTGGCAGTGTTTTATTGCATTGGTTGTGTATCGTGGCATTTGTGGAAATGAAATGTCTGATGAGTGGCACTAAAAGATTAATGCTCTGTTGCGTTAGAAAATAACATACTGCCTACACTAAACCCTAAACCTAACTGATAGTATTAACCATGCAAACGTAAAATAAAAATGTATTTGCTGAGGCAATCATGCTATTTCACCTGGCTTCTACAAGTGTTTAGTTGTGTTATTGGGTGTGCAATGCTGTACCAGGTGGGCTTCCAAGCAAGTTTACATCAGAAAAGCCATACATATAGAGATGGTTATGTGATGCAAAGGACAAAATGTATTAGTTTACAAATCATAGACTATGGTAAAAGTGATTTGAGGTTGTAAAATAGTATTAAAATATAAAGAACCACAGAAAAATAAATCTTATTAATCAATAATCTGCCCCTGTGATCAATTTATCTCAGCTGCATTAAAATGTTGTTGATGTAATACTGCAACTAGTCTTGCAGTGAACAGTAGCTACGTATAGGCAGGTTTTCGCAAAAATGTACGTAGAGGCACGTTTTCCACTGAGTCTGTGTTGCACAGTTAGCTGCCTTTATAAGTTGAAGAAAGCTAGGCAGCCCACTAGGTTTTGGGAGAGAGCTTAAGGGTATGAGTCAGATGTTGTTTTGACAAAGCGTATCTGGCATCTGGCTGTGCAAATAGGCAATATAACATCTACATTTCCACTTTCTCTCTGCCTCATCTAAACATATTTTTCTGCTGATTTTAGATAATTTCAAAGTCAGATAGAATTATAAAGTACTGCAGTGTGGACCAGGTGGCTGATGTCTGGTAAGGAAAGAAAGGCCGACTGCACTGTCATTGTCTTGCTGAAAGTCTTTGAATTTTTATGTATTGCTCACACTCTTTGAGCCATCATCTATTACCATGGCAATCACACTCCTCCGTTTCCATCATGTTTCGTTTGTCAGCTGCTGTTCATTGTATTTCCATTAATCAGCTGTACAGCTGGAAACTTTAAAGGAATAGTTCATTCAAAAATGAACATTCAGTCATCAATTTCTCATCCTCTCAAGTTGTTCCAAACCTGTATGACCATCTTTCTTCCTTAGAGTTTATAAGAATGTCCAAGCTATGCTACTTTTTACTGTTCAATCAAGTTAAGTGGAAAAAACACTCAAGTCTATGGGACAAAGCAGTATCCCCAGCTAACAAAAATATGCTTTAGGAACCTTTTGCTAATGTTGTTACAAATATTGTTATTTCTGAACATCCAAAACATCCAGTTTTTAAAATTAATGATGTATAAATAACGTTTTTTGTGCTAACGTTTTGAGAACGCTATAAGACCAGATTACTTTGAGCTTCGTTCAACATTAACGTTACTGGAAGAACGTTTGTTCAGCCAAAGTTCTGAGAACGTTCCCTAATAGCTGTGCGGATTCTTGTCAAAACATCTTCTTTTCTGTTCTACAAAAGAAAGACAGTTATATGTTTGAAATGACATGAGGGTGAGTATTTTTGGCCAAACTGGTCTTTTAATTCCTCACTGCTCTTCCAGAGATGTTGAATTAAAAGGAATTACACAATGTTCCAAAACGCAAGGAATGGCATTTGAATGGTATAAATGAGTGAGCGACAAAGAGAACGTTCGCAGAGCCGATTCCACAATGCCATCAACACAACCCCCCACGCCACTCAAAGCCCACAAACACACCTCCTGACCTTGCATCTCTTCTTGCATTCGGTGCACTGCAAAAGGTCAGGTTATTCCCCTTCTGTGTCCTTGGCATCGGCACATTGATGCCCAGTGCATTGTGACAAAAAGAAATTGCACTTGAATGTCACATGGACAAAGGCAGAAAGGGAGAGTGAAAGAAGAGACATAATTTGTAAGAGCAGTTGCCATGGTGACTTTGACATCACTGCTTCCAAACAGGATTGGACTTTTCTGGCCAGAATTTGTGTTTGTGCTGATGATAGAGTCTGCACTTTAGACAAACAGGAAATAGCCATGTAGAATGACTGTCACGGACAGGACATCTCCTGTGATGCTGGTAGACTTCAAAATCAAACATTAACAAACAATCTCGTCATTGAGAGGGCATGACCTGAGTGTCTTTAAACTTTAACCTGTTTATAGCCAAACTATGAAGAAGCAAAAAAAAAAACTAGGGACAATAAAAATCATGACCATGTTTTGATTGTACTCTAAATGCATGCATAAATGATAATTAGTAATAGTAAGGCTCACCAAGGCTTACCAATTAAAATAACTGTTTTATATTTGAATATATTTTAAAATGTAATTTATTCCTTGTGATACAAAGCTGAATTTTCGGCATCATTACTCCAGTCCAGTCTGTATATATACTCTGCCATGCATGAATTGCATTTGTAAAGTTATCCTGAAAATACACATTTACACGATCCAATCAGATCAGTTACCCAAATTATCACCTCCTATAAGAAGGAGCATCTTTTCTCACTTCCTTGCCGCAGAGACTCATCTGTGCTGTTTTGAATCGACTGATGCAAATAAGAACCAGGCAAAGAAAGCTTATACGCTTCAGTTGGCATGAGCTTTGTGTTCTGTTATGGTGGGCTGATTTCATTTACACACAAGAGCAATTCTCTAGAAAGGGGAACCTCCCTGTTTAGTGGAAACACTGCTTGTTTAACATGCTTTCCGTGTGACTTTGCAGCCGTGGCAGTTATTTGGTTGTTGGGAGGGATGCTTGAGCAATGGTCTTCAAACATGATTGGCAGGGGAATTGAAATAGGGATATTGACTTGTCTTTGGGGTCAAGGTGATGGGTCATCCCCCAGCTGCTAATGTCACCCGCGGGGTGGCCACTTACAGACAGCAGAATACATGACCAGCATTCACTACAAAAGCCCTATGTGACCCTGTAGCACCTCTCACAGAATCTCAAGGCTGTTTTGTATTGTGTATATAAAATGGCTAAAGGTGTTTTATGCAGACCACTGCACATTGTGCCTTTAGTTCTGACTATATAAACATTATAGCACTGCCTCTGATACATTATTACTGAACTGTATCAGACATGCATCATCTATGTGGAGTTGAAGACTTTTAGCTACAGTGTTGTTATAACTGTATCGATAATATGGATTGAGTTACTGGATCACTCAATGTATGAGTTGAGATGGAGTTCTTCAATATTTTGCTTTATAAATGTCTGTAAGGATTTCACATTGAATAACGGTCTGTCAGTAATGCTTAAAGTCTTGAGAAATATCCACAGTTTCACAATAGGAGACATATGGAAATGAAGGAACATGCAGAGCCACATGTTCATTCTCACACTGGTCGTTCTGTAAACACCTTTGCAGGACAAGTCCTTGACAGCTGATATTCTAACTATTAGTTTCTCAACAAAATTACTAACTTTATATATATATACTGTATACACTGCCACTCAAAAGTTTTTTAAGGGAGTCTCTTCTGCTCATCAAGGCTGTATTTATTTGATCAAACATACAGAGGAAAAAACAGTAATATTGTGAAATCTTATTGCAATTTCTAATATTGGTTTCCTATTTTAATATACTTTAAAATAAAAATAATTTATTTCTGTGATGCAGCGCTGAATTTTCAGCATCATTACTCAAGTATCACATGATCCTTCAGAAATCATTCTAATATGCTGATTTATTATGAGTGTTGAAACTGTTGTGCTGCTTCATATTGTTTTTTGGAACATGTGATACTTTTTTCTTTGATTCTTTGATGAATACAAAGTTAAAAATAGCAGTATTTGTTCAAAATAGAAATCTTTTCCAACAATATAAGTCTTTACTATGACTTTTTATTCATTTAACACATCCCTCCTGAATAAAAGTATTAATTTCTAAAAAAAAAAATGCACTGACCCCAAACTTTTGAATAGCATTGTATATTGTAACACAAAATTTCTTTTTTAAATAAATGTTGTTCTTTTTAACTTTTTATTAATCAGAGAATCCTAAGAAAAATGATCACAGGTCCCCTGGTACAGCTTTTATATAGTTTTTATATTATTTTATTTCAGTCAACATTTATTTCAGTTCAACAATTTCAAATTTACATTTTTAAATTAATTTTAGTAGATCTAATTTCCTTTTCTTTTTTATTCGCTGGCTAGCATTAAGCAGAAAGGGAGCCATTGAGAAACTCATTTAGGTTCTAACAGCAGGGAAAAGCAGCAAAGGTCACTGTTTTGAAGGAGACAGAGGTGTTTGTGCTTTAAGAGCTGGAATAATGAGAAGGGGCCGGGGAGACTTGTGACATTTTTCATGTTAATCTGACCTCGGAACAGTGGGGAAATTTGTCAGAATGCCAGGTAGGCTTGTTACGAGGTGTAAATGTCTTGCGACCGGTATGCTCCAACACAATAAATGTCAGGGCAAAGAATGTGTCCTTTTTGGCTACATCAAAGCGTGCATCTGAAAACAGTCTTTCTTTCACAACTCCTCAGGAAAACTGAAATAAATATCAGCTGATTGGTAAAATAAAATTAAAATTAACATTATACTCTAAAATTTGGCAAGACACTCTTCCAGTAAACATCTAACGCAGTTTGGCATGCTAGCACACCACTCAATTCAATCTCACTACGTATACTGGTGGATTTTGTAGCAGGAAATGAAATCTGGAGCTTTAAAAGAAGTGGATACATGAAAGTTTAAGAGCATCTGGTTTTCATGGATTGTCCTTCTGTCGTGAATACTGAGAACTTCTGATTTTAGTGCTGAGGCAAACTAAAGATGCTCCTTTCCTGTCTGTTCTCTTTCTGTGCCTGTTTTCATCTCTCGAGGACTGTTGTCTTCAATTCCAGCTTTGATCTTTCTGAGCTTTTTCCTTCCAGTAAGGTCAATCTGACTTTTTCTCAACTGCTTCCATGAGTTACTTTGAAATGTTTTCCAATATTAACTTTTTTCTTCTCAAATGGTGCAGGTGATGGAGCTGGTGCTCGGCCGAACCTCTCTCAGAATTGGCCTGAATAAATATGTACTACACTTTTTTTTTTTTTTTGCAGTGATGCCATAGAAGAACCTTTCAGTGAACAGTTCTTAAAAGGACCATTTTTTCCTTTTTATGAAGAACATTGTAATATTCAGAAGAACCTCTTTCCACAAAGAGGATCATAGTCTTTGTTCACATGTCTTACGAGTCCTTGTTTTGAATAATGTTCAGCAACTTTTTTGGCATCGCAAGCTAGCTTTGATGTATTGGTCTGAAGTTATTTAAATTCATAGCAATCAGCTCATGTATGATATTTGTGAATAAAATATTTTCATTTCTCATAGACAGGTAAAATTGCTGGAGTCTGCAGCACAACAAATAAGCAGAGTGTCTGTCACATACACATCGCAATCTGCTGCTTCAAGTATTTTGACAGAAAAAAAAGACGCACTTCACTTTAAAACCAATTTTTCAAGCCCAGAACACCCTTCAGAAAATGGGGCCAGATTGGACACAAGAGCTCAGTCGGTGGATATGGGTTACAGTTTTACTTTTCACAAGCCATTTATGGTCCTCCACCAGTTTACCTTCATCTTCTAACTTCAGAAAGTACAAAACTGGCAAATATATTAGCTGGCTTAAACTCTGCGCTGGTGTCCAGTGTGCTGATTTGAGACATGTGTGGATGGAATGCAGAAGAAGAAGATGTGCTTTCCTCTCCAAGCACAGAAGGTCCAGAAAACCTCGAGCCATATGACAGGGCTTGGCCTCTGTTGCCATTTGATTCGAGTCAGCCGTCTCTTTTTTACCTCACACCCTTCCTTTTTTTTTTTTTCTTCCTTTCTCTGCCCCCTTCACACTCTAACTTCCAATTCCATCCACAAATCGAGTTGCTCTCTTGACACCTCCGAGTTTTTTTGACTGAACTGATGTCTCAGCATGTCATTTCTTCCTCCTTCCTTGTAACACAGGGGAAAGGGATAGTTGTTTGATGTTCAGAGGCCATTTCCACATCTTACAGCTCTTTCTCAACTTCAAATGACAGTGCCTCGGGGCGAGCAACTGCAACTGCAGTAAAGACAAAGCCACATGCCAGACTGAAGTCATGGACGTGCCAACAAGGACACGTTTCTGTTGCATCTCCTCTTCTTCAGGAAGCACTTGGAAATAAATCGAGATGTTCTTCCAGAACAGAAAACACTGTAAGAATTCCAGATTGTTCCTGAAACTGTAACTTAGTTTAAAAATAAAAAAAATTAAATTAAAATAAAAACTCACTTGTCACCTGTAAAACAGTTCAAACACATTCAATTGTGTCTGTCAGTATGTTACTGATTATCAAAAGACTGTCCAAATATGATATTGCTCCAAGTCCTGTTTGACTTTTTTCCTCCATAGAACACAAAAAGATGAATGCAGTGAATATATACAATAACCATGAGCAGAAAAAAGGCATAGAGATTGGAGCAACATGAGTAAATGATTTTTCATTTATGGGTGAACTGTTTAGTTACTGACGGGAGATTCCTCTTGCTTATTGTCAAGATAAGATACTATACGGTACTTCAGCCAATACGATTGTAATGCCTACATATCTTGACACGTCACACCCTCGGTGCCAGATAGTATGCATGTGTAAGTGTTTTTATTGCATCTTATGACAGTTCCTCCATCACAAAGGCAGCTGACTAGTTAAAGCTAAAATGTCAGTCAGCGAATGGAGGTCTGATTAAACTGTAACTAATACTGCAGTTGAAATTGTTGAGACATCCGTCAATATTGGAAATGAGCCTGAACTAGAGAGACATTACACAGCGTGAATCTTTTATCCAAACAAAATCTATATACCGTTATGATCTTATAATATATTTTTAATACTGTATTTGGTATTAGTGTAAAAGGTCTAGGATAGCATCTCAGAGAGGTGGCCGATAAGGTGCGTTTCTGAATTAAAATTGTGGAAATTTATTTTAAGTATATTAGTATTAATACAAATTCTTAGTGATTCATTTAAAAGAGTATTATTAAATAGTATTTAAAATGAATCATGCGGTCAACAGATAAACTTGTATAGATATTATATAGACAGTAGATATATTTGTTGTAATATGATAGCAATTTTTGCTTTTTACAAACACTAGTACTCTTTTACACCATCAATAGCATAGGCTGACTGCAGTGGAAATAAATTGTGACATGTTATGTAAACGTAGTTGTTTTGGAAAATGCTACAGGTTTTGTAGGCACGCGGGTCTATAACTTATACACCGTGCTGACACACACACTAACCTAAATGAGCTGTTCATGGAGTACATGTCCTGAGCTGTATTTTGCACTTGTGATGTGGGTGGTTTAATGAATAACTAAATCACATAGCTGGAGTGGAGAAACTATTATTTAGTTTATGCAATCGATCTATCCAGTGTAATTGGCCAAGCGTTCGTGAAATGTCATAATACAAATTGTCTGAAGTGACAGCAAATGGCACGGTCATTTTCTTGCTGTTAGGTTCTTTTACATAATTTATTACGTGCCCGAACGGAGCTGTACGTTGGTTTGGCTGACAGCCTGTGTAATTTAGCTTCTCTGGATCAGCGAGCCAGCGTTGTAACTGTGACTCAAAGCCTATTTAAAGAGAAGATAAGGTCAGTGTAACAGGTCACTGTCAGCTTTGTAATCCTAAAAGAAATGCCAAGGCAATGCACAGTTCAAAACCATTTGAATCAATTCTTAGTGATATTACAAATCAAGTGAATTTTACATTGTATAATGGGCAAGGTTATGGTGAATACAAACCAGTGTTTGTGCTAAGAGATACAATAGATGTCTTTCTGCGCGCTGCATGGCGATTAGAGTTCTGACACCTTCCTCCTACTTCTTTTTAGCGTTCCCATTTTTTGCCTCCCCCTCACTGCAGCTGACATCAAAGAACATCTGTTTGTTGTGCAAACCAGCCTCTGAACTCCACGTTAAGCCGTAGCACTCAGCAATGTCAAAAGTTCTTCTTCTGAGACCGGTTTCTAAGAGAGAGAGAGAGTTGAGGTTGCATGGGCATACTGTGTACTCTCTGTATATGCGTGCGAGTATGTTTACGCGTGACTCTCATATGAAAAACCAGCGGTGCGTCCAATCAGGGAACAGAATTCGGCTTTGCTTTTCCCAGGAAATTAGGCTGCTTTTCTCCTAGCTGCAGTGGGGCAGAAAAATCACAGGCCATTAGGCACAGAAACACATGAGCACTGTTCTTATTATGCTACAGTGTACAGTTCCACATCAGAGAAATGCCCTCTCATAATAATAAAACCGGATTTATTGCATATGAAGGTGCAGGTGGAAGATAAAAAACCTTACATTAACTGATCTAGAACACAACGCAAGGTATAGCGGCCTGGGGTTTTGAACAGGATATGCTGGTCTAAACAGGAAGACAGTCTTACCTCTCTGTAAAGATAGATAGATAGATAGATAGATAGATAGATAGATAGATAGATAGATAGATAGATAGATACAGTGCCCTCCACTAATATTGGCACCCTTGATAAATATGAGCAAAGGCGGCTGTGAAAATAAATCTGCATTGTTTATCCTTTTGATCTTTCACTCAAAAAATTCATAAAATTCTAGCCTGTCATTGAAGTAAAACAATTGAAAGCGGGGAGAAAATCTCATGATGAAATAAATGTTTTTCTCCAATGAATGTTGGCCACAATTATTGGCACCCCTAGAAATTCTTATGAGTAAAATATCTCTGAAGTATATTCCATTCATATTTACATTTTTTAGCACACAAGGGTGATTATGAACATAACATTGTCCTGCCATGACTTCCAGCTCCACAGGATTATAAATATGAGGAACACAAAGGCCAAATTCCCTTTATCATCCATCACAAGGAATAAAACCTAAGAATATAGTTCTGATGTGCAGAACAAGATTGTTGAGCATCACAAAATAGAAAGTGGCTGTAAGAAAAGAGCTTACATTGAAAAGAGCAAGCATTGAAAATCCCCATTTCCACCATCAGGGTAATAATTAAGAGGTTCCTATCAACTAAAGATGTTAAAAATCTGCCTGGAAGAGGACGTGTGTCTATATCAGGGGTGCCCAAAACTGTTCCTGGAGATCTACCTTCCTGCAGAGTTCAGCTCCAACCCTGATCAAACACAACTGAACCAACTAATTAGGATCTGAAGGAGCACTTGATAATTACAGACAGGTGTGTTTGATCAGGTTGGAACTGAACTCTGCAGGAAGGTAGATCTCCAGGAACAGGGTTGGGAATCCCTGGTCTATATCGTCCTAATGCACGGTGAGAAAGAGAGTTTGAGCGATATATATATATATCAAACATCCCCTACATCACCACATGTTGTTTGGGAGGGTTTCAAGGAAAATTCTCCTCACTCATCCAAAAACAATCTCCAGCATATTCAGTTATCAGATACGACTGGAACTTCAAATGGGACTGGCTTCTATGGTCAGATGCAGTGTTGGGTAAGTTACCAAAAAAGGTAATGCACTACAAATAACTAATTACTTCTTTAAAATTGTAATTTGATTACATTACTGATTACTGCATTTAAAAAGTAATCAGATTACTAATTTACTTTCAAGTTACTTTCAAGTTTACTTTACTTTTCAAGTTATCAAACCTAAAAAATACACTACAAAGAGAAACTCATAGTTCTTTCATTCATTTCATATTGACTGAAAAAAATACATAAGTAGGCCTATTATTTGTATACCCTGATTCACTCCCAATATCAACAAAACTTTTTTTTGGTTTTGTAAAATAAAGAAAACAAATAGGGTGCGCTTTCTGCATTCTCTGTCTACATGAATATCTTCCTGAAACGAGAAATACAGTATATCTAAAGAAAGCTTGAAGTGTCTTTTATTAAATGAAGTAAGTCATGTCGAAAACAAATATTCTCTGATAAAATAATCCGTATGAAACCAAAGCGAGGTCCAGTCTTTCCCGTCTGAGCTCACCTATAAAGTAATCATGCCCGCGCACATCGCGCGCTAGAAGATAATCATCCGCGCGAAACCAGGCTTGAGACGCTCAAGTCACCTCTGTAGAAAGATTCAAGTTCATCTCGGCTACTTTTCGTTTTTGGAAGAAGGCGCGCTGTGAGGAATAAGCCTTGAATTGTGATGCTGACGTGGTTGATCTCATTCTGATGATTCATTTATTTTTTACTTTATTAGTGTTACTGTGACATAAACTTGCACACATTCACTTGTTGAACTTTTCCCAAACTATAATGCCAGACTAAAATATGTCAAGTGCAACATTCTGAAATATGATAGGCAACCTTTCATTGCATCTAAATGTTTTAGAAAAGTAATTAGATTACAGAAACACGTTATACCCAACTCTGGTCAGATGAAACTAAAAAAAGAGCTTTTTGGCAGCAAACCCACCAGATGGGTTTAGTACAAACAGGGATAAAAAAAAGTACCCCATGTCCACGGTTAAATATACTGCTGGATCTTTAATGTTGTGGGCCTGTTTTTCTGCTGGAGGTCCTGAACATCTTGTTCAGATGCATGGCATCATAGATTCTCTCAAATATCAACAGATGCAGAAAATCAAAACCTGACTGCCTCTGTTAGAAATCTTATAATGGACCGTGTTTGGATCTTCCACCAGGACAACAATCCAAAACAAACATCAAAATAAACACAAAAATGGGTCACTGAGCACTGGTGACTGAATCTTTTACCATGGCTGTCCCTGTCCTCTGACCTGAACCCTACAGAAAATGAGTGAGGTGAACTGAAGAGAGAAGTACTAACATGGAGCTGTGAATCTGAAGAATCTGGAGAAATTCTGGATGAAGGAATGGTCTCTGATCTCTTATCAGGTGTTCTCCAAACTCTTCAGGCATTACAGGAGAAACTCAGAGCTGTTACCCTGGGAAAAAGACGTTGCAATAATTGATAGATAGATAGATAGATAGATATTTTTATTTAATGCTATGTCAGCATCTTAGACTATTTTCATGGCAAAAACGATTAAAAAAAATACAAGTATAACAAATACAATAAAACCAGCAAGCAAACAAACAAACACAGGTTACATTACACAAGATTTTTTACATTAACATATGATAAAAATTCTAAAACTTTTTCTGGCAAAATTATACTAAATAACTCTTTAAGTGAGTTCACTTCATAAAAGAGTTTTCTACATACATTAAAAGCAGGACGGTCCAATAAAATATATTTGACAGAAAGGGAAATAGACAGATGAATAGATAGATAGATGCGATTTCTTTTAGAAATATAAATCACTCTTTGCAGCCTTTGCTGTATCATCAAATTCAATCTCAATATATATAGAAAGGTAGTAGAATATAATTGTATGACCAGGAGCTCTAAAAATGACAGTACAAAGAGTGAAGACAAGGTTTTTTCACTGAGGCAGTTGTGAACTCATTTATATATCATTTGAAGTCTGGAGCCATTTGCTGTGGAAGGTAGTTTCTAACACCAAAGTACAATAAAACAGTGACAGGCACATGTGAATCTTTATCTGCTTGGCCTTTCATACCACAATCTTCTGGCCAGACAAACACATGACTGTCTTTTGGTAGGTTGTTTGCTGTATAAATAATAGTGAGTGCACTGTCAGAGTGATGTCTAACTGAGTCATACCCCAGGTCCACTCTTGTCCCATCATATCCCCATCATTAAGACTGGTTGCCCGGGCAGATAATAATGTGATGTGTGATCCTTATTTGAATTGCACCCATGAGCAAACCGTGACGCCAACGAAATTAGTTACACTGCATTAAAAAGTCCATGGATACAATAACATCAAAATGACTGAACTAATTTCTAATTAATATTAGAAACTATAACCATTTATTATTAATAGGAGCTACATTTAGCATATTGGTTCTCAAACAGGGATGCATCAAGATAATCTAAAATTAGTTCAAATAAGTTATATTAACCCTCATGTTGTGGTTCTGGTTATTTTGACCTAGAGATGATTTTCTTTTTCCTGAAAATGTTAATGTTATCACACTGGACTAAAACTTACTGACTTTGCTCAAACAGATATACTTACACTTGCAGGTAAAAATGACCAGTCTACAAATTTCTTGCTATTACCAAATATTGAATTCAATCTTTTTATCGACTTGTTTTCTTTCACTTACCACAGGTTTTGTATTTCTTTTTGTAACTGATTGATCATTGACCTCACTTATGTACCTCAGTTTTTAAGTAAACATAGCCAAAATCATCCACAAATAATGGTGTTTTTTTTCTTACAAGTTGACAAAATGATTGAATCCAAGATTTGGTAATAATATAGCATAATTAGAGATTTTTAAAATGCTGGTAATTTTTGGCCAAGAGCATCAAATTAGGCAAAGGGTTTTCAGCACATCACAAGGGCTAAATAATTTAACCTAATTAAGCCTGTTTTGTTTTTTTCCCCCGTTACTGCAATCCTACATTTACATGATTAAAGTCATCATTGTCATCAAATATATATGCAATTGTAATTTATATAGTTGTCACTTTAAATGACGGTGAGTTCCTGTCTGTTTTGCAGCCAATCAAAAACGATAGATTTGTTTCTAATGTGCATACTATCCGCCCTAAATAGTATTGAAAATTACTAATATCACATAGAATTTAGGATGGGTAGTATGCACAATGGGAAATTATTTTGCTGACAGTGACATAATTATTACCTCATTGTTTTTAATCAACCAGTTTCATGCCTAGCATTAGTTTTTATTATGCTTTATGGGTGTACTCCGTTCACAAAACACTAACGTAAATGTCTTGTAGCGAATAAAAGGAAAACTCCCTTTGGTAGCGTTTCTTTGCATCAAAACACATGTGTCTGATTAAATTGAATGTCAAATACAGTTTTCCCCTGCACAATAGCAGCGTTTGCGCGCTCGCTCATACAAAACAGTGATAAACAGATTAGGTTGCACCAAAGCTATGCTCTTCAGTTCTGCCATGTCTGCTCACTACTTAGCCTTTATATTTATTCAGTCATTTGATCCACTTAGGGGCATAAATGTCGCTTTAACAGTCATGTTTGCGAAATATGAACATGGAAATGATACACGATACGTCCATGAATAGCCTGTCTTTTTTGTGGTACTAGGTAACGCGTGACGTAAAGAGCCTTTATGACGGGCTCAACGTAAGTGTATTAAATCCTACCCCTTCTTTGCGTGACGGTAAAATGAGCCAATGGGCTTGAAGGACGTCAGGAATAGGCCCCGCCTCTCGCGCAAGCCTGACCAATCACATTCCGCGGATTCGATGTTCGTTTTGTTGTGACCTTTGGAAGCGCGTCACCGCCCACCGCGTGTCCGTGGCGGAGGAAAACTATAAATAGAGGCGGATGACAGCAGTAGGGGACGAAATTGTAAAACACCCAGATAGAGGGGGTGGAGAGGAGCTTATTGGGAAGGTGAAACAGCAAATACCTTACAGATAACTGGGAGCAAGATAAGAAGAAGAAGAAGAAAAACAACAAAAAAACAAAAATAAAACATTTCAAGTCTACGAACTGGAATACCTTTATGTTAATGTGAAGAAAGTATTTATATCTGAAGTTTTCTATTTGCACTAGTTAAGGCTACTGCAACTACGTCGTTTTGTAAACTCAAGTAAGTATTTCATCTCTTTGCATGGCATTGCTGTTTTTGTGATTGTAGAGTATTAACGTTATTGGTTATTGCAAAGCGCTGTCTGTAATAGTTTACCGAAACCTTAAGAGAATTTAAATGAAGGCAGCTTGCTGCGTCAGTCGTGGGCTGAAGACTTTAGGAGCTCGGAGGGATTGCCAACTATGGCAAAATACCTTCTTACACTAGAAGCCATACACTAGTTACATACAAGTGCAAATGATCACCATAGAATATGATATAGGCTAGATTTAATTTGTCAACACGTCCTGGTCGAATTGCACACAATAGCCTACAGCATATACTGCTCTCTTGTCTTAAATGTATACCTTCATATGGTGCGTTTCATGCGTACATTAGTAATATAGCAGATATGTATCTGTTTCTAAACTGTACATTGTGTCCTCGCGTTGGCTTCCCTGTGAACTGGGTGGGAGAGACGATACGATCTCTGACGTCCTATACTCGCTTTAAATGCACAAACCAAACACAATCTGCTTTTATATTAGCTAACCAAGGCGTAAAGCGCACCATTTATCGGTTTGGTTTAACGTTCAAGCGCATTTTTATTTCTAGTCTCTTCATCGACGACCGTATGTGCGTGCGCTGACTGGTTTTCATTTCTCCTCGTGACTCGTTCAGGTTGAATTATTAAAGTCTCGCATTCTTGTGTCTGATTTCCTCACGAAACTCTCTGTTTTTCAGACATACATGAGGAGCTGAGGATACAGGTCGATTATGGCGACTGACAGCAGTAGATTGGTTACAGTTGTGCTGGGTCTAGTCAGGGCAAGTTAGTTGTTACGTAACTCTATCAGCTCCGCGAGTCCCAGTGCATCCTTCCTATAATGGTAAACTGCAATTATAGGACTAGCTTAGTGCTAATATATATGCTGGACACAAGGTGTTGTCTTGAATTTAACTAGAGTGGAAGTATCATTCGGCCAGTGCACTGAAGCTTAGGATTGTTTGTGTGCTTGTGTAAAATCTAATCTGCTCAAGAAAATTAACCTTGGTTTTATTATAGTAAAATTGTAGTAGCCTAACCATGTTTTTTTTTTTTTTTTGGTGTATTGACTACCATTTGTATAGCCACAGTTTTACTACAAAAACCATGGTTAAACTATGGTTAGTGTTGCAAAACCATGGTTAATTTGTAGTAACCATGTTTTTTTTTTGGTTTTATTTGTAGTAAAACTATGGCTGATTTTCATATTCGCAAGCTGTTTTATCAAAACATTCAAGCTATTTTAATGAACTCACTATTAAGAAACCTTACAGACGGTACCATGTTCCAGTTTATTGTTTTCAGCTGAGAATAATGAGCTGGAGTTATTCACGCTATTTATTTTTGCTTCTCTCTAGGAACCGGATCAGCCGTTTGTGGACTGAGACGTTCCCTCTGCAACCAGCACTTTGTTTTGAACCGTTCCCCCCCCCCCAAGTTTCTGTTTATTTGCCTGGCTCCAGCCAAGCCTTGCCCTCTGGTGGCTTACAACACAATACGCGAATTCAAACAGCCAACGGTGGTGATACTCCAGGGCAGCGCAGCAGCTATGCAGCTTGAAATCCAAGTAGCACTCAACTTCATCATTTCGTACTTGTACAATAAGCTGCCCAGACGACGTGTCAACATTTTCGGCGAGGAGTTGGAGCGACAGCTGAAACAGAAATACGAGGGACATTGGTACCCGGACAAGCCATACAAAGGGTCTGGATTCAGGTGTATACATGTCGGGGAGAAAGTGGACCCAGTTGTAGAGCAAGCAGCCAAAGAAAGTGGGTTGGACATTGAGGATGTCCGCAACAACCTGCCTCAGGACCTCAGTGTCTGGATTGATCCTTTCGAGGTGTCTTATCAGATTGGGGAGAAGGGACCTGTCAAGGTGCTCTATGTGGACGACAGTAATGAGAATGGGCTGGAGTTGGACAAGGAGATCAAGAACAGCTTTAACCCAGAGGCCCAGGTCTTCATGCCCATTAGCGAACCCCTAGGCATGTCCCCCACCTCCAGTTCCCCGTCCCCACCGTTTGGCCAGTCGGCGGCGGTCAGCCCCACCTTCATGCGCCGTTCCACGCAACCTTTAACCTTTACCACTGCCAGCTTCGCCGCCACCAAATTTGGCTCCACGAAAATGAAAAGCAACGGGCGGAACGCCAACAAGGTGACCCGAAACTCCCCCACCAACCTGGGCCTGAATGTAAACAACCTCCTGAAGCAGAAAGCCATGTCCACATCCATGCATTCTCTCTACGGCGTCGGCTTGGGCGGTCAGCCGCAGAAGCCCTCTGCCCTGTCTCCCAACGCCAAGGAGTTTGTGTTCCCCAATCTCCAGGGGCAGGGCAGCCCAAGTGCAATGTTCCCCGGGGAAACGCCCCTCAATCTCAGCCCTCTCCCGTACAATAATGCCTTTGACGTGTTTGCAGCCTATGGGGGCCTTAATGAGAAGTCCCTCATGGACAGTCTGAGTTTCAGCTTGAGCAACATGCAGTATTCTAACCAGCAATTCCAGCCAGTGATGGCCAACTAGAAAGCGAGAATACTACTAACGACCAGAGATATGTGATGGGACGGCGGAAAGTTCACGTTTGGAAAATCCAAAAAAAATGGAAAAAACAAAAAGAAAACCGCAAAGCAACACTTCAACTGTAAAGTCCCGGTGAATAAGTCAAACGATGAGCCCGAGGGTGAACCATGTCGTTCCCTTGAGTATTTTTGTCATTCTTTTTACGATTAAGCTTGTTGTACAATCGAGCTTAGTTATCTAAACTCATATTATTTTTATTTTTTTTTAAGTTGTTTTCTTTTGCCAACCAAGCACAAAATTATTTTTACTGACTGTTTTAAAATATCTTTATGAAGAAGAAAACTACAAATCAAGGCCTCTAATAGTATTCAAGGTATAGTTACACAGCCAATTTTTCCAAGGATTGGCCTGAATGCTGAATGAGGGATTTCTTGGTCTTTTTTCTAACTGTATAATTAATTTAGTAGAAAGTTTGTAAAATATCAGAGTATATATTGTTTCTACGACATATTGCATTTATATCTTTTTACTACTCCAGTGATCTGTGATGGCTGCAGCAGCTTTTGTTATATTTTTTTTTATTGAAATTGTAAAATGAAATCCATCTTTAAAAACATCAACTATTCTAAAGATTGTGTACAGAATATTCCATTGTGTTGGGATTTAAAAATATTTGCTTTTTGGGGGGGGAAAAAAGAGAAAAAAAAATAAGAGTTGTATTTTCTGTTAAGAGTTCAAAGATTTTTGCTATACTATGGACAAAATGTAATCGTATATTAATTTTGTACCAACATTGTGCAATACTTGACAAAAACAAATAGTATAACAAAGTATTTGGAGTCAGTGTCTTACATGTAAAGAGGGACTGATAGTTTATTAAGTTTGTATTAAAATGCTTGAAATTATACTCTTGGTCTTAAGCTTTTTATTCAAATCTTCATTTTATATCTCTACTCTTTCACTGCTCTCATTACTAACTGAATATTACTCATACATGCTACTAGATTACTGTTTTACTGTTCTCGTTTTCAGTCCCCTTGTCTTCTCCAGATGCAAGAGTACATTTCCATAAATGGGTTTCCATAATGTAAGTAGCCATGACTCATAGTATAGCGGTCAGATCAGAATTTATTCTTATAGTCATGAATTGGAAGTTGCACTCCTCATTTGCATTTATCCATTTGCCAGATGCTTTTATCCAAAGCATTTAAGATGCATTTTATCAGTATATGTATTCCTTGGGAATTGAACTGTGACCCTGATGTTGCGAGCGCCATGCTCTTTCAGAAGAATAGAGGAGCTTTGTTTAATGGGATTATTAGAGGTTGATATTTAAATAATTCCAGGTTGTTTTTAATACTAGTTGCCCCCTAAACCACAAGCATACACTAAGCCTTCATAAAGAGAAAGACTAACCCGGTTTGTTATGCAAAAACAAGTTCATATATTTGTATGTTTTGAAGATGAGCATTTGAATCTGTTTTGGATTCTCCCATGATGCTATTGCAGAACTATGTGAAGGCTGAGCTATGTTTTGCGGTATCGTTGTTGCTGTGCCTCCCGTGTTTTGCACAGCCATATAAACAGGTGCTGCTGGATTCAAAATGAGCGGTTGTTCGATTAATGTCAGCTAGCTGGTCTAAGCATTTAACAGCTCTTCTGATTCCAGTAAGCAACATGGATCTATATTTAGAGCTATAATTAAGTAAGTTGATTGAGCAAAGTGAATTTAGAAGGGAATTCGCAGATGAGTTAACCCACAACCTCACTTTCTCTGGTAGATTTTGTCACCCTCCCTTTCCTGCATAATGTCGGTGTCTAATAGAGCGAGCTTTCTGAGTCTTACAGCTAAATTAACTAATACACCGTGAGGCTCTCTGTGAAAGAAATGGAAATAAGAACAAAACAACAGCACTTTTATTAATTTGTTCACAAATGCTGTTCACAAGATAAGAATTAAAGGTTCTTTGTTGGCATCTGTGGTTCTATAAAGAACCTTTAACATCCATGTAACCTTTCCATTCCACAACAGGTTCTTTATAGTGGGGAAAGGTTCTTAAGATTATTAAAGGAATAGTTTAGCCAAAAATGAAAGTTTGGTGAATATTTACTCACCCTCAGGCCATCCAGGATGTAGTGGAGTTTGGATTAGCATCACTTGCTCACCAGTGAATCCTCTGCAGTGAATGGGTGCCGTCAGAATGAGAGTCACAATAATCCACACCACTCCAGTCCATCAGTTTTATGAAGTGAAAATCTGCATGTTTCTAAGAAACAAATCCATCATTAAGACGTTTTAAACTTCAACTGAGCCCTTTATCCATAATATTGCTTTCTTCATGGACAAAGTTGTCTCGTCTGATTCAGGAGAGAAATATGCACAGATCAAGCACTGTTTACAAGCAAAACACTTATTTTAAACAAATATGCTGGTGGATTTTGATGTGAGAGGGCAACAGGGTATGGACATTTTCACTGGATAAAACATTTTTTTCGGATTATGGACAGGTATTTTAGCCAGAAGTGATGGTTTAAAGTTAAAACGCCTTAATGATGAATTTGTTTCTTACAAACATGCAGCTTTTCACTTCATAAGATGTTAACTGATGGACTGCAGTTGTGTGGATTATAGTGATGTTTTTATCAGCTGTTTGGACTCTCATTCTGACGGCACCCATTCACTGCAGAGCATCCATTGGTGAGCAACATCTCAAAATCTGTTCTGATGAAGAAACAAACTCATCTATATTTTGGATAGTCTGATGGTGAGTAAATTTTCAACACATTTGTATTTTTGTGTGATCGATTCCTTTAAAGTTCTTTTAAGAACTGTTCACTGAAAGGTTCGTTTAAAAACACAAAAATGGATATTCTATTGCATTCCTGCAAAAAACAACTTTATTTTTGAGAGTGTATGAGGCATAACAAATTCTTCCTCCAAATATGGTTTAAGTAATTAGCTTACGAAGCATTTTAGACCTCATTTGCAAATTTGCACTGAGGCACTTGCTCTCAACTGTCAAAGCTACCACCTTCTACCAGAACATCAACCTTTTCCTATAGCCTCAAAACGCAGAATAAAGAAGGCCGCTTGCCAGACTTAATTGTCTAAGTGGAGGTCAGGAACAGAAAGCCCTCGGAGGACGTCTTCATGTGCCTTCGTGGCTGCACAGTCGTGTGTAGGTGTTAAGCTTGGCAGCTCCCTTTCAGTGCAGCTTTGAACTTTGCCAAGTCAGTGAGTCAGATAGATGAGTTGCACCACGTTGAGACAGGTGCAGGCTTCAGGGTGGCAGCAGAAGATACCATTACACTCGCTGTTTATCACCGAACGCTAGGGGAAGAGGATAGCCACAGATTGGGAATACCTCAGCCTCTGTCCTTGGAGGAGGTGGAGGGCTGGCAGGTTGTGGGTGATGAAACACTGCGGGGGATGATGGGAAATATGAGCGCTTAGTCACTGAAGGGAATCACGTAGATATTTATACATATGGAAAGTTTAAAACAAAAGTTTAAGAGGGGCATTTATAAACATTATATTTCGAACATACAACTTTTTTTCTTTTTTCTTTTTCTTATAATGCTCACCAGGGCTGCATTTATTTATTCAAAAATACAGTAAAATATTCAAATATTATGAAGTATTTTTACAATTGAAAACAACTTATTTCTATTTCAATATATTTTAAAATATAATTTATTCCTGTGATGCAAATCTGAATTTTCAGCATCATTACTTTAGTCTTCAGTGTCACATGATCCTTCAGAAATGATTCTAATACACTGATTTGATGCTCAAGAAACCTTTTTATTATTATTATGAATGTTGAAAACAGTTCGCATTTTTGTGAAAACTGATACTTTGTTTCAGAATTATTTGATGAAAGAGCAGCATTTATTTGAAGTCTGTCTTTAGTCACTTTTGACCAATTTAATGGGTCCTCGCTGAATAGAAGTATTAAGAAAAAACAAGTTATGTATATATTAGTATACTAAAAGTATGAATAATACTATTCACTATCTAAACTGATGATATGTGCTTTTGTCTTGCATAGCTAGACTAACAGCATAAGTCTGTTACACATATTCATCTTTTTTTGGTCGAGAAATGTACACTCAGACAGGAAGAAACTGTGTGGCCAACATGTAAAGCGACCAACCACAGTTTGTTTTGTTTTTACATGCCATAGCTATTTCTATAAAAATTTTAATCTAAAGCCATTTTTAGATTTTTAGGGTCAGAAATGATCCATGCATCATAGACACAGAGCCTTATGTGTGAATTCTTCCACAAGCTTTCTCTTTTAATAATTTACTTTTACTTTAATTTTGAAATGCCTTTGCTGAATCAAACTGGCCTAGTATTAACAACTCTGTAAGATTCAGTAATTCAGAGGCTCAGAGAGCAGAAGTATTCCTTGCTTTTTGTGACAGTGGGACTGTGATAGGGGCTGGTGTTGTGTGAAGACTTCCACTTATGTGGTGCAGATGGGAGACGTTCCCAGTGCCACAGGAATGAAACTCAGCACTGCTGCAACTAGCTTGCTGACTTTTCCAAAGAAGGAAGGGCTTTGACTTTAGGCTTCTCACAGGTTTACTTGCAAAGATTTCACACTGTTCGCTTCTGTGTTTAATTAATGAACCTCATTAGAGTGGCCAGATGTCCATTTTGTGTGTTCTGGCTTTTTCTCCCTACATTTTCCTTGTAATTTAGAAGTTTCAAAAAGTCGCAAAAATGTCTCATCACCCTACACTTCATCAACCAGGTTTCTTTTAAATCCATTTGCATTGCTACGAGATACACAAAAATTAGGAAAATTAATAAAATGATCTGTAATCATTTTAAAATGATGAGGGCTAAAACTTAGCCCTCATGTACAATTACTTTAATACTAACATTACTGTATAATTAAGTAATTATATTAAGTAATTATAATATATAAAAAATTATATAATTAATAATAATTAGTTTTTCACAATCAAATTAATCTGTGGCACTTTGGTAATGCATTAAACTTAGTGATGAACAAATAATATATATGTATTGTATATCTTTAACCCTTTGATGCATGAATTATTACATTCAAATCTGAAATAGCTTATTTTTCTTTCAAAAACACAGATATAATCATTACCAAACATTTCTGTTTCAAAATAATGTATTTGGAAAGATTTACACATCTATTCTGCAAAAAGTTAATGAAGATATTTCAGATAGCTACCACTGCTTTCGTCAGCCAATTTTGAATTTATGTTGTCATAAATAAAAAAATACAAAGACATAAAAAGAGGACAGTCATATAGAGTTATGAGTAAGAGTCAAAGATCAACCTGCCTTTGGTTGTTTGGATGTAACATCACACTCTGAATGGTTAAAAATAGCTTTTAAAGATCTGCTGTAATGGGTGTTATCCATCAAAGGGTTAATATTAGGTAAGTCAATACAGACATTATAATATTCTATGTTATAATATAATATTCATGCACAACTGACAGGAGATCTTAATAAAATTGTTTTTGACTGCTAAATATAGCATGATAGTATAATAAAGTTTATCTATTGACCCAGGTGACTTCAACTCAGGACATCTTCTGCCAGCTTAAACATTAAACTAGAAGATAAAGCTATACAAGAACTATATCATCAGTAGCCATATCGAGAATTAATTATTGTTTGTTTCATTTAATCTTTAACCAGAACCTTGAATTGCATGGCTATTTGCATTGACTCTGTCATTTTGGTAATGTGTAACCTGCATTGTTTTACAATGCCTGAGATGATACGTTAAACAAATGGCAAACGTCATAACACTTGTAATATTTTATTTAGCTGTGCCGATGGGAGCCCGTGGCCATGCTGGAGCTCGCTGAATGAACGTGGGAGGTTCTGCTCGGCCTGTCGTGGGAGGTGTTGCATAACTGCGTGGATGCCACTGTCTTCAACAACATGTTAGTGCAAGGGAAAGGATGGCACGCTTCCCAAATGCCGTGACAGGTTGCCCCGAACTCACTGTGTGCTTGTTTGTTCTTCAGAAATATCTGTGGTTGCAATTATGTCAATTCCCTTAGGTGTCCATGGAGTTGAGCAGTTAAAACAGACGTTGCTTTCTGTTGTTTTTCTCTGCTCAAGGACTCTGTATGATTTTGTTTCATGCGAGGCATGAATACAAACATAAAGTCTGAGTTTGTCTTTCACAGAAACTCAGAGCCTTGAAGAATCAGAAGTGGGTGGATGAGATGACCTGTGCTCAGCTGCAATCTGCCGCTCCAGGAGCTTCATCTCTTCTTGGTTTGAACTGGTCTAGGGGCAATTATGCATCATTATTTAGGCTGATCTGAGCTTATTATTATGGGTCATGGTCTAGGTTGAATTGTAGTCAATGCTTGTCCTTATTTGGTCATATCTGTCTAGACTGATACTGGGCCAGGTATGATTACCATTTGGGTTTATTTGGTTAGTTTTGGTTTTAGATTTTGGGCTGATCTAGAGTCAGTTATGGGTCATTATTGGGGGTGATCTACGGTTAGTTTAGGGTCAGTTATAATTGTTATGGGTTGTGGTCTAGGTTGATATCGAGTAATTTATAGTCAGTGCTTGTGCTTATTTGGTCTTTTTGGGCTGATCTGGGATCAAATCTGGGGTCATTATTGGGCTGATTTAGGGTTAAAAATGCACCATTATTTAGACTGATCTGAGGTCATTATTTTGGTTCATGGTCTAGGCTGATATTTGCTCAGTTATAAATATTAGGGCTGATCTAGGGTTAGTTTGCACCATGCAGCATCAGGGCTGATTTGAGGTCATTATTATAGGTTGAGGTCTAGGTTGACATTGGGTCAGTTATAATTAACATTTGGACTTAATTGGTCACTTTTGGCTTATTTTTTGGGCTGATCTGGGAACAGTTATGGATCATTATTAGTGATGATCTAAAGTTAGTTTGCACCAGTATTAGGGCTGATCTGAAGTCATTATTATGAGTTGTGGTCTAGGCTGATACTGGGTTAGTTGTAATCATTGGGCTTATTTCTTCGGTCTGATCTGGTATCAGTTATGGGTAAATATTAGGGCTGATCTAGGGTTAGATATGCTTAATAATTAGAGCTGATCTGAAGTCATTATTATAGGTCATGGTCTTGGATGATACTCGCTCAGTTATAATCAACTTATCGCTTATTTTGGGGACTTTTGGCTTATTTTTTAAGCTGATCTGAGATCAGTTTTGGGTCATTTTCGAGGCTGATCTGAAGTCATTATTACTGGTCATGGTTTTAAAATCAGCCTATGGGTTTATCTGAGTCAACTTATGGGTCAATATTCACTCTTTATTTCACCTGATTTGGGATTAGTTCATGGTTTAAGCTGATATGGTGCCAGTTAATTATGATGGTTTTGGGGATGACTTCTCATGAACCTCACATTCTAAAAGTGCTATTAGTATCATTATTTAATTGAAAAAAAAAAAAAAAAATTAATTAAAAAAAAATAAAATAAAAATTTCAGTTCTGTTTTGTGCTGCCAATGAAGCAGAAATTTGTAAGCCAATGAGGAATGTATTTTTAAATGAACTTTCTTGCTTATAGGTCTTAAGAGAAACTGTTCTCACAAACACTGACTCGAAAAAGTAAAAGGTACTGCTGTCAGCTCACTAGAGTTCACAAACCCCAAATCATGCGGTTTTCTTTTCTGAAGTTCTGCTAATGAAGACCTAGTGAGAAAAAGAGTGCAAGAGAGTGAGAAAAGAGAGAGAGGATATGAGGTTGGGTGTTACTTTGCCTAATTACCATGTGTGACAGAATGTGTATGACAGGATGTGTAAGTGCCAATGTATGTTCTGTGTTTCTATGAGTGTGTGGTCATGAAAAATGTGCACATTTGTCTAGTTGTAAATGCCTATGAATGAAACTGCTTATGCTTGCAACTAGGAAAGTGTGAGATACATGTCAAATGCACATATAATTGTTTGACTGGATTTAGCTATGGCTAAATTTGCAGTGGTTGGTGAGGATACTATGAGCCTATCTGGTCGGAGGCACTTTTATGAGGCAATTTTTATTAGAAGCTGGTGTGATTCACTGGCTCCGGTCCACAGCTTGGCTTCTGCCGACGTCAGCACTCAGGACTGCCAGTTTTAGCAGGGGAGGGTGTAAACACAGCCTGCTCTCAGCGAGATGAACAGAGGAACAACCAAACCACAACACTGAATCTACATTCACAACTAGAGCACTCTATAGGCCTCCAGGGAGCTGCTGTAGGTTTAATTATGCAGGCTGGTAAAACCTGTTCACTGCACAGGTGGGAGAAACGTTATTCTGAGCCGTTAGGTTATGCAATGTAAAATTCGAGAATAATTAGTGAGAAAAGCTCTGACTCATGCTGAAGCAGGGGTTTGTGGGCCAATGATAATAATAAACCAAGACAAAAAAAAAAAAGTTTTTAAAATAAAAACTGTGCTCCAAAAATGGTTAAAAACTACATTATGATGATAGATGGGTGTTTTTGTGGATTCTAGCGGGTCCCAAGTTGTCATTTAAAGCCATTAGTTGGTCCAACAGCTCATGATTGATTGTCTGGACTAGTGGCAGGTGGACATGGTCTTGACCTGGTAGACCATCTTGGTGAAGCTGGAACAAGTTGGTAGACCCCACCTTAGACCAGTAATATACCACCAAGAGAAGAACAGCATTGCTCAGAGGTTGCTCTTTCATAGCTCCCGAGAAATAACTTCCAAGTATCTCAGTATCAAGATTTGTATATCTAATTGAATTTGTCTCGCATAGATCAAATCATTTGATCTTAAATATTTTAATAAGTATTTGAGTTCATATTAAAATGTATAACTTTTTATTGCAGACTTGAAAAATGTTTTAATTTGTAAAAAAAAAAAAAAAAAATTTAGTTTTATTAATATTATCCCTTTTATACATATATACAGTGGTGTGAAAAAGTGTTGGCCCCCTTCCTGATTTTTAAATTTTTTTTACATGTTTGTCACACTTTAATGTTTTAGATCATCAAACAAATTTAAATATTAATCAAAGATAACACAAGTAAACACAACATGCAGTTTTTAAATGAAGTTTTTTATTATGAAGGGAAAACAAAATCCAAACCCACATGGCCCTGTGTGAAAAAGTGCTTGCCCCCTCCTATTAAATCATGAAAGAACTGTGATTAACCACATTATTTTAGAAAGCTTAGTTAAATTTCACTTGCCAAACCCAGGCCTGATTACTGCCAGACCTGTTGAATCAAGAAATCACTTAAATAGAACCTGTCTGACAAAGTGAAGCATGTTTAAAGAGCAACACATCATTCCGCGATCTTAAGAAATTCATAAACAGATAAGAAACAAAATAGTTTACATGTATCAGTCTGGAAAGGGTTATAAAGCCATTTCTAAGGCTTTGGGACTCCAGCAAACCATGGTCAGAGCCATTATCCACAAATGGAGAAAACTTGGAACAGTGGTGAATCTTCCCAGGAGTGGCCGGCCTACCAAAATTACTCCAAGAGCACAAAGACGACTCATCCAGGAGGTCCTAAAAGAACCCAGAACAACATCTAAAGAACTGCAGGCCTCACTTGCCTCAATTAAGGTCAGTGTTCATGATTCAACAATAAGAAAGAGACCGGGCAAAAACAGCATCCATGGGAGAGTTTCAAGGCAAAAGCCATCGCTGACCAAAAACAACACAAAGGCTCGTCTCACATTTGCCAAAAAAATATCTTGATTATCCCCAAGACTTTTGGGCAAATATTCTGTGGACTGATGCGACAAAAGTTGAACTTTTTGGAAGGTGTGTGTCCCGTTACATCTGGCGTAAAACCAACACAGCATTTCATAAAATGAACATCATGTCAGCAGTCAAACATGGTGCTGCTTTGCAGCTTCAGAACCTGGATGACTTGCCATAATTGATGGAACCATGCATTCTGCTCTCTATCAGAAAATCCTGAAGGAGAATGTCCGGCCATCAGTTTGTGACTTCAAGCTCAAGCACATTTGGGTTCTGCAGCAGGACAATGATCCCAAACACAGCAGCAAGTCCACCTCTGAATGGCTGAAGAAAAACAAAATGAAGACTTTGGAGTGGCCTAGTCAAAGTCCTGACCTGAATCCTATTGAGATGTTGTGGCATGACCTTAAAAAGGCGGTTCATGCTCGAAAACCCTCCAATGTGGCTGAATTACAACAATTCTGCAAAGAAGAGTGGGCCAAAATTCCTCCACAGCGATGTGAAAGACTCATTGCCAGTTATCGCAAACGCTTGATTGCAGTTGTTGCTGCAAAGGGTGGCCCAACCAGTTATTAGGTTTAGGGGGCAAGCACTTTTTCACGCCATGTGGGTTTGGATTTTGTTTTCCCTTCATAAGAAAAAACTTCATTTAAAAACTGCATGTTGTGCTTACTTGTGTTATCTTTGATTAATATTTAAATTTGTTTGATGATCTGAAACATTAAAGCTGTAGCGTTTTTACAAAATTTTACAGTTAAAATTACACTTATTTTTTACAGTGTAGTGTTTCAGATATTATTTATTTATTTAGTTAGTTGGTAGGTTAACTGATTAACAAACAAACAAATAATTGTAGTCTGAAACATTAGAAGAGACACATCAATTTTAATAATGTTACTTTGCTTGTCTTCTTATATAAGACAAAGATAGAGATTGTTTTTCTTCTTTCTTATGGGCAGCTGATACTCCAAACATAATTCGTTCAGAAAGCAAAGCTTCAGGGAGTGTTCAAACAGTAATTTACATGTTCATGTGATTCATGAGTTTGCATGATTTATATGAGCCATGTGGAAAACAACCAAGAGAAAAGGGGAAGTTTATACATCTCCGTTGATGTGATTGGCTGGACTATATGAACAAGCTCCTCTTGAATATGTGTTGGGAGCTCCATTTCGGACGGGTACAGTTGATTCATTCCCAGCACTCGATACTCTACCATTGAGTGCTATTTTGCCCAGAGCCACAAACGACCCTTTTCTTAATAAGGTCAGACATAACCTCTATTGCCCACGTCCAACTCAGGCCTTGACCCAACTAGACAGTCCATTCCCTAAGATAGAAACACACAAATCATACCTCTGTCAGCCGTCAAATACAGCCTGTGAGTATAAATAGCTATGGATTGGACTCTCATCTCTTATCTCTGCTATAGCCAAAGACACGTCAGTGAACCGCAAATCACAGCCATGTCCTCCTACAAACCCTGCTCTCCCGGCCATGTGTGTGTGTGTGTGTGTGTGTATGTGTGTGCGTGTATACAGCCTCATATATTCTCACAGTCTATTCCTGTGTTGGACATTTGGCTTTATTCAGTGGCTTTGAGAGATTTGAAGGGAAGTACAGCATTTGTCTGAAGCAATGCATGCAAGTTTTGCTCTTGAGGTGAGACTGGAATTGATGGAAAAGTTAATTCAATCAATATTATTGTTGCTTTGGGATGGTTACTTGAACAGAATGATCTGGAATGGAGCTCCCACTGCTTTGTTTCTATGTTTTTGTTGATTCCAGCATATTATAGTTACATTTACTATTTGGCATCTGGGAATTAAAAGAAAAAACACTGAAGTTAGTTACATTAAAGGAACAGTTCAGCTCATTATTTATTCAACAAAATGGAATGAGACTGAGGCTGTCAAAGTTCAAAGTGACAAGATAGCACCAGAGAAGTAGTCCATATGACTTGCGCTCTATATTTAAAGTCTTAGACTCATATCATAGCTTTGTATGAGGTACACACTGAATTTAAGTTTTTATTCAGTGAAATCTTGCTCTCACTTTTAATTCCTTTTATGTAAAGCACTTTGAATTACCATTGTGTATATAACGTGTTGTATAAATAAACCTTGCTTTGCCTTGCCTTATATTATTAAGTGAAGCAGGCTGTACATTAAAAGATTTTCGAAATCTCTATATAAAAAAAAAGAAAACAAAAAGAAAACCTAATTCTTCAAATATTTGAGAGCTTTATAAGTATTTATTTGAGTATTATTTGTATACTATTATAGATTTGATCAATATTATAAATTAGTTTTTACATTGATATGTCTTCAGAATTCATTTTAATTTGAAGTTATGTTTTAGTAATTTTGTTATGTGCTTTTGTTATTTTTATTAATTTTTTTTAAATAGTTCTATATAGCTTTTAATTAATTTTTATTTCACTTTTAGTTTTAATCATAGTACTTAAAGTTATTTTAGTTAGTTGCCAAGGCAACATTTTCATTAAATATTAGTTTTTCGTCTAATATTTATATTTTATTTTGGATTTATTTCAATTACTGAAAAATATTTGTATTAATTTTAGTTATATTTAACTTTTAACTTTATTTTAACAATTTAACTTTTAACTATTTAGCTTTATTTTTTGTTTCCTTTGTCGTTATTTTCTTTTTGTTTTATAAGTAGTTTTGTACATTATTGTATAGTTTTCATTAATACAAATTGAAAACAAAAGACTAAGAGAAATATGACTTTCAGTCTGCTTCTCACTGTGTGTTTTTATTATTCTCGTTGTGGTGTTTCATAGACCCAAAGCTAATTCATTTTATTGAATGAAATAATTCATTTTCTTTAGGATTTCTCACTTTGTTTTACACAGAAGAAAGAACAGGACATGAGAGTGAGTAAATTATTCATTTTATTTGCAGTGAACTGTCCCTTTAAATTCCATCCTTCTGTCCACATTAAAATATATTTTGAGAAGAACAGTTTGTTGAAATTTAACCCTTGTTTACAGTTGACTGTTTTTTTAGTTAAAAAAAGAAGGCAATCCTGTCAGTGATGATACATGAACTCCCAGCATTGTGTCCTTGAGTAACCTTAACCTCAGGCTGCTGTAATTAGTGCACCACAAGTCCCCTTGGATAAACACGTCCGCTAAATGACAATGCTAAATGCATGTGCTCATTGGGTTACCCAAAACAGTTTTGGGAACATTAGAGCTGTGAGGGCGTTTTAGCATTAGCCATACAGAGCAGGTCACAGGTCAGCAGTGTCAAAGGTCAGACAAGGCTGCATGTTTTAGTCAAAGACAACATGTCAACCATCGGTTCAGTCTTTCCTTCAGGCTTCTAATAAAGGTCTTGGTTCAGATCTCCTCACATTACCACTAGTTTGCTAAAGCATAAATAGACACCCTCGAATGTAGCTCCCCGTCTCCACACGTGTTTGTTGCGTAGTTGAAAGTAGCTATGCGGGCATTTGTTTCCTTTCTCTCCTCTCACTCACACACAACAGAACAGAGAAGGACTTTAGTATAATGTGATGGTGCCCTTGCTGATACAGGCCTCCCTTTATGTTGCGTGTAATCTGAGCTTTCAGTGCCAGGACTGAGCCTCTCTCCCCCTGAATGGAGCGCTGTGGGCCAGGCCGCTGTTTCCTGTGCTTTCACTCTGCTTAGCTCGGCACTACGATTATAGTAAAGCCAGGGGTGGGACGAACACATTTGTGCTGAGGAGACAGGCTCTCTCTCTCTCTCTCTCTCACACACACACACACACACACACACACACAGAGAGAGAGAGAGACACGGTGAAGGTGAATGATGGCAGCAAACTCACAAACAGAGTTTGAGAAGTCTCAAGGGCTTTGGATGCTGTGAGTAAGTCACGTTTAGCACGCTGTAATAGTGTCAGAGCACTATTTCGGTTCTCTTGTGCTCAGCTGAATTGGTCCTAAGGCTAAAATTTACACAGTATAAACTGCGACCCAATTCACAGGGTCCCTACGCAGTGCTCCCTACACAGAGCAGGGATTATCTACAGAACACACCGAAATGTTAAATGTATATATCTATTACGGGACGAACGAGACATGAGACGTGCAGATCCATCTGTAGGGCTTTATTCATAGACATGGTCATACACAGGCAGGGTCGAAAACTGGCAAACAGGTACATAGAGGGCAAGTCATAAGAGCAGTCCAGTAAACACGCGTGGGTTGATCGACGGCAGACATAATCCAGGGGGAAAAACAAAGAGAGATAATCCAGGTACACAAGCAAAGGTCCAGGCAGGAGCAAACAGAGTCTGAACGACAAGACGAAAGGGGAAATCCGAAATACACAGTCAAGAATCAGAACACGGAAAAACAGGCAAGGTAATGCAAGACTATGACTAAACTATGGCAGTAGAACTGGCTCTGTAGAGTAGCTATCGCTAAACAATACTCAGCGATCTGAAAGAGGAAGTCCAGGGCTTATAAAGTGTATCTGATTGGATGCAGTTGTGTGTGTGTGTAATCAGTGCAATGGATGATGGGAACTGTAATCCGGAGTGACATGTAACAGTCTGTGTGGTGTGAGAGTCAATAGAGTCAATATGAGAGAGTCAATATGATGGAGAGGCGACCTCTTGTGGCAGTCAGACGGACTGCCCCTCCCCACCCCCCGGAGGGCCAGGTCCATGAGTAAGTGGAGAGACCGAGGACTTAGGCCATGCCGGCAGAGCAGAGCACCAAGACGGAGAAGGGAACCAGGACAGAACCAGCAGAGCAGGAAGCCAGGACAGAGCAGGAACCCAGAGTGGAGCCGGAGACCAGGACGGAGCCAACAGAGCAGAAACCCACCAGGGCGGAGCAGACAAAACTGGAGTCCACCCGAGTGGGACAGAAGACCACCAGGCTGGAGCAGACAAAGCAGTAGACCACCAGAGCGGGACAGAAGACCACCAGGCCGGAGCAGACGGAACAGAAGACCACCACGGCGGAGCAGAAGACCACCACGGAGGACCAGACTGATCAGGAGACCCTGGCAGAGACTGAGACCTAAGGGGAGCAGAGACAGACAACACAGACAGTGCATTCACGGTCTCAGGGACCGTGGCAGGGAACACAAGAAGTTCATCAATATTTTTCCTGGTGACAACCAGGAATTATGAACAGACAGTTCATAATCTGACTCATGGAGTGGAACTGGACAGAAAGACAGTTCATTAGTAGTTTCTTTGGCACTGACTGGGCTAATGGGACGGACATGGAGTGCATTTGTAGTTTCTGAGCTCATGACAGGCAGGTTTAAGAGTTCAAAGGCGGGTCTGTGGATCACGGGGCTGTGGCAAGGCTACTAGAGCCTACAGGGGGCTCAGGTAAGGTTTCTGGTGTCATGACTGGACTAGTGGGGCAAATAACAGGTTCATTACTTAACATGGGAAAGACAGGTAGTTCGAAATTAGACTTGGCGTTAACAGAAACCAGATCAGAAGACAGTTCAGAGTTAGATTCAACAGCTACAATCGTACAGACAGACTGTTCAAAATTGGGTGCATCAACTGAAACTGGACTTGTAGACATCTCAGTGAGTAAAACTACACTGGCAGACAATTCACAGTCAGAATCATTCTTAGAAACAAAACAAACAGATAGTTCAACGTCAAGAGCATTGATTATAGCTAAACGGCCTGACACCTCACACTCGGGTTCATTAGTGGAAACTGGACAATCAGGCAGTTCACTTATGACCTCTCTGGCAATGACAGGATTAACAGTGAGTACAGAAAGTTCATTTAAGGCTCCCATGGACATGACTGGCTGGGATGAGAGTTCCAAAACGACCCTTGTAGCCGTAATAGAACAGTCAGGGAGTTCACTGAAAGAATTCTCGGATGTGACAGACAATGCTGGGAGTTCAGAGACAGCTTCTACGGCTGGGTCGGGACAAGATAATAGTTCATAATTGGCCTCCGTGGCCGATTCAGAGCAGGACAAATGTTCATAAGTGGCCTCCGTCGCCGGTTCGGGACAAAACAAGAGTTCATGAGCGGCCTCCATAGCCGTGACAGAACAAACAGGATGTTCATACATGGCCTTCTTGGCCGGGACAGGACAGGCAGAGAGATCACAGATGGCCTCCATAGCCTTGACAGGACAGGACGAGAGCTGATAAATGGATACCACTGACACCTCTGAAGGTTCTGCAGCAGTTGCCGCCACCTCTGGAGGTTCTACAGTAGTAACCTCAGGACACAGGGAGAGTTGCCACCGTCTCTAAAGGCACAGTGGTGGTGTATGCAGCCCAAATACACCATAAAGCAATCCCCATTGTGGGAAGAGCTACAGACAGGGGAATCAGTTCAGGAACAGGAAGGTCTGAGAGTGCTGGTTTAGGGATACCAGCTGCACGTGCTGACACCAGTGGTAGGTCCTCCACACTGGATGCCAGTCTGGGAGACTGAAGAACTGACTTCGACGATCTAGGTGCAATAGACAGGGAGTGACAGGACTCTGGATAAGCAGACGAGACGTGACGAGACTCTGGACGATCAGCTGAGATGTGACTGGACTCATGACAGTCGACTGTGACTTGACTTAACTCATGAAGATCATTGGTGACATGACTTGACTCTTGAAGATCAATGGTGACGTGACTTGACTCATAAATGGAAGCTGTGACATGACGGAGCGTCGTTGTGGCCGCCATTTTGTGAACGGGTTCTGCTGTCACCGCCATTATGTGAGTGCGCTCTGGTGCGGCCGCCATTTCACGAGTGGGTTTAATTACCAGAGTTACCATCAATATACTCGAATGTCCCAGAATTGGCGATTGACTAAACACTGCGGCCACCCTTATCGGCATGGACACGATGTCGCGTTCCTCCGCCGCTACACTCACGGTGAATGAGGAACCGACTGACAACAGAGCATAGTCCAAAAACTGACTGAGTGACGAATGCAGACCCTCGTGTCTAAGCTTAGACTGTAGTGGTTGATTAATCCCATCACAGAAAATGTTTATCAAAACACAGTCCGGTGATTCAGAGTAGTGGGCTATAGCTAAAAATTCTCGAACATAGTTCTCCAACGATCGTGGGCCTTGTTTAAGGGCAAATAATATTTTTGTTGTGTCCTTACCTGGCCAATGTCAGTTTGAAAAGAAAAGAAATCAGAGCATGGGAAAACAGGCAAGGCAAGGCGTGACTAAACTATGGCAGTAGAACTGGCTCTGTAGAGTAGCTATTGCTAAACAATACTTGGCGATCTGAAAGAGGAAGTCCAGGGCTTATAAAGCGTATCTGATTGGATGCAGCTGTGTGTGTGTGTGTAATCAGTGCAATGGATGATGGGAACTGTAGGAAACTGTAGTCCGGAGTGACATGTAACAGTCCGTGTGGTGTGAGAGTCAATATGATGGAGAGGTGACCTCTTGTGGCAGTCAGACGGAAGGCCACGAACCGGATTCGTAACAATATCAGGGTTGTTGTAGTTAGTTAAAACTAAACATTTTCATTGCTTGGAATAAAATAAACATTAACTGAAAATAAAATATAAAAAGCCCTAAACTTATTTTTATTTCAGTTAACATTATAACATTTCTCATTCTCATGCAGTTTAACTTAAACTAAAATATTAAAATAACTAAAACTAAATAAACTAAAACTAATAATTGGTAAATAGCAATGACAAATAAAACTACAAAGACAAAACTATAAACACAAAATGTATAATTAAATATTGAAAAACAAAATTACTAAAACTTGAAATAAAATTAAAGTGAAAACAGAATAATGATAAAAAATAAAATCTATGAAGCAACACACACACATACACATGCACACATTTAAAGAAATATATATAGTTTATAGAATATATATATATTTATTTATATATTTATATTTATTTGTATTTATTACATATACAGGTATATGGCATTATATATAGCAAGTAACTAATTTATATAATATATACATACACTGTATATATAGTATATACAATATACGTATGTGTGAGTGTATGTATATATATATATATATATATATATATAAACGGAATGATAAACACATACGCACACACATGTACATATGTGTTTGTCTGTGTTTGTGTGTCTTTATATTTATACATTAGGAGTGTATATTTTTAAAGGAATATATACAAACACACACACACACATTTGTTTTTGTGAATTGTGGGGATATTCCATAGGCGTAATGGTTTTTATACTGTACAAACCATATTTTCTATCGCCCTACACCTAAACCTACCCCTTACAGGAAACTTTGTGCATTTTTACTTTCTCAAAAAAACTCATTCTGTATGATTTATAAGTCTTTTGAAATATATGGACAAGAGGAAATGTCCTCATAAGTCACCTTCTCCTTGTAATACCTATGTCAAACCCATGTCATTATACAAATTTGTGTCCTCATATGTCACAAAAACGCGCACACATACACACACACACACAAACACACTTTACAATTTTTTTTTACCTTAGGCATTAATGAAACAAGATTTTACACCCACCTGATTTTTCAAGCAAAAAATGTCCCAAATAAAATGTGAAATGAGGACATAGTCTATAGTTTAATTGGCCTCTTTTCTGGTTAATAAACAGGTTTTAATTTGTGGCAAGTAACTGTCCTCACCGTATAATAGAAAACAGAACCAGAGAGAATAACAATCTGTAAGGAATACCCGTCTATTTTTCTCACTCCCTGGTTTTATTTTTACTTTTCACACTCTCTGGTTTTATTTAATGTTTCACACTTCACGGTTTTATATTTATCATTTCACACTCTCTGGTTTTAGTTTTATGGTTTCATTGGGAGGGCGATCGAAGCCTGTTTGTGCTGATTAAATTATTACGTACATCCAATTTGCATCGATTATGATTATTATAATTATTATTATTTAACACTTTTTTCACAAGACATTGGCTATTAATCGAGATTCAAAATCTGAATACAATTAACTATAATAAAAAAAGTGTAAATGAATAGTGCTTCTCCTTTAGTTTTACAGCATGAGGTTTTTTTATAGATATTGTTGGTATTACTTCTAATCATTACTGTCCTGATAGTAAAACTCTTCCTCTTTCTTAGTTCTTGCCAGGTTGACAATAAACTGACTGAAAAGATCTCTATATCTAATGACCAGAACATCATAGAGACTTGCAGATGGTCTTTTTTGACCTGTTTCAGTATGCAAAAAGTTTTGTGAATGCAAATTAAGTTTTTCAAGTTAATTTAACCACGAAGAAAAGGACATTTCAGGATACATGAGGCACACAATTCTAAATGGGCCATAACGGGTTGTTCTGTACACTCTTACACAAAACCCACTAAAATGAGGTCTGTTCTGGAAATGTGTTGACAAAGGCACCCCTTCCTCTGTGGCAGCCCACTTACATACGGGCCATTGGCATTGTTGTGATGTGTGTGTGTGTGTGTGTGTGTGAGGGGTGAGGTCAGAAACAGAGGTCCTGCGGGCAAACTGCCCAACACTCAAAGCAAACAAGCAGGCATTGTCAAGGCAATGTGTGGTTATCTCTGCATCGCATTTCAATGGATCTGAAAGACACAGTGACAGAGAGAGACCTTTTGATAAGCGTTCACCACACTATTGGCAAAAGCAAAAACATGATCATGGCCTCACAATGTTCAAAAGTCAAAATTCAAGTCAAAAGTCATCAGTAGGGTCATCTGAATGAACCCGCTTTAGTATCCTAATACACGTTCTTGTTTTAAAAATGAGCAAAAAAATATCTTTATTAAAACAGGTTATTAAAAAATACTGTTCTTCTTAGATTATTCATTTTTTTTATAAACTTACAGTATATATACGTATACACACACACACACACATATATATATATATATATATATATACAGTGCCCTCCATAAGTATTGGAACAGTAAAGACAAAATTGTTCTGTTGGCTGTGGAGTCAAGACATTTACAAATATGATGAAAAGATGAATATGAGACAAAACTACAGAATGTAACATTTTATTATTAGCTGTTTCAACACATACATGTATTACCAAATAAAAAGAACAGCACTTTTAGAGTTAATCCCACTCATTGATGTGAGCATAAGTATTGGGACAGTTGAACATAAGGCAGATATAAAAGATTAAAAGCTATTATTTAGTTGCAGATCCCTTGCGCACAATCACAGCAGTGAGTCTGTGACCCATAGACATCACCAGACTCTTGGTCTCATCCTTTGAAATACTTTTCCCAGCCTTTAATGCAGCCAATTCCAACTGTTGCTTGTTTTGGGGAGTTTCTGCCTTTACTCTCCTCTTCAGCTGGTGAAATTCATGTTCAATCGGATTTAAATCTGGAGATTGACTTGGGCAATCTAAGACTTTCCATTTCTTTGCCCTGATAAACTCCTTGACTGAACTGGCAGGGTGTTTTGGGTCATTGTCCTGATGCAATACGAAGCACTTCCCAATGAATCTGGTGGCATTTTCTTGAATATTGGTAGGCAAGATGGTTTTGTACCCTTCTAAATTCATTCTGCTACTGTTATCATACATTAAGTCATACATTAAGTTGAGAGGGACTGTTCCAGAGACATCCATGCATGCCCATGCCATGACACCACCTCCACCATACCTCCACCATGCTTTACAGATGAGGCTGTATGCTTGGGATCATTGCAGTTCTCTTTTTCTCCACATTTTGCTTTCCCATCACTTAGATAAAAGTTCATCTTTGTCTCATCAGTCTATAAACACAGTTCCAAAACTCTTCTGGCTCACCTTTGTGCTTTTTTGCAAACTCTAATCTTGCCTTTCTATTTTTGGAGCTGGTCAGAGGTTTGTATCTTGCTGTGTAGCCTCTGTTATTCTGTGTCAAAGTCTCCTGAGGACAGTAGATTGTCAGAGCATCACCCCAGCTTTCTGGAAGTTGTTGGTGATTTTACAGACACGTCTTTTAGGGTTCATTTTCACAGCTTTTATGATTTGTCTGTCATCAACTACTGTTGTTTTCTCAGCCGATCAGGTCATTGTTGGTTGCTGGTGTCACTGGTGGTTTCCAAACTCTTGATTTCTCCATGCCCTTTCTTTTTGCTATAGCTCTAACTGACTTCCTCTTTTCTTTTAGCATCCAAATTGCTTGCTTTTCTCTCAGAGTCAGCTCCCTCATCTTCATCCTGGTTTGTGTGTGTCATCATCGAATGCAAGATTCAGAATGCAGAAGTAATGGATATAACTGATACGACACATTCCCTGCTTTTAATATCTGAATTATTAATGCAACAGGACACAGCTGATCACTTAAAAAGACCTGTGAGGCAACTGTTCCAATACTTATGCTCACATCAGATAGAGGGATGAAACTCTAAAAGTGCTGAACTTCTTAGCTGGTAAAATATCTGTGTTGAATTACCCAATAATAAAATGTGACATTCTGTAATTTTGTCTCATATTCATCTTTTAATCATATTTGTAAATGTCTTGACTCCACAGCCAACAGATCAATTTTGTCTTTACTGTTCCAATACTTTTGGAGGGCACTGTATATATATATATATATATATATACACACACACACACACACACACACACACATATATATATATAAAAACAACCTTTTCACTATTTTGTTTCACTCCACCAAAACACCAAACTTTTTTCTTAGTTTTATTCTGTTTACTGGTAAAAATCAGGTGACACAATAGAAATTTAAAGTGATTTCAATGCATAAACGACATAATAGTGTTGCCAAAAGTACCGACTTCAATAATGTACTCTACTGGCTATAATCAGTGGTGTTTAAGAATCCACTCAACAGTGCTCAAAAATTTCAGTAACGACTGGAACTGAAGTTGCTACTTTTGACCATGGGTCTGTCTATTTCTCACGCAAAGCTATCGTATGGCTTCAAAATATAGCGGACAAGTTGTATGGACTAGTTTTATAGTGCTTTTGCGTTTGTTTTTGAAACAAAAGAGAAAAGAGCAACCTGAAAATATATTCTTTCATGTTCCACAGAGGAAGAAAGTCATGCAAATCTGAAACATGAGTGAATAAATCATAAAACGTTTTCTGTAGTAAAAGTGTAATAAGTAGGCTAGTCAATTAGTAGCCTGCTTGATTAAAGTAAAAAAAAAAAAAAGACATTTAAGTAGGCCTATGTTAATGAAGTATACTGTAAGGCTCATGATACACGGGGCACCCATTCTCAATGGGAAAGTGCCCAAGCAACATTGCTCAAAAAGTTGCCCCGTGTATCATCAGCCTAATAAGGGACGGTCACCCTGCCCTGCAGTAAACTGATGTTGAGTGTCTTGCTCAAGGACGCAATGAAAGGGCAGCAGCTTTGCGGTTGCCATATTACAGCAATGAACAAATGTGATATATTCTGGAGCAATAAACGGCAAAGAAAAACGACATGCCACGTGGCTCCAGCACCATGTTTTACGTGGGTGCGTGTCACTGTTTCCTGGTATTAATAACGCAGCAGGGTTCACCTAACAGCTGCTCTCTGCCATACCTCTCAACTGTGGTAAAACACGCCGCTAATGAGCTTTTGCTCAGGATATCGCTTGCTAAGTGCTAACCCGACCCGAGTTTACACTGACTGGAGAAATCAGAAGTAATGAAACCAAATGCTCGCCGGTTGTCATGGTGACGCAACTTGGAGGAGGAACGCTTCAGCTGGGCTGGATTTGTCCTGTATTCTTGTGTGCTGCTGGTTATGGAAACTTGCCCTGTAATTGGAGTCTGATAGTCTTAATGGCTCTGGCGGAGTCTAAGACGAACACTTCAAATAAATGCAATGCTATTTTTGAGCCGCGTTTCGAGGGCTGCGTGTGTGCTGCTCAAATACTGCATACCGTACTTTGGTGAATTGATGGCGTAAAGATGTACAGTGTGAATTACAATGTCACGGCAGGAAACAGGAGAACTCATTTATGCACGGATTCAAAATATGTTTGTAGTTAAACATTTTCAGAAATAACGGCAGAGATACTTTTACGGTTTTTAGGAACAATTTCAGTTTTTATTTTTATGTTTTCCATTTTCATTTTAGTTAAAGCTAACGTTTATTTTATTTTAAGTAACAATATTTTTAATTGCTTTAGTTTCAGTTTTAGTTAACTATAGTAACCCTGCGAAGTTAGGGCTACTGATTGACAAGAACCTTCGAAAAATAGTTTCATTAACTAATGATTAAAAATACTTTGAAAGCATTTATTAATCTTAGTTAATGTTACTTTAATGATACTTTATTTTAAATTTAATAAAATCGAAAGTTGTATCGGTTAATATTATTTTATGGACATGAGCTAACATGAATTAACAATGAACAACAGTTGAATTTTTATTAAATAATTTTAGTAATGATTAATAAATACTGTAACAAATATTGGTCATTTTAAGTTGATGTTAGTTTATAGGCCTACATTACTTATTATAAATTGGAACCAGTAAGTTATAATAACCTAATTTAGAGTTTACAGCTATTAAAAATTTTACAATAAAAATAATAAATAAACAGGGTTATTAACATTGAAAAGGAAGAAGTAAACACTTTCCATGTAGTTTGGTGCTGAGGTCAAAGGTCAGTGCAAAATTCTGAAATTTTGAATGATATCAAATATAATGATATTTTACTGCGAATTCATCTGTCAAAAGTTTAAAAAACCAAAACATGAACAAATACAAGAAAATTGAAAAAAATAAATAAAAATACCCAGAATACATTGACATATGTGCCAACCATAATGTATTTTGTGTGTGAATTATCAGTTGCCGAAATCATACAATTTTAAGACACATTCAATAATTTTACATATTGTTGCAGTAATTTTGAAAATAATTTCAATGATTGATTTTAAATAGACAATGTTTACTAAAAGTAAATGTTATTAATTACAATCTCTGTTTTTATTATGTTTGTTATTTGACTGTTTTTATTTATTTATTTTTTAATATGGAGAATTTCCATGAGTGGGGCCTGAAATCTGTACATATGGCACTTTTTCACTGTGTGGCGTCTCTAATTCCTGTCCCAGGAACAGCTTGTCCTTTTTGGACCCTCTTTCATTTCCCCTCAGGCGGCTCTGAAATGAAAAACAGAGAGAATGTACGTGGTAATGCGCGGGGCTGCTGAGGTGCTCTTCATGACAGATGGCTGGTAGGTTGCGTGCCAACGTGTAGTGCGATTCTCCGGGATACTTATCCTTTCAGATTCATCGGAACAGGATATTGCCCTGGGATCCTCTCAAGAGCTCAAACCTCCAGTTCCACTTTAATCTGTTTGTCTTTTAACTATGAGATTAATGCATGGAGCGATCGGCCTGGGAGAAGGTGGCATGTGACGTGGTGTGATGTCAACATGCACAGGCACGTGCTCACACACACACACACACACACACACACACACACACACACACAAACAAACACACACAAACAAACACACACACACACACACACACACACACACACACACACACACACTGAAGCAGTGGAATGGGAAGTGCACATCTCTCCTCAGGGTGGTTTTTCCTCTGCCAGCAAAGCAAAATCCATTGAATAAAGTATTTCTAGAAACCAGGGAATCAGTAGCAATTTTGAGGTGTTTCTTCATCTTTCAGCACTTTTATATCCTAAGGCTTTAATTTTTATTAAAACTAACATTTGCTATATGAACGTGACATTAAAATGTATTGAAAATCACTTTTTCCTACCTTCAGCTGCCTGTTATGTATAGATTTCATTGTTTTTACCAGAATTTTAGTCTCAAAATTGGATTATAGCTTTCAATTATATAAAAACATCACTGTAAATATCACTTGTGAGCATTTTATTGTGCATCTTGTAGAAACATATGTAATTTTATAAATTATTTAGAAAAATTACATTTTGAAGTGTGAAATATTACTTAATTGTGAGTGTCTAGAAAAAATACTGTAAAATGTTCAAATGCTATGAATTTAATTTTATTCCAAAAATTTCAAAATGTAATTTGTGAAAAGTGTAGGTATTTTAAACACCTATTTACACTGTATTAATAATGTAAACCTATTAGGTTAAAATGTTTTTGAAACATTTACTCTTCAATAATATGTACTGTTTTACACACTATTACGTGCACACTGTGCAGTATACAGTGTATTGTAAACCGTAAGCTAGTGTTCAATTCTGAACATTGGCTGCTCTCGAAATTGCATGCTATACCCTATATAGTTGGTGAAAAAACAAAAAACAAACAAAAAAAAAGTGAACAGTGAATGTCTGATTTTCATAACACAGCAAAAAGTGCCTGGCTGACCTATACTATTTCCAGTGAGCTTCTGAAGTGCGCATAGATTTACTATTTCATGAGGCCACGGGAGAGGATTTACGAATGGCAGTCAAGCGATGCAACTGACGATGTTAGGTCATGTGACAATGACAACATGATGAATGTAGTACGTCTGGACTACATTCATACCACACTCATTTATGTAGAACACACCTTTTTAACTGTCTCTGAAAGTAATTACTTATAAAAAGGAAGTACCTACTCAGAAAGCATGTGATTTCAGATGCAGCAATGGCTACTTTTAAAGATATACTAAGTATTTTATGCTTGTTTCTCCAGCTCTTATTTGTCTTCTTAACCTCTCTACTGCCTCCATCAGCTCTGGAGCACCCAGAGTGTTCATGAGATGTTTGAGGTGATGCCAACATGGCCACCATGAAAGTGTGTTGTGCAGCATAAAACGGCTTGTTTTAGGCCACTGATATGACTAAATTTCATGCGAGCATGTACATTTGTCAGAAGTACTATCAATTGCATTTGGAGTAAATTTTTTTTAGGATGAAAAATATAATTATCACATCTTTCAGTGATAAAAGTGCTTCATAACTCTAATTTGGTGTTTGAGTGTGGATTGTGTTTTATTTCATTTGCTTGATATAATGCATATTGTAAGATCTATGTGCTGGTGGACTAAGAAGGTTTGGTTTGTGTGTTTTTGAGCTGGTTTTGAAGCAGAGAAGGATGATTGCATTTAATAATTCGCCCAGGTGTTGTACTGGGCTAAAATGAAATAAAATGGGAATCCTCTAAAGTAATTTCTGTTGGAAGTGAGCGGAAGTCAAACCACTTATGGTTTGTCATTGAGCCACCATAGTGATTCAGTAGGTTATGTTGACTTAACGATGAAAGATCTGGGTTGATAACCCAAACACTGCAGGTGCAAACCATTTTGCCTTCAAAAAATTGGTACTGGTGACCCAAAATGGGTGACTGATGAACTATACAATTTTGATATTTCAACTCCTTTGGTTGCTTCGAGAGGAATATAGTTATAAAGTTACCATAAATAACTGTAGATAGAATGAAGAAAGCATTTGCTAAATCAAGAGTAAGGTAATAATGAATAATATTAAGATGAAGGTGTCTGGGCAATAGTTTCTTGAACAAAAACCAATTGAGTGCTGCAGGATGATGTATTTGTGCAGGCCAAAACCTGGAAACAAGTCCTGAAATCAGTGGAGGTTTTTGGTTTTTGGTTAAATTCCTGAAATAAAGTTTCACATTTTACAACATAATATACATCAGTAATACCCTGTTGTAATTTTTAAAGCTTAAAAAAGGCTAACAAGTTGCTAAATGGGCCTACCGAGGTTGTTGGGACATTAAATATCATCACGCCGAACAGGAAACTCATCTACTAAATAGTCTGCTTTCACAGCCTCATCTTGTTTACAATCGCACTCTTGCAAACTATTTTAACATGTTTTTTAAATAAAAACTGAAAGAGTTTTTGGAAGAGTTTTAGTGATGGCGAGGTTGAGTGACTGTGGTGTGGTTCGTTTATAACCTACATTTAGCATTGTATTTAGGCTTCAAAAATCAATCGTCAAGTCTTTAAGATTATCATGAAGAACCAAACGTACATGAGTCATAAACTTTTGTTGGTCACAGAGCTTACTTTCTGCAATAATTCGAAAACCCAGTGGAAAAATTGTCCGGGTTGGCAATCTCTGTTTACAAAAATACTGTATGCCATCACTGCAGCTCTCTGCAGCCCCACATGTTTATCCATTTTTGTCTATGATAAGGGACCAATGGTGTACAGAACTCTTGGTGCGGTCTTGACAAGTATATACTATTTGCAAAGCTAATAACCTAAACAAATCAATGCAAAACATTTAAAATATGTGTTCGGCAGTTTACATATTATATCATAAACATCCAGCCCCGTGTGTGTCCTCACCTCCGTGGTGGAAAGAGAAACCCAGTACCGTTGTCAGTCCTGTGGTACCAAACATGGCCAGGGCAGCATCAGATTTACTCAAGGCCTAATAATAGTCCCAGCTGCCTCGGCCCGCACAGCTCAGAATGTGCGGGTGCTGCCAGGGAACACTCTGTACACACGTTCCACGCATTTCTCTGTGCTGACAACACAGCAAGGACTCCTACTCACCCGTCCTGGCATTGGCATCCAGCCACCACACGTATACCCGCATACATCAGCACTTGTGGATATTTAAAACACTATGACGCCAGTAAGCCACTTTGCTGGGATCAAAAATGGAAATTTCTTGTTTTTATGGAATATGTTTATTATAAATGATTTATCCACGCACATCATTATTTTTTATTAATTCATGTGCCCTTGTAATCTTTATTCAACATGACTTCCCCTCTCCCTTGTAATGACATCTCTTCTCTGGTGCAATAACCTCTCTCCTCCAGCAATGATCCAATCAGTTCCCAGTGGACAAAATGAAGTCCCGCCCTACATTTCTTCTCTCATTCAAGAAGCCCTTTCACTTGGATACATGTCAAAATATGGAATATGGTAACACTTTAGTATATGGACCAATTCTCACTATTATCTAGTTGTTTTTTAGCATGCTGCCTATTATTCAAATATTGGTTGTTTATTAGTACTTATAAAGCACATATTCTGCATGACCATATTCTACATCCCTAATCCTACCCAATACCTAAACTTAACAACTAGCTTACTAACTATTAATAAGCAGCAAATTATTGAGGCAAAAGTCGTAGTTAATGATTTGTTAATAGCGAGAACTGGACCTTAAAATAAAGTGTGACAATCCATGGCAATGTAATCATTGTGTTTTTCTCACTCTCTTCCTAAAACAAACTGTCTTTCTCTCCTTCTTGCTCTCTTGCTCATACATACACACTCTTATCTTATCTAATGCTCACTGCTGTCACATATAAACAATGAAACGGCATGGATATTTAGCTGTTGCTTCTTTCCCCCAGTGGGCAGACATGGTTTGAATGAGATAACTGTATTTTCTGTAGATGTCTGAGTGTGCCGTGGTAAATACATGCCTCCGCTTCCTGAACGGGGTAAAAATAAGAATCAGCTGCATGTCACAGCACTATAGTTTGTCTTTAAAACATTGTTCTAAAAACAGCTTTGTTGACAGAACACAATCAGAGAAACCGATTAATTCAGCATTTGAGGAATTAAGACAACGAATTTAACTGCAAACACCTTTGTTTCAATTTATCTTCATATTATATAACTGAACTGTTGCTTTTACATGATTTATTCAGTCTGAGCTGGATAAGGACCTTTGTTTCCTGAACAAAATAAGGAGGATGCAAAATCTCTGTAAAGCTCTCAAAGAAAATTCATTGATGTGACATTCCCTTCGTCTCTCATCTTTTGCTGGGGTTTTATATATACTGTAGTGCTCAGGCTAGAAGAAAATATTCCGTACATGCAATACGCTGTAAAAGATTATTTCCTCAAAGCATTTCTGTCTTATTTATAGTAGAGCTATCTGAATATCCTTAAAACAGAAGCAAATTGCATAAGACTGACAAGTGTTTCTTTTTTCTTGTTTCAAGCATAAATCAAACTGAATTTTATGAGGTTTGCATTAATTAGGTTATACAAAAGTACTTCTCAAGTAAATTAATCTTGATTTAAGGATGCAGTTTTGACACCAATACTGTTTTTTCCCCCATCTCATCTTGTTTTCAAACTTTCTCATCAACATTTAAATTCTGTTGCAGTGAGCCTTTTTCATTTTTGGCAGTCTATAAAGCTTTTCCCACCTTTCCTTGTTTAATTGGATGCTGTAAATTCACAAAATTTATGACTTTCTGTTCCCAGCTCGAATACAAAAGGACAGAGGACAGGCGCAGTAATTCACATGGGGGTGTAGAGCTAACTCCACTCCACAGAATTGCCTTTTGTTCAGCGTCTGGTGAATCAGAACACCCTCAGAATGATCCTTCCTCAAACTCCACGAAGAAGTCTTGCTTTGCTGTAGCTATCCATGAGAAAAGACAATTAATAAGATTTTTGGTGCATGTAGAATTCTCTTATAAATTGAGTTCCTAATGAAAATTCCGAAGAAGCACTTTCAAATAATCCCATCAATTCCAATTATGTAAAAAACCTGGCTGTCTTCATTAAGACCAAACCACATCAAATGCGAAATAAAAAAAAAAAATAAATAAAAAGCTTGGCTAACTGAACTGCATTTCCTATAAAGTAGGAAACATTTATTTATGAAATGAAACTGTGCAGTGTTTCATGCAGAGGTCACTAAATGGGTCTAAAGCAAAAACACATTTGTTATATAAGTTACTTGCTGCATTTTCTTTCTTTTTTTCTAGAAATAGCAGGATTTCTTAACGTTTGCGGAAACAGGTTAGGGTCATGGGCTCTAAGATTAAAGCATGAGCCAGTCCAGTTAATGTTTACTCCAAGGATCATAACAATAACTTTAAAGCTTAATCATTCTTTTTCTATGAGGCAGAAGAGTGACAGATAGAACATTTTTTTTCCAGCTGATGAACGTCAAAAACATTGACAGCCAATCAGCATTCATCCTGCTTTCAAGAGCTCAAGCAATGAAAGCAGCAGATGGCATAACTGCATCTCCCTCTTACGATTTCAGAAAGAACAATAACTATATTAGCGTCCACACCAGCAGACAATATTGTGTTTTTTTCTAAGTGTGCACTCGTCTGCCGCTTTAAATTCTCTAGCTCGTTAAAACAGGATTCTGATTAGCTGTCAATGTTTTTGTTGTTCATCAGCTGAAAACAATCGTTCTGAAAGCAACGATATCATTTCTCTCTGTGCCTTTATCGTTATAGCTTTTTAATATTAAGAACGATTTTTAGAACTATATCTTTATAGTTATCCTATTTGGTGTAAACAGGCCTTTAGTGCAGATGCTAATATTGTTGTTGGTGTGAACAAGTCTTAAGACCGATATCTGTAAACATAACTACAGCGATAACTACAATAGCGTCCACAGCAACTGACTATAACGTTATGCTTATTATTAGCACACATTGCAGTTATACTATATGGTGCTTTAAATGCTCGGGCTCTGGTGGATTCTGATTGGCTGTCAATGTTTTATCATTAATCAGCTGGAAAAAAAGTGATTCCAAGTGTGGACTTCACCATTCTCATAGAATTATAACAAATTTATTCTGGGAACTTTATAGTTATAGTTATCGTCCTTTTGGAATTAACGGCCCTCAAGAGATGAAGATAAAATCCCCACGAGTCGTGTAACGATTCCGCGCCAACACGAAATGGCTCCACTGCAATAAATTTACATGCAAAATGCCTATTAGTCACCCGCTACTAGCAATATTAATCATAAATACGCTCGTGTGGGTGACTGTGGTGTGAAGGTCTCTCTTACAGTAAGGTAGGCCTACATTGCAACTAAACACCCAGAGAGACAACTGAAAATAGCCATTACGATGTCATTTCCTTCAGAGAACGTTCTCACAGCTTTTTCAGCTCCATACCCAAAGGGAGACCTTGCTTTTGTTCCCTGGAGATTTACCCTGGAAGGAAAACACACCTATGCATGCGCAATAAATAACGTCTCTCCGTGAGGCCTGACAGTCAGTTCATTTTGCACAGCCAACCATGACTTTTAGGGGAATGGACTCCGTGTCATGCTGTGACAAATGCAAATAATATTGCATGTGTGTGCGGAGAGGCGCGTTATTTATGATAGCGGTGGCTGCAGGGGTCGGAGGAAAGTCAGAGTTATGTGTTAAATGGTAAAGATGGGCTTCACATTGGCACAACAATGCCAGGCTGAGCGGCGGACACACATTCTGCCATCCGAATCAATGAGGCAGCTGATTTATGCAGTTGATTATGCACAAGATTACTCCCTCACATTGGTTATTACAGTGTACTCGTCTATTTCTTCCCACTTGCTACTGGCTAAAAGTAATTATAGAGCAGGGATGCGATGACGGCCTGAGAAGATCATCCATTTACAAAGGGGAGTTTGCTGGCCATCTGTGCTATTTGTTTAGCATTACAATGAGAAGAAGAGAGATATCAGTATCTTATGGAAAACAAGCTGGGTCAGAGAATATTGGCTTATAACATACAAAACAAACACGATGAAGTAGCTAAACAAAAGGAAAAAGGCAAAATAAATGGCAATGATAAAAAATTAATAAATGAAAAAAAGGACGTTTTTACATATAAAATGCAGTAGAGAGAATACCCTATTTACTGTATTAGGCATTAAATAATTTAAATCTAAACATGTAAAAACTAATTTAATAAATACAATTAAAGTACAGTTAGTACTTTGTGCATTACAATACTGATTTATTTCCATTACAACCATGGGAACTGTGGGGAAACATGCTTAATTGTCATGAAAAGAAAAATGTGTTCTTACTTTTGAATGTGAAATATGATCTTGAAATGTTCTTGTGCAGGCTGATATTCACAGTCATATGACAGTCATGTTTGAAATCGATACTACATTAGACATGTTTAAGGCATGTAGCTATGACTCTGCAAGAGGTTCAACATAATTTCAGGAATCAGATTAGGTGTATCATGTTCTAGATTTCCCACTATCCACTTCAGCCAGCTTTCTAAAAGAAGCTACTGACCCATTAAGCTTGCACATAAATTATTCCTTATTGATGAATTAAGCACTGAAGCGGAGGATTCTTCTGGAAAAAAAAGACTGCAGCATCGTAATTTCCCATTATTCTGCTCACTCACCCACGGGATTGATTTGGAAACTCATAAGACATTGATTATGGCAGTGTGAATCATTCATTCTTACCCTAATTTGTTCATTCATCAACTTAATCATTCATTTTTAAGACTGCATGTTGTATCAGCTCGATATGATAATATGCATTGCATAATTTATGGAAATGCCTATGACAGTGTAACATACAATCATAAACTCAAAGACAGTTAATGAGAATACCCTACTGGACATAATGCTACAGACACAGGGCCATTTATATAAATTACACTAGCACTGGTGCAATTGCGCCACCTAGTGGAGGATTCAGTGACCCTGAAAACCTGATCTAATCTATCAAATACTGAAATCTCGATTTATAGTTTGATCTGGTAAGAATAAAGCTGTTTTAAGACAATAATGAAAACATTGGGGGAAAAAATGAAAGCAACAATTTTTTCAAAAATGAAAAATTGCTGAAAATATACTCTTCCTCAAGATGTAGATGAGTTTGTTTCTTCATCAGAACAGATTTGGAGAATCTTAGCAATTTAGCATTACTTGCTAACCAGTGGATCCTCTGCAGTGAATGGGTGCCGTCAGAATGAGAGTCCAAACAGATGATAAAAATGATTGTAAACAAATCTATAATTCAGAAGTTTTTAACTTCAAATCTTTGCTTTCAGGTAAAATATACTGTAAGTCATCTATCCGTAATATTGCTTTGTCCTGTGAAAAGTTGTCTTGTCTGAATCAGGTGAGAAATATGCACAGATCAAGCACTGTTAAAAGGGAAAAAGGAACAGTTCTAAACAAATATGTCAGTGGATTGTGTTGACAAGGGATGCACTTTTTCACTGGAGGAATCATCATTATGGACTGGTATTTTGTTTAGAAGTGACTATTAAAAGTTAAAACACCTTAATGATAGATTTGTTTCTTACAAACACACAGCTTTTCACTTTACAAGATGTTACTTTTATAGACTGGAGTCATATGGATTACTTGTGCATTATTGTGATGTTTTTATCAGCTGTTTGGACCCTCATTCTGACGGCACCCATTCACTGCAGAGAAAAACAAACTTATCTTGTATGGAGTACATTTTCACCAAATGTTCATTTTTGGGTGAACTATTCCTTTAAAATGTTTACATAATACATACTTAACATACTATTTTCTTAAAAATAGTAGATAGTATAAAGTATATACTGACCAGTCAGCAGAACTATCTTTGAGTAGAGTTATCAAATTAAGTAATGAATGAATAAATAAATAAATAAATACCAGTAGTAATTTAATTAAGTATTTCAGATGATATACAGTAAGTTAATATACTGTAAGTGTCAGATAAATTCAGCTGAAAGCAACTGGTCTTGATTTCTGATGCTGTACATCAGTTGTCTATTTCTGGGGGTTCCCACCCATACGGGACGTCACTAGACTGCTGATCGCTGTGGGAATCTCATCCCCCTGTGAATGGACCATATGCACGCCCACTTCTGCATACAGAATGAGACATTTCATTTGCATAATTTACTTTGAGAAGAAACGAATGCCCCTGTCAGAGCACACAAATCAATGGACACCAAAGAAAAATGCCCGAGAGCGACTTCCGAGGCGACAGGAATAAGAAGGCAGGATAAATCTGAAGCACAAGTACTTGGACATGGTCGGACATGGTCAAGGGCGTGAGGCCCTCCGAAGCGAGACTGCAGAGATCAAGATGTTTCACATAGGCGGTGTTGCAAATCTCAACCTAATGCCAAAAAAGTCTAGTTGCTTTCTATTGAAATTGTACCATTCAACTAGTCCACTATGATGAAGACCATAACCTGCCATAGAAACTGATGGGGACAGTTTGTAATGCTGTTTTTAAGTTGGAAACATACACTGCCATTTTTAAAAATGTTTTTTAATCTCTTATATTCACTAAGACTACATTTCATCACAGTACAGTAAAAACAGTAATGTTGTGAAATTTTATTACACTTTAAAATAACTCTTCCTTTGTAATATATAATGTAATTTATTCCTGTAATGCTGAATTTTTCTTCTGTCACACGATCTTTCAGAAATCATTCTGATATGCTGATTGGTTTACTTTACTGTCACTTTAAACTGATCAGTTTAATGCATTCATGCTGAATAAAACGATTTCTTACAAAAAGTCTTACTGACCCCAAACCTTTGAACTACAGCTTATTTTCAAAAATGTAATCACTTCCAATGCTGACCAGTAGATGTCAGTGTCTCTGCCAAACAATCAAAACTTCCCAACTATGATTTCAACCAAAGCGCCATATGAACTATTTGATACAAGATAACAAATAAAAATAAAAAACAAGCAATAATATAAATGAAACAAAAGAACAGATTTGCCAATCTTCTTACCCTTTTAAAGGAGATCATGTTAGGAGATCAGGTTACAGAAAACCTGTAGTGGCTAAAGTATTTTATCTGAAACTCTGGTTGCTGTGGTAAATTTTTGTAAGTGATTTCATCAATAAGTTGTTATGAGTCTTTTAATACTGACAGAACATGTGGCTTTTATCCAAAGCAACTAATAGAGCATTCAAGATATATATGTGTTCTCTGGGAATCCATGATCTTGTTTGCACTCTGCTCTTCCTGTTGAGCTAAAGAAACACATTTTGGGTTGATTAGCATTCCAGAAGATACCCAAGGAATAAATAAAACAACACGAGAGCATGTATTTCATCATCTCTTGTACTGCTGCTGACCTTAGTTTGGTTTTGTGATGTAAAGTGATCCTTAACTTAGATTGAGATGCTTATCAAGAGTTCTAACTACAACAGATGACTTTAGGGGAACATGTCCTCCCCCCATATATTCAGTTTAGCAGGTGACCGATATGGTCAGTTCTTAAACTTACATTTTGTTCCCCCAAATCTTGAGCATGCACTTACAGTGTCGCTCAATGAGCATCCAGTCTCACTAGCATATTCATAACTAGTGGTTAGCAAACTCGAAAACAACAAGCTCTCTTTTTGCCCGCTGAACTTGAGCCCGAGTGCTTCACTTGACACTTGTCAACAGTTTTAATGAAACTTCCCCACTCCACATTCCCAGCATCCACCCCCCAGCCAATCCCATCTCTGATTCTCTCCCTCGCTCTTTTCATTCTTTTCATTAGCCTCTTACGGGGTCATGGATGAGGCCCTGTCAGCCAGCCTGAGGTAGCAGCCATCGGAGGCCCACCCTAGGGAAAAAAGCATGTGTTATCCCTCTCCCTCCCATCCAGCTCCAGTCAAAAGTTCAAAGCCGTGCCTTTAAAACAGAGAGTGGTGTGTGTGCTGGCTCCCCTCCCATGCAGGGTCACAGCTTGGCTGGAGTTGGAGCTGGGGAGATGAGAGGGCCGGGCGGCTGGGGGGAGGCGGAGGTTCTCACATGAAAGGTCTGCAGCCGAGGAGAGAGTCCCAGACCCAGACCCAGACACAACACAAGGGATCAGACTGGCCCCCCATCCCCCTTAGCCGCAACACTTCCCACCAAAGAACAGCTGGAATGTGACCTGTTCCAGAACTGAGGCCAGGACTGACTGACAATAGAATCCATCGGGATGGGGTCGCTGCTCTATCATAAAGTATGTCCCCCTTATCAAAGCTCATTCAAAAACGCCTCATGAAGCCCCACAACCACAGCCATGCAAGCTTGCAACTTGCGGAACGTTTCGCAACAAGAACAGCCCAGAATTTGATTGGAAAAGTCTTTAATCGCCTCTCTGGTGTAGTTCCATAAACTTTTAATACATTTTCAACTGCTCATAAAATAATAGTTATAATCTCATTATACGTTTGCCATTGTATGGTTTGACAGAAAACACGTAACATACTTTGTAAAGCACGTACATAGGACTACCTTTGTTTCAATTTATGGTAGTAATGTAAAAGCATAAATACATGGAAACAAAGTACAATGATTACAGCACAAAAAAAACTGAATTAAAATAAGGTGCAAGAGTATTTAACATGTCATTTTTTTACGCTTAAGAATGACATGGCTTCATAATTAAAGGTGAAGTGTGTAATTTCTGCGCCACCAAATGAAATAGCAAAATTGATAGAATTTGGCTGGACAAAGAGCTAAACCAATGTTAAAGGGATAGTTCACCCAAAAATGAAAATTCTGTCATTAATTACTCATCCTCATGTCGTTCCAAACCCGTAAGACCTTCGTTCATCTTCTGAACACAAATTAAGGTATTTTTGATGAAATCCGAGAGCTTTCTGACCCTGCATAGACACATTCAAGACCCAGAAACGTAGTAAGGACATCAGTAAAGTAGTCCAATGTTATGAAGCTACAAGAATACTTTTGGTGCGCAAAGAAAACAAAAATAAGAGAAGAAATTGTTAAATAGAGTTGTTAATTTTGTTTTCTTTGTGCACAAAGTATTGTTGTAGCTTCATAAAATTACAGTTGAACCATTGATGTCACGTGTTAGTTGAGTTGCTGTCTATGCAGGGTCAGAAAGCTCATAGATTTCATTAAAAGTCTGCACCTAAAGATAGAATTTTCATTTTTGGGTGAACTATCCCTTTAATATGCCCGGGCTGCTCAAACTAGCAATGTGCAGTTCTGTTTACACTTTTCCAGGGAATCAATATAAAAACAAGAACTGCCGCTTCATGCTAAGATTCCTTATTATAGGCTTATTTTGACTTGACACACTTCAGCTTTAATAAAATCTTCATGAAGTATAAATAAAGTTTTAGGTTAGTAACGTTTAACCACCTGTTTCCACTGAAGGTTCAAGTTCAGCGACTGCCTGCAAGGCATTTGTTCTGAGACAGGTAGAAAGAGTCTGGTTTAATACAACATCTGTGGCTTTTTAGTCAAACTAAAATAAATGGACTCACACTACAACACGTAGATGTAAATAAGGTAATACTTTCACATGAAATCATCTAGTATATATGTACGTCTATGTGTCATTCACACAGTGTAATCCACATATTTTATCTGTCCATGGATAAGCAGCTCCATGCTGCGGCGGAAGCACGACATATGATTGTAGATTCTACAAGTCAAGTTTGTGAGTCTGCTTCCTGAAGAAAAGCAGGTGAGAGGCAGGCACGTTGGTTTGGGACAGGGGGGTCCAATCCTGCTCTTGGAGGTCCACCTTTAGCAGAGTTTCACTCTAGCTAACTTTGCAGGAAAGTGGCCCTTCAGGAGCAGGATTTGACGCCCCCAGTTTAGGATGTCCAGAGATTCAGATAACATAAGCGCCCTAGTACTTTGTGCTGCTGAACTCCTTCAAAACATCGCAAGTCTTTTTGTTGATAACCTCACGGAGCTTGCGAACACGCCGCACACTAGAAGTGGCCACGAAGCTGTCGGGCTGCAGCACGGCCATGCCGTTGTGAACGTCCCCCATGATGATCATCTGTCCCTCAGCTCTCGTTATGTTCGGACAGGGACAGTTCCAGTCCATGTTGAGCAGCGTCACCTCCAGAGGTTCTTGCCCGAAGAACCGTAGCCCCATCTTCTCGTCCTTCAAGATCTCCTCCACAGTGATGAGCGCGTGGCCGGAGTCGTGGTCCTCGGTCAACTCCGAAATACGTCCCAAAACCACAAAGTCGCTCTTGCAGAAGCTCGGGACCATCTTCTGCCGGGGTTTGCACGGCTTGCAGTTGTGAGTCTTGGGGAAGGGGCACATCTCCTCACAGGCTTCCTTGCTCTCGAAATTGTTCTCATTGCCTCCGCAGCCTCCATAAACAAACGACTGGCATTTCTTGAGCGCGTGGCTGTAAGCCCAGCGTGGTTTGTAAGCCTTGCAGGGACCTTGTACACTAGGCAGGGAGCAAGGAGCAGCAAGCTCCGCTCCACAGGAGAGCATGCACAACTCGTAGGTATCGAAATGGTTTCGGTTTTTATTGCACTGGCTGTAGGTGAAGGTAAAGCAATTGTTGCGCTTGGCTTCGTAGTACCACTTAATGCTCTCCTCTCCACAGTCACCCAAATCGGGTGTTTTTAGACACTCCTCGGCAGGTAAGCGTGTGGAATTCATGACCGGCTCCGGTTTGCTCTGCTCCCTGGGGACCACAGAGAGCGGGAAATGGGCTTGCACAGATCCACCCTGGTTTGTGGCAGTGCAGGTGTAGATGCCGGCATCCTGGAGCTGGGCGTTGTATATGACCAACTGGGCGATGTTAGTAACTACTATGTTTCCTTGCACATGGTTGGGTTGCATTATAGTGTTCTCTTTACCTTCGATCTGCTTTTCCCATGTAATCGCCGGCTTCGGTTTTCCTGTGACCTCACAGAGGAAGCTGGCTGTTTCGCCCACGAACACAAAGTGGTGTGCTGGGTTGCTGACCATGATGGGACGTTGAACGTCCATGGGTGTGGTCTCAAGATGGGCGGTGGTGGGCCGAGCGGTGGTCACCGCTGGAAGAGGACTGGTGTTGGACAAGCTAAAGTGGTACCTGCAGGTTACTTCGGTGAGGGTGACGCCCCTGGTACAGGCCTCGGCATCCATGTAGCACTTGTTGTAGTAGGTCATGCCATCCGAGGCGCATGTGAAATAGGGTTCCCTTCCGCAACGGTCCCGGCACTTGCACACCGGCTGTCCGTCCCAGATTTCACACTCTGAACCCTGCTGGGTACACATGAATTTGTCACAGGTGACCCCTTTGGGCATCCCCACTGGACCTTTACTGCCCTTAATGTCCACGTAGCGGGCAGCCACACAGCTCTTGTGTCCGCAAACATTTGGACAGCATTTTTCGAATGGCTCACAGTCCTGAAGGAACAAAAAAGGCTCATTAGGAGTGTGCCCAAAGTTTGTGGAAGTTATTAGCATGTCTGAAAATGTAGGACTGTTAGAAGTCCTACACACATTTTTTTTTTTCAATGTTAGCATAGGGTAAAGGCTAAAGTTTTTACTGAATTCAGACAATGAGAACAAAATACATTCATAAAAGATATGCAGACATTTTAGACATTTTCTGGTCTTGTAGCAAATCAAAGTCAATTTGCTACATTTAATAACATCTGGATTAATAAATTCAAAAAAAAAAAAACCTGATTTTTAGTGTTCAGAAAAAACATGCTATTTTATAATATTAACATTATATTATTTTAATATGTGAACATGAAATACTTTTTATCGTACAGCCAAACACCTATTTGTTGCTACAGTAAAATCACAAAATAATTTAAAAATAATATGTCATCTTTCCTTTTGTATCAAACAACATGTTTTATAATATAGTCTCTGTTACTTTTCACCACAGTTTTACTATAGGCTGAGAAGAATTATAGCAACTATGGTACTTCGGCGTAAAACTATGGTTACCCTGGTAAATTTGTTAAAATATACAATGCTAACCATAGTTTCTTCCAAAATGCTGTCGTTACAAATCTAAATTACAAATTAATAAATTAAAATTACCAATGTTTTAGACAGTGGCAAATGCCACGAAACCGTAGTCTCATAATAGTACGAAAACTAGAAACCGCAAAACTATATTTTAGTGCTAATATTTAAAACAATAGTTACCAAGGGACTTTTTTCATTTATAGCCACATGATACAAACAGAGAGATGTTGTAATGGAGCAGCTTAACTTCACCTGGTCGGACTCGCACTCACGGGTGCAGGTGCTCATGGCATCCACCCACAGGTTGGGGTTCATCTCGTTGGGACACATTCCCGCGTGAGAATAAACCACTTTGGACAGGGTCATTGGCATCGCTCTGGCGCGCGAGTCCAAACGCAAGACGCAGAACTGTCCAAACAAAAACCAGATCCATCTGGGAAACAGCATCCACCACATATCCACGCGATAAAAAGTCCTTTCGAAGAAGAAAACGTCCCAGGGGTCAAAAACCTACGCAGTTACTTCCCTGTGCGTAAAACAGGGCACGAGTAAGTGGGGACCCCGGCTAAAGTGGAGGGCGTGTGATCCGTTCAAGAGGTTTGTGGAGTGGAGGAGAGGTCGATGCGCGCGCGACGCTCATCAGCGCCGGGGGATTAGAGGTTGCGTGTTCAACCCTATTACTAAACATTTCATATACTTGTAAACAAAGCCTAACTACTCTTTTTTGCTAATGTTGTGTCGCACAGTGAAGGGTGCGCTAACTTCTCGAATGTCTTTGAAATTTAAGACGCGTGAGGCACCTGCGTGACGCACCAGAGCACCTTTTAACTCTTCACTACCCAACAAGAAGTCGTCGTCGGCTATGTTTGGAATGGACAGCTGGTGTCTACTGCATAGTGCACACTGCGCAGTGTACGCTGAAAACTGGCCACTCAGTTTCTTTTGAAGTAGCCTAGCATATGTAGCAGTATGCAAAGATAAACATTGCCACACTCGCCGCTTTGCATGTTCAAATCATATCAAAATGATGTAAACTGAGTACACTTGAATGCACTATAAAGTTGGAATTACGAGAGGGAAACTTTCTTTAAAACCCCGACAGTCGGAGTTGAATGCTTAATTAATTAAAGAATTGTGAACTAACTAGTTGGAACTGGTTACACCCAGTGTTGAGTGTAATGCATTACTAAGTACTGTAATTTAATTACGTTTTCCTTTGATAGTAAAGGGATTACTCTTTATTTTTCTGTAATTTAATTACAGTTACTTCTGATGTAATTGCATTAAAAACTGTATAGAACAATTCTATATAAAACAGTAGTGGATTTAACATCAAAATCTAACATCTAATGTTAAAATGTAGACCATTGAAGATGTAATTAGCAGCTAGTAATTAATTACTTTTTTAGAGTAACTTAACCCACACTGGTCACAGTAAATTTCTTTTGTATGGCATTTAATGTATGGTTAATTAATAATACAGCTAAAACTTGCCAGATACGGAAACATATACTACTTATTTACTTAAAATATTGATATATATTTATATAAAATATTAAAATATTTTCAAAGTTGTAAATAAAACAAAGATTATATACGAGAACATACTATTTCAGTCTTTGTACTTTAAAATGTAACATTTAATTCAAATCTGTTTTCTTTCTTTGTAATTGTGAAAATAGTTAGAATTGTTACAGTATAGCTTAACAAAACTATATTTCCCATCATTATGGCACCAAAGAATACAGTAAAGAAACTTTAATACAGTTCAAAAGAACAGCATTTGTTTGAAATACAGCCTTGCTAAATAAAAGTAGTATTTTCTTTTTTAAAAGTCTTACTGACCACTAAATGTACACTTAATGGTAGTGTAACTATATTATAATTTGAACATACATAATATCTGACTGCCACATGTTAGTAAACATGAATTTGAAAAGTCTTCAGTCTTATAATACCAATAAACACATTGCCGCCAGGAACATATTCCCCCAAAAGTTAGTCTGTGTCCCATCTGACTTTAGTAGACATGGGAACGTTACCTCCAGCTGTGAGGGTACAGAGTAGAGGTCATGTGGTTCAAACATACAACCAGTGCTGTCAGCAATAAACACCAGACTGCATATGAAACTGGCTTACAGTGTTTTTAGTCTCCCTACATAGTGTCATCAAGAGCAGATAAAATAAGAGAGTCACAACTCTCTCACAAAAAAACATTAAATGATTAAAAATATATGATCATTTCTAAGAGAATGAAAAGAAACTGAAATAATTTCAATGAAACAAAAGCAATAACTATATAAATCACTAACTATATAAATAACATAAATAAGTCTTTATATATTTATGGTAGGAAATTTACAAAATATATTCATGGAACATTATGTTTACTTAATACCCTAATGATTTTTGGCATAAAGACATGAATACAATGTATCGTTGGCTATTGCTACAAATATACCCCTGCGACTTATGACTGGTTTTGTGCTCCAGGGTCACATATGACTGTGAATTCACAAGTCCATCCAGAACAGTTTGATATTTTGAGAATAACACACTATAGTGCAATATGACAGAAATGTGCAGCTGTTTCCGTTTTAATTTATAAAAACATGTACCACCTGCACTAAATCAATGCACCGCAGCAGAGGACTGATTTAATGGCACTTCCACTGAAAGCTGAATCTTTTGTGTGAACTTATGAGCTTTCTGAAAGGTATTAACGCTGTCTGTATGCTGGGGCTCCCCACCCGCAGGAAGGGTCATAAAAAATAATCAACATGTTATTACCTCTCATAAGCTCATTATATCATTTAACTCGCACACAAAAGAGTTAGCAACACTCAGCTGAGCTTTATTTTAAAAGTTCTTTCTAGAAACGAGCTGCCTCCACACACACACAGCAGGGTGACCAGTGATTCAATGTCACTGTCGATTCTCAACACAGCAGGCTGTTCTTATGCAAGAGGTGCTGCGCTCCCGAGGTGCAGAGTGTGTGTTGCTACATCTGGAGGACACATGCTATCTGTTTTCATTAAAAAAAATAATAATAATTTGCGTCAGACTTACTGTGTTTAGGGCAAAATATCCACTATGTAAAAAAAAAAAAAAGCCACAATTAGGAAGTAAAAGATGGAAGTATTAGGAAGTATCTATCTATCTATCTATCTATCTATCTATCTATCTATCTATCTATCTATCTATCTATCTATCTATCTATCTATCTATCTATCTATCTATCTATATTTGTGTGTATACTGACACTGTATGTACAGTGCCCTCCATTAATATTGGCACCCTTGGTAAATCTGAGCAAAGGTGGCTGTGAAAATAAATCTGCATTGTTTATCCTTTTTATCTTTCATTCAAAAAATTCACAAAATTCCAAAAACAATTGAAAGTGGGGGGGGGGGAATCTCATTGTGAAATAAATGCTTTCTCTAGTTCATGTTGGCCACAATTATTGGCATCCAGTTTATGCAACATCTTTTTCCCAGGGTAACAGCTCTGAGTTTTCTCCTATAATGCCTGAAGAGTTTGGAGAACACCTGATAAGAGATCAGAGACCATTCCTTCATCCAGAATTTCTCCAGATTCTTCAGATTCACAGCTCCATGTTAGTACTTCTTCTCTTCAGTTCACCTCACTCATTTTCTGTAGGGTTCAGGTCAGAGGACAGGGACAGCCATGGTAAAAGATTCAGTCACCAGTGCTCAGTGACCCATTTTTGTGTTTATTTTGATGTTTGTTTTGGATTGTTGTCCTGGTGGAAGATCCAAACACGGCCCGTTATAAGATTTCTAACAGAGGCAGTCAGGTTTAGATTTTTTATCTGTTGATATTTGAGAGAATCCATGATGCCATGCATCTGAACAAGATGTTCAGGACCTCCAGCAGAAAAACAGGCCCACAACATTAAAGATCCAGCAGTATATTTAACCGTGAACATGGGGTACTTTTTTATCCCTGTTTGTACTAAACTCATCTGGTGGGTTTGCTGCCAAAAAGCTCTTTTTTTAGTTTCATCTGACCATAGAAGCCAATGCCATTTGAAGTTCCAGTCGTGTCTGACAACTGAATATGCTGGAGTTTGTTTTTGGATGAGCGAGAAGAATTTTCCTTGAAACCCTCCTGAACAATATGTGGTGATGTAGGTGATGTTTGATATGTTTTTTTAGGTTTCTGACCCCAAGACTCAACTAATCTCTACAATTCTCCAGCTGTGGTCCTTGGAGAGTCTTTGGTCACTCAAACTGTCCTTCTCACCGTGCATTAGGACGATATAGACACACGTCCTCTTCCAGGCAGATATTTAACATCTTTAGTTGATAGGAACCTCTTAATTATTACCCTGATGGTGTAAATGTGGATTTTCAATGCTTTAGCTCTTTTCTTACAGCCACTTTCTATTTTGTGATGCTCAACAATCTTGTTCTGCACATCAGAACTATATTCTTAGGTTTTACTCCTTGTGATGGATGATAAAGGGAATTTGACCTTTGTGTTCCTCATATTTATAATCCTGTGGAGCTGGAAGTCATGGCAGGACAATGTTATGTTCATAATCACCCTTGTGTGCTAAAAAATGTAAATATGAATGGAATATACTTCAGAGATATTTTACTCATAAGAATTTCTAGGGGTGCCAATAATTGTGGCCAATATTCATTGGAGAAAAACATTTATTTCATCATGAGATTTTCTCCCCGCTTTCAATTGTTTGACTTCAATGACAGGTTAGAATTTTGTGAATTTTTGGAATGAAAGATCAAAAGGATAAACAATGCAGATTTATTTTCACAGCCGCCTTTGCTCATATTTATCAAGGGTGCCAATATTAGTGGAGGGCACTGTATGTACACACACACACACACACACAGATAGCTTTTGTAATGTGCAGAAATTCAGTTTTGTATGTATTTTAACGAAAATAAAATTATATATACTTAATAATCAAAAAACATAATTATGTATATATTTAACAGCTAATATTTTGTAATATATATATAGTTACAAATAATTAATAAACATATATCCACACCCACACACAGTTCATCATTTTGTCTTATAATGGCGATTAGTTGAGGTTAATATGAGACAGCTGTTCCCTGATCAGCAGAGTTTGCCACATGCAGCTGGATGTCTGGTTTTGAGACAGACCCACTGAGAAGGCAGGTGTTTACTGACAACTGAGCGAGGTCTCATGCTAGTTTCACCATAAGGGGCAAACTATGTGATGTGGTATGAAAACATAAAAAGATAACCAAGCTGAGAACACTGTATCTTCAGGAACTTTCCACATTTCGTAATTTTAATACGACCACAGTTGTTTATATGCATTTCTTCGGATACTAGTTACAATGGATAAAAAACACATTTTTTTAGTTCCTGCACAAATACAAGGATTGTAGTGTAATTTCCTCTGTAATTTCCCGTTGTCTCGAGAGGCCTGCATGCTTGCGTGATCTATAGCGTTTCCTTTAAAATGTACAACTGAGTGAAAGAGGTCAAAGGGCAGTTGGTGAACCGATTTAGTCCCCGATTTCTCATATAGGTTGATGCAAAACAAATTCACAAGTTGAAATGAAACTTCCATCAGGGTTTCGGTACAATATGACACCAATCTTGCAAAGAATATTTTATTATTTTTCAGAAACATAAGCATTTTTTTCAGTACAACTGACTTTGAGAGAACTATTCACACCCTACTTCTCAAACCGAGAACATCGTCTGCATTAAATCTTAAGATTTATGAAAGCTCTTGGCAACTTCTCCTTCTTTGTACTTCCATGAGCATGACCAAAACCCCTATAGCCAATTTGATATTTGCAATTTAAATGAGACACTTAAATGCAAATCTAGCAAGCCGTTTTATTTATTCTCAATTCTTCTGCACTATATTAGTTTCTGAATTTTTCAAACTAGTGAAAACATATTTCTTCTCAACCTCTGATCCAAAGCTAAATTTGGCATCCTAGTTGCTGGTGAGTCCATGTAGTCCAGTCCAGCAAATTCTGATATGCTGTGTGGAGCCTACAGAAGAGTTTAATAGAGTGGAAACACTTCCTTCCTCCTACAGAGAGCATTAGCTGTCTGGAGGCTCATTTCTACAAGACGAAGCCTGTCCTCTATTGGCAAACTTCAGCAATGGCATGCTGCACTGGGTTTTTTTCTTTGTTAAACCTAAAGAAAGACATGTTCAAGGCATGTGCATTTGAACCCACTCACCTTTTGTCCCTTGTTTGTTCAAAGAAGTCTTTTTAGAAAACACCACAAAAACACACTGTTCTTGTTGTATTAGAGTACTGAGAATGTATGAAATATTCAAACGTTGCAAGTCAAGCTGTATTTGACTTCAAAGGGTTAAAAATCACATTAACAGTTATACTGTAACTGTACTGCATAAAACATTATAAAAGTTTTTAAATGTTTTAAATAAGAAAAAACTTATAAATGTAATAAATATTGTTTAAATGCAATACATATAACAATATATATATATATATAGTAATGCATTTTAATTATATATATATATATATATATATATATATATATGTGTGTGTGTGTGTGTGTGTGTGTGTGAATTAATAATTTAAAATTTTTATATTTTTATTTAAATCACATTAATCTAGGTTAATATATGCTGTAAACGGTCATTCATGTTAACCACACACACAAAAAAATAAAATAAAAAGCAAAGAAACTCCTGTAAATGGCTTCCCAGCTGTCTTTTAGTTAATTGAGAACAAATGAAAGAACAGAAATCATTTCAACTGAAGTGTATAATACTTCTTTTAATCCCCAGATTCTAGTATTATATAATACTAAAAACTGCACATTAAAAAACAAACAAACAAAAAAACCGTAATGTCAATAATTTATCAGTGTCTTTCCAAGGGGCTAATGTTACATCTCAACAATAGTAGCATATTGTTAACAAATGTTTAATGATCGTATGCTTGGTTAGACAGTCAAACCCTCAGAGAAAACTAAAAACAATTCGTAAGACAAATCTTTAGAAATTCTTCTCACAGTAACACAAACTCTATCAAGTCAAAAAGCTAATTTACAACAAAGTAGTGTTTATGCGCCGCTTCTAAACCTAACCTCAAGCATTCCCCACCAAAAATGCGACCAGAAATTTATTTTATGTTCATAATCAACAATGCAGCGAAGTGTTTAGTAAAATGGCACTACTATTACCTCTATATCTTGAACACAGATCCTGCTTCTCAAAGATGTGAGAACTAAGCACTCAAGAGAAGTCAATATGATGCTGACTGGAAGCTCTCAGTGGTTAAATATCCTATTACGCATCTCCAATTCAGCTCCTCCTAGGGGAAAACCAAGAAATCTTTTGCTACATCGTGAAGTTAAAGAGAAACAAGGACATTTTGCGTTCATACACGAGGCCGATCGACTCCAAACAGTCCATGCTAGTTTATAGAACGAGTTATTTGGCTTACAGTGACTGATAGAACAGCATTCAAAATACAGCACTGAATTCTCAAGGGTTAAATATAAAGGACGCTTCCCTCATAATGGCAAGGTTTTGGTAAAGTGCACAGAGAGTTGTCTGGCAAACAAAACATTTTTTGATTTCAAAGCATTGGTATGAAATTAGCGTGGCTTCCTCCAATCAATGCAGGCATATAAACCACTAAACAACTGATTGGCCAGCATGTTGGACAGACCTCTTGCGATAGGACAGTGTTGTTGGATGTATGATGAAATGCCTACTCTCACACAGTGACCCGATATGAAGGCAAGGCAGTGGGACGGATCTGAACGCCCCGCGGCCTGACAGTATGCAAAAGTCCAGTCGTGAGCTGAATGGATTTGAAGATTCAAATCGCAAACCCCATCCACCCCGGAGCAAGTCAAACCCGTAGAACAAGCTATCTATGGTTACAATGGAGGAGGAGGCACTAAAGATACATCTGTTAATGAAGGAGAGGAGGAATAAGGCTAACATCTTGTATGAACCGTTTACCAACCCAACACGGGAGCATATTTTGGGATCTGAAATGTGTTTGGGATTTCAAGAAGCAGGTCCCAGATAAACCTCTCTGAGTCTGTAATGTGAAGCTAGTAGGTGAGCCTGGAGGCCTTCATGTTGTAGCAGGGCCTGTCGGTCAGACCTCCCTGACCTCCGGAGAACAGAGACAAGCCTTCGGTTTTCTCCAGCACCACCTCCAATTCCTGGAAATCCTGTAGCCGTGCCACGTCTTTATCCTGTTAAAAGAACATGCATACATTTAGACAGATGTAGTGTTGAATGATCTGGAATAGGGCTGTATATATAAGCTTAAAGCATGTGGTTGCCAGATGCCAGAACTTTTCTCTTAAATGGATACATTTCTGCCCAGCTCCACCGTAATATTTCGCTCAGATGAAAGTGTGTATCAGTTTTTCTTCTTTTCATGTGGCCATTTGCTGCATTCAAACCTGTCAGGAAGCCTTAAGTGTAATAAATAGTGAATAAATTCACTTTGTTTTAATAGTAAACTACGCTACACCTACGTCATCCGCTGGAACGCCACTCTCGTGAAGCTAGAGATTACGAGTTATAAAATTTGGATATTTTTCTTACACAAATGCATTGATTCAGAAGGCCAATATTAACACCCCGGAGCCATCTTTTTTTGATGGATGGACATGTTTTTGGGCTTCAAAATCTTGACCACCATTCACTGCCATTATAAAGCTTGGAACAGCAAAGACATTTAATATAACTTTGACTGAATTAGTCTGAAAGAAGAAAGCCATATGCACCTGGGATGGCTTGAGGGTGAGTAAATCATGGGGTAATTTTCATTTTTGGGTGAACTATCCCTTTAATATTAGGTATTTCACTGATTCACTGCAAGCCTCTTGTTTTTATGTAAACAGTGTTTATTTATAAGATATAATATAATTAAAATATTATGCATCAAAGCTTGATTAGGCAAAATAAACCATGCATTTACTGACATTGGTGCTTGTGAATGTGCAATAATTCTGACAATCTAAAAAGAAATTTCTAAAATGATTAATGATAATATCATGATTAATAACCGTGATTATAATTTGTGCGCTAAATAATCAAGATTAGCCATTTAACCACTATTGCGCAGCCATAATCTGAAGTACCCTCCATTTTGAGACTGCAAATGACAGTAACGCTACTAGATATAGCAGCAGAGACATTCCCATGATGCAGTAGGGCTGTTCAGCTCAGTGCGCTGTTGAAGAATTCTTGCCTGAGGCTTTTGTACCCATCATTTTCTGTTTAAAAACACTAAAAACTCAACTCCACTAGTGTCTGCAGATATATATTAAAAAATGGCCAGAAGTTGTCAGATTTTAGCCATTAGAATCAAGTTTGTCGCTCTTTTTGCATTCTACTCAATGTTAAAAAGCACAGCTCAGATTTACCAGCTCAACAAACCTCGTCTGTAGCTGCAGACATGCTTAAACAGGAGAGGATCTTGCTCAACCAAACAGAATGTCACTTTTATGTAGCATCAAGATGACTAAGAGGCCAAAACTAAACCATGAGGAACAGATCCAAATCCCCATTCCTCCACCAACAGCTAGAAATATGCATTTGTGCAGGAAGTGTGGTCTTTGTATTCATTCAAGTGCAAGATCAAACAACAATACTGCCACCAGGATGACAATGCAAAACTCTGTTGTCATGCCCAACAACATTCCTTACCTATAATAATATTTATAAATCTAGCACAGCTTCAAATGTTTTATTGCTTTTAGATGGATACAACAGAATACAAATATTAGGGGAACACAAAAGATTTGTTTTTTTAAATCAAATTAATTCAAGGGATAGTTCACATAGAAAGTGTAAAATTCTCTCATCATTTACTCACCCTGAAGTTGTTTCAAACCTGTATGAGTTTCTTTCTTCTGTTGAACACAAAGGAGCATATTTTGAGGAATGTTAGTAACCAAAAAGTTCAAAGTAGCCACTGAATTCCATAGAGTTCCCCCCAAAAAAATTAAAAATACTACAGAAGTCAATGGCTACCGTCAACTTTGAAAAATAAACAATTCTTCAAAAAATATCTTCTTTTGTGTTCAACAGAAGAAAGAAACAAACAAACATGTTTGGAACAACTTGAGGGTGAGTAAATGACGGCTTTAAGTTTCCACATTAAGATATTATTCCTGACATGTAAATTAAGTTTTAGGGCTGCAAGATTTGGGGAAAAAATTATAGTAATTTTTCCAATTAAACACCAAAAACTCTCAATGAAAACAAATTATTGTAATTGAAAATAATGCATTAAGTTATAATAAAAACAACTACTGATTAAAATAATGAAATTCCTCATTTGTTAGTCGCTTTGGATAAAAGCGTCTGCTAAATGACTAAATGTAAAATAAATTATAATGAATTAAAAACCCATTTTTTATGTGTCTGACATCAACATGCTAAGGCTCAACTGGTTGAATGCTCAATTGTAAGTGGAGCTGCTATTTGTGTACTGCTAATGTAGAGCGTCCCAATCACTGTCTGTTAGGATGCTACCTTAGAAGGCAGCTGCCTGTGTAGGCTGTGAGACTCAACTTAGCTGTTAACAGTCTCGGGCCTCACCTTTCTGAGCATAGTGTTGGGCAGCTTGCGGATCTTCTCCACGTGCTCCGCGCTGATGTCCAGCTCGCGGCAGCACACGCGGAGGAGTGCGCGGTACGTCAGCTCCTGCCGGTCCAGCTCCACCTCGATGAAGTCGTTCTCTCTGACGTTGGTGTTCTGGATGCGCACCTTCAGGACGAGCTCTGAGAAGAGACGGCAAGTCTGAGATTGTGACTTGAGGAATCTCTCTGAATTCCTCAAACCGGTCTGTCTGAGTGCTTGTACATTTAAAGAAAGAGTTCACAAACTTGTTAGTGGAGATCTATCGCTGCCTTCAAGTCGTGTTGGAAAGATCAAATTTACGAGTCAATATGTATGTAAAATGCCTTAAATGTAAACGAGCAGCTGTGATTTTGAGTAAAATACACTACTGTTTGAGGTCATTTTGATTTTTTTTTTTAAGAAATTTATATTTTTGTTTAGTGAGGATGCATTAACTTGATCTGAAGTGACAGTAAAGACATTTTTAATGTTAGATTTCCATTTCAAATAAATTCTGTTCTTTTAACTTTCTATTCATCAAAGATTCCTGGAAAAAGCATAACAGTTTCCACAAAAATATTCAGCAGCACAACCATTTTAAACATTTATTTATAGAGCAGCAAATCAGTATATTATCATGTGATGCTGAAGACTGGAGTGAAGATGCCGAAAATTCAGCTTTGCATCACAGGAATAAATTATATTTTAAAATATTAAAATAGAAAATAATTTATTTTAATTGTAATAATTCTGATCAAATAAATGCAGCCTTGGTGAGCATAACAGACTAAAAAGTTTAAAGATTAAAAATCTTACTGATTTGCTGATGATGTGCGCAAGTATATATTTTTTTCTTTATTTATACAAAATGTATAAATATATAATTTTATTACAAATTTGAATTTTATAACTACAGTTTTAGAAGTTCATATAAAAATTAAAGTACAATTATAGCAATTTAAAGTAACAGATTAATGTTACTTTCATTTTCTTACACTATTTTCATTATTTACAGTGTATCCCACACTATCTGCTTTCTTGCTATCTAGCAACTTCATAAAATCGCCTTTCAGCGTTGCTATCTGCAGTGCTTTTCATGTGGAGGTCAGAGGTGCATCGAATCATATGAAAGGAAGGGCCTTTAGATACTCTTCAGTTCAAGTTTCCTAACAAATCCTCACTGTACCTTGTACGTTAACGGGAAAGGTGCTGGTGAAGAAGAAGGGCTGGAAGGCCGGCATGGATCCACCGAGCTGGGAGCAGTTGATCTGCTGCGGGATGGACTGCTGCCGGGTGACGCTGGCGCTGGGGACCTGCGGCTGGCCGCTGCTTCCGCTGGGAGAAGGAAGCGTGGGACACACTGGGCCGTTCTGTGCTATAGGATGAGGGTGTGTAAACTCGCAGTGGTTGGTGTGATGAGTCTCTGAGGAGAGCTCCATGGGCAGGCCGCCATTCACCACGCCGTTCTGCTCCACCACGGGGATGTAGGGTAACTCCTGCTGGCTCTGGCTGTCTGAGTAAAGGCTCTTGGGCTGCTGATGCGGAGGCGGAAGCTGCTGCTCTTGTGTCGGTGATAAAGTCGCTGGTTCTGACTCCAGGGGCTCTGGATGATTGTTGGTGCCGTTCCGCTGTGCTATGCTCAGGTTGTCACTATCCATCTTGCTGTACAGGAAGGGCGGGTTGGAGAGATAGTTTGGAATGATTGGCAGCTCTGGTTCCTTCACCTCAGGAATGTCTTCCTCTTCCACTGGAGACGGAGCGACAAGCATGAATGTGACAGTGTAAGGACATTAAAGTGCTTAATGAGCATACACGGAAGGTTTTCTGTTTTCTTTTTGCATTTTAGTGTATTGCAGTGTACAAAAAATTATTATATGTGACACTGGACCACAAAACCAGTCATAAGGGTCATCATTTTTTTTAAACTGGGATCTGAAATCTATATGAGAATAAATTAGTTTTCCATTGATGTATGGTTTGTTAGGTTCGGACAATATTTGGCAGAGATATAACTATTTGAAAATCTGGAATCTGAGGGAGTAAAAAAAATCTAAATATTGAGAAAATCGCATATGAGTGCATATTACTAATCAAAAATTAAGTTTTAATATATTTACAGTAGGAAAAATACAAAATATCTTCACAGAACTGATGATTTTTGGCATAAAAGAAAAAATTATAATTTTTACCCATACAATGTATTGTTGGCTATTGCTACAAATATACCCCAGCGACTTGAGACTGGTTTTGTGGTCCAGGGTCACATATGTTATAATAAATTGATAATTGTTGTGGCCAATGATGGATCGAGGGCCAGTATTAAATTCTATATTATTTTGTCTAAATATCTGAAAAAATAAAACACTACAAACTAAATTCAATAGGAATTTCATACAACATGAAAATGGATATTCGTTTTAAGATTTGCTAAACATTACATTTAACAATATTATTAAATTTGTAGTGTTTGTAAAGGTTAACTTTAAGCTAATGCTTTAAAAAGTTGATCAAGATGTCAAAACAGTGGAAGATGGAAGGTTTCAAATATGTATTTTAGTGTTTTCAAGAATTAATACTATGCGAATATGAAGCAAAATATAAAAATTGATAATGGTATGGCTGATAAATTCTGTAATATTTTTTCTAAAAAAATAAAATTAAAATAAAACATTAAAAACTAAAAAAAACAATAGTTTTGAATGCTACAAATGTGGCATCACAATATCACAAAAATTTAAATAATATAAAATGTAAACCAAAGTTTGAAGAACCTTCTGTAAAATTCGTTATCTTTATTATTATTTTTACATTTATTATCTCAGGAAAGTGCATCGTAAATTGACCATGTTAACACTGAATAAAAATGTCAAATAAAAATCTCTAACATTAGTCGACAACCAATATGATACTGAAACACTGTGCACTGCGCAAAAATAGACTTAGGACATTTGATTTGATATGCAAATGTATATCAATTTATAAACATGAGTATTTGTATAGGTCTGTACATTTAATACCCAATTAGTATTAATGGTTACTATCCGCACGCATTTATATTCCAGTGCAGAGGTTCCCAACTTTGGCCCTCGAGCTCCAACCCTAATTATTAAACCCACCCGAACAAGATAATCAAGGGCTTCAGGATTACTAGAAAGTTACAGGCTGGTGAGTTTAACCAAGATTGGAGCTAAGCTCTGCAGGAAAGTGGACCTCGAGGGCCAAAGCTGAGAAACCCTGTTCTAGTATACATATACCAATCAACACAACATTTAGACTATAGACTGTAAATATCTAGACTTTATATGAGGGCTTAGAAAGTATCCGAGCACCTAACGTGTTTCTGAAAACATACCTCCAAGCAGTCTTCTGATTTCAGGCTTGGAAGTGAGTTGAACGGCTAACTCTTCTTTCGCTGTTAGAATGTCTTTGTCGGCTCCGGCATTCAACAGATAGGCCACTATGTGTTTGTGGTTTCTTTTACAGGCCCAATGCAAACACGTCCTGAATGAACAAGGGACATCAGAACTTCTTAAACATGGTATGCAACGTGCATCAGTCAAATGAGTTTGAATGCATTCAGGCATTACTAAAACAAAGCAGTCAAGGCTTGGCATGAGTGTCAGAACAAATCTAACACCTCAATTCAGTTGCTCAACAAATATCCGCAGTGAGAAAACAGAGCCTAAAGACAGGCTGTCTAATTAAGCATGTCAGGAATGCTGCCAGGCTAGATGAAAGGTAAGGGCTTATCTACAGCACTCATAAACTACTCTGCTTTCCTCGGTCCTGCTCTGCACATTATAAACGGCTTTCTGCATTACATCATGACCCTGGGATGATGCATTTTAAACCCTATTAAGGCCACATTTAAACCTGAGTTAAGTAACATACAATGTAAAACAATCAGGTGCAAGAAGGTAGTGAGTTGATTAGCAATTCAAAACTGCCTAACACATAAAATCCCGCCCCAAACTCACACTATTGGTTCATCCTCTGCATATTAAAATGAAACCATTATAATATTGCAGAAAAAGAGAGAGGCCCTGCAATGTGCATACTATCCACCCTATCTGCCCTAAATAGTATTGAAAATTACTAATATCACATAGAATTTAGGATGCATAGTACAGTGAGGTATTCACGCCAAAATGAAAACTTCATCACTCTCAGGCCATTCAAGATGTAGATGAGTTTGTTTCTTCATCAGAACAGATTTGGAGAAATGTAGCATACTTCACTTGCTCACCAACAGATGCTCAGCAGTGAATGGGTGCCGTCAGAATAACAGCTGATAAAAACATCACAATCATCTACAAGTAACTGACACTGACTCTAGTGAAGTGAAAAGCCACATCTTCACAACATTATGTGAAGATTATGTTTTTAATTTCAAACCATTACAAGTCGTCTATCCGTAATACTGCTTTCTCCAGTGAAAAAGTCATATCGTCTGAATCAGGAGAGAAATATGCACAGATCAAAAAGCAGTTCTAAACATATATGTCGGTGCTTCGATGTGAGAGGACAATAGGGAGGAAATGTTATTATGGATTCGCATTTTCATGTAAATTACTGTAATGTTTTTATCAGCTGTTTGGACTCTCATTCTGACGGCACCCATTCACTGCACAGCATCCATTGGTGAACAAGTGATGTAATGCTAAATTTTTCCCAATCTGTTCCAATGAAGAAACAAACTCCTCTACATCTTGAATGGCCTGGGAGTAAGTAGCTACATTTCAGCAATTTTTTTATTTTTGTGTAAACTATTCCTTTAAGAAGGGGGACACTGTGCCCCTTGGGTCACATATCTAGCCGTGTCTTCACTGTCAAGTATAAACTATGCCCAGCAGCTCTGTCATTTTAATAACGAAGGCGAATTGCTGTTTAAGAAAAGATTAATATAACTGCATAGACTCGAAAATGAAATATAAAGCAGGCTGTCTGCTGACTGTTAATACGCACCATCCGTTAATCTCATTCTGAGAGTTGATGTTGACTCCGCTCTCCACTAAAGTCTTCACCTCCTCAATGTCTCCGATGGCACTGGCCTCTCTCAGACGCTCCTGCAGCTCTTTATCCAGCGATGTCGTTGACATTATTCAAGTCTTTATGGAAATAAAAGCTTCATACGAACTGACACACTGTGCTTTTAAGACAGGAGACAAAAATAGACACTCAACTTGCTCCGCCGTGGCTTAAACTCTTGTCTGTTCTGGATGATTTTCGACAGTGGAGTTGAAAGGAGTCTATTTACAGTCTTTAGATTGAAATCGGATCAAAACGGCACAGAATAATAAATAGGGTTGTGTTCAAATAATCTTTCGCCGACTACCGCAATCCACTGGTATCCGCTGCACCTCCCATGTTGGGGGCAACTTTCTGTGTAACACCTTCAGATCATGATCTTTGGTTCCTACATACGATAGTCAGTAAAACACACTTAAAAACTAAGATAAGAGTCCGATCAGAGGTCAAGGAATACAAAAGCTGTAGTCAATAAACAAACTCTGTGCGAGATAATACACTGATATTCTTTATTGATCAAGGAACGTCGATTGCATAATGGAAGAGCAGTAATTAAATCTACTGTGCAGCTAATATTAGTGTTTCATTACATTTCAAACAAAAAGGCACACATTTTGCCTTGAAATGTGAGGATTTCCATATTTAGCTACTGGCATACAAATATTTATTGAAATGATATTCGCTGTAACTATGATTGAATTGATTATCCATCAATGTGATAAAAATATACATTTACATGTATGCATTTGGCTTAAAAGCAAAACCAAAGCAACTCGCATTGCATTCAAAATACACATTTGATCAGCTTTCTTGCTTTTGGCACATGGTGGTTGGTCAACAAGCTTAAGATTTTACAAGACATTCTTAGCAGAAACTATGGTTAGCATGGTAAATCTTGAAATAACACTTCAGAACTATTATCCAGATAACCAATGAGGATGAAATCGAAGAAATTCATAGATATGGCTCTATCAATATTATGTGCACATCGTTTTAAACATCTGCCTAAATTATTATTAATTTCCTTTGGTGTGAAACAATGCATCCTACAAGAACTAGTGCTGTCAAACAATTAATCGCATCCAAAATAAAAGTTTTTGTTTACATTATATGTGAATGTGTACTGTGTATATTTATTATGTGTATATATAAATATATTTTTCAGAAAAATGTTATTTTTATATATTAAATATATTTATTTATAAAATAAATTATATGAATATAAATATAGACATGTGAATACATGTAAATATTTTCAAAATATATACTGCATGTGTGTGTTTTATATATATATATATATATATATATATATATATATATATATATATATATATATATATATATATATATATATATATATATATATATATATATATATATATATACACATAATAAATATACACAGAACACGCACATATTATGCAAACAAAAACTTTTATTTTGGATGCTTATATTAATCGTTTGACAGCATTAACATCTTTTCCAGAAAGAGAGTGATGATCAATTTCAGCAAAGCCTTTGTATTATTCAGTATCTTTAAACCGTTAAAACACTGCAGTCCACTCAAATGTAAATACAGTGTTATTCTATTAAACCACACTGTCCTTGTGAAACAGTAAGCACTTGTTGTTGGCAGGCATATCAACCTAGAAAATCAAAAACAGAAACAGATGCATTTACAAGCCTTTGATGACTCGAGGTGGTGAATCATCACATAATCAAGCCAATCAAAAGCAAGAACAAGGTGTATAAGGCATGAAGTCAGATTAATTTGCAATGGATCATGGCCAAGTAATGGATTTCAGCCTCTAAGAAAAACCTTCACAGCAAGAATTTTAATGAGGAGGCTTGACATGGATCATAGCATCTTAAAGTATATTTTCATTTAGCATGCACTGCACCACACCAGATTGTGAATTACAAACACTTACGATTTCTTCCAATCGCAGTCCATTTTCCTGGCCTAGTGTTTTCAGTAATGACACATCTCTTAGACCCCACTCTGGATTTCTGTAAAACAAAATTGTTAAAAACAATATGATACAGGGTAAAATTGTAAGAGAACTTGTATTAAGATCTTTGATGTTATCCTTTGGGAATCACATAGCAAAATAATTACTTACTTTCTCAGTATTTTTGTCTGGTTTTCCAGTACAAATATCTAAATGTTCCTAAAATATGACATACATAATTTAATCTAAATAACTATTAGGTCTATAACATATTAAGTGAGTTTATTCTTAAAACAAGAAAAATATCTATCAATGGGGTAAAAAAAAAAAAAAACTTGATTCAAAGGCAAAAAAGGTTTTTGTTTGTGTGTTTATTATTTAAGCATAAACTTAATTTGATTTAATTTACTGGTTTTTTTATTTTAAAACAAGACTTTACATAGATGTTTGTAATGGAAAACAAGAAAAATACTAAGATTATTAGTTTTTTTTTTTTGGTGAGCGAATCCACAAAAATAACATTTTGTGAATTGCAGTGACCATCTAAACACACTATAAGTGTCGTATGGCTGGAGTTTTTTTTTTTTTTTTTCACAAGCATTTCACACCAGTGAAATAAATTTGATTAAGAATCTTCTTAGGCAATACAGATGCTGTACCTTTGCCAGCGATTTCCTTTATCACTAACCTGTATCTCAAGCTGTGGTCAAAGTCAACATTACTCTGAGGAGTAATTGATCCATTGAAAGCATAAGGCTGTAAAAAATTTATCAGATTCAAGCCATTAGAAGCCAATAAATGTAAGCGAATGCATTAAAAAAAAATCAGCTTAACATGCTGCAAATACCCCATAAGTCAGAAGCAATCCTTGTGGCTTCAGTATTTTTCCAACACCATTAAACAGACCCTAAAACAAGCGAAAAAAGGTTAGGTGATTTATAACGCAGACATTCAACAAACAGAGAAAGAGAAACAAAAGTAAGCAAGCTTAATACCCTTGTGCAGGCCAGAGGTGAGATGTGCATCATGTTGATGTTCACAATGAGCTCACATGACTCGGGTTGAATTCCAGCCCAGGTCTCCCAACTCTGAGACACATCAAGATAGATGGGGGGCTTTACATTCTGCAGCTTATGATACTCTCTATATGCCTCGATACTGCAATACAAAAATTAAATCACAAAATGGTTCTTAAAATAAGTCATCAGACATTTAGCATTCAATAGCAAGAATTAATTAATGGTATGCAGCCTAATCTGAAGAACAGTCGGGATGCGCTTTGAACTAACCTTTAAAGGGTAGTTCACCCAAAAGTTAAAATAGGCATCATTTACTCAGTTGTTGCAACCATGCATGAGTTTCTCTCTAGTGTTAAACACAAAAGAAGATATTCTGAAGAATGTTAGTAAACAAACAGTTGACGGTAGCCATTGATTTCCATAGCATTTTGTTCCCTCCTTTGGAAGTCAATGGCTACCGTCAACTGTTCGGTTACCCACAGTTTTCAAAATATCTCCTTTTGTGTTCAACAGCTGGAAAAAATTGAGGTTTAGACAACTTTAAAGCGAGTAAATAATGGACAGAAGTTTTCATTTTTGGGTGAACCAATTAAATGACTTAATTTCTGTGAATTAGCTGGGGACAAAAACCCAAACTTTAATGCAGCTTTATCAATAAATGGTGAGAGAATTGCCTCTATTTTTTATTTATTTTTTTCTCAGCAATGACATTCAGGACATTATATTTCTAACACTAACACAAGAAATAAAGTAGGTCGACTTGATTTATCCATCGAGAGTTCATTGGATTGTTTAATTTCTGTCGTTATTTGCTATTATTCCGTTAAAGTTTATTATATGAACTGGTCTCATTATAGTACCTAAATGATTATGTGGATATCATTTGACAATATTTATTAAGCCTGCGTGGCATCAGCTCTAAATGAAATCGTTTTATTTGAATTTTGTGAAAGATTAGATTACAAAGTTTTTTCTTTTTCTTTGGAATAACATGAATTTATGAATAATGCTAAGATCAAGAACGTGTACTTTGAAAGACCTTTCCAATTAAAAAAAAAAAAAAAAAAAAATATTGTATTCGTTTATTACTAACTAGACTAGAGCACAAAAGGTTTCTAAAAGTGACTACCATCTAGTGACAGATGTGTGCACCTGCACTCTGAGCAAACTTTGGTAAGTGAACTATCGTAATCACAAGATTGCACGGGAAAATATCAATTAAAGGATTATTTAATAAAGTATTTCATCTCTTCATTATTCAGTAAATGAGATTTGTTTTCATAACTTGAATAGTTTCAAGCAATGCATTTCTGCAGCAGTCTGAATGTATCTCTGGCGCATAAGAGATTGAGAGACTTCACGTCTACATATAAAGTCAAGAATTTAAGACAAATCAAGGTGTCGCGCGTATATTTACCTCGATATCGACTGTGCTTCAATTTCAGACGGTTGCCATGTAATGTTGGGAAATGCTTTGGCAAAGTGAATAACATGCTGTCCTGTTCCAGAAGATATTTCCAGAGCGACCAGAGGCCTGTCGGATGTCACTCTGCTTTTTAATACAGCGAGGATCGGGTCTTTATTTCTGTCGGCTGCTGCAGCATTCAGCATTTTACACATCCGACGACAAGTTCCTGGAACCAAGAGCAAAACGTGAAGAGCTACAACAGCAACCGGAAGAAGCGACGTTAGTCAAACCAGCCAGAATCCAACGAGACCTTTAAAAGCTGCAAAGTACGGCGATCCGAAACACTTATTCCTAAATTGTGCAAATGCCCAAAACAAATTCATGCATTTCGATGATGGCAGCTCACACCAGGTCACATGAGATGCTCCTTCATTTCGTAACAGCGTAGAATTGCAGGGTTGCAAAAATAACTTTTTAACCAAAAGGTTTAAATATTCACTCCGTACGGTTTAATGCACAATCTCCACTTCAGTGCAATACGATTTAAGAGTGTAATGCATTAGAGTCCACATCCCATAATGCATCGCGCTTCAACTTCCCTTTTGCCTTCAAAAAGTGGCGCTTTAAAGCAAGTAGCTGTATTTGCTATGGGGCTTCAACTTCTCTCTGGTCCAGTTTGTTTTCTGCTTTGCACAATTGAAACATGCATTTTTAAAGAAACAGGTTTCTTTTGTCAATTTTTGAAAACAAAAACTGAACTGTAGAAATCACCCAGGAGAATAGAAACCTGCTCTTTAGAAATAGAAATAGGATCCTGCTCTTTAGCTCGGTGTTGTTAACCAATGCGAGAAGTGTTGCAGTTGTGCAGAATACTAATAAGAATACTTCAGTTGTCACCATTACAACAAGAAAGCCAAACCATAATGCATTAGAATATTATGTGTTGCAATACAACGCAACAAAAACAACAGTTCGCAGGTTCAACAGTTCAAGCTCCAAAACAGCACCAAAAAAGACTGTGTGATAGTTATGTGATGTTTGTTTAATTTGGTGACTTACTAAAGCTTTATTTATGGGTCAAAGGCAAGATGTCCCATTTTGGTGTCTGCATCAAATTAAATGTACAAAAGTGATTTTATATCAGTATAAAGCATATTAAAGTGTCTGCTTTAATGTTTTACATAACTCTTGTGAAAATAAAATGTCAAAATATGGGTGAAATAATGTTGCATCATCATTCGGTGACAGATATGTTAAAGGAAAAAAACATAGGCTTCTTATTCTGACCTGTAAAAATATAAAAGAAAACGATATTACACTAAATTTTATCATATGTGACCCTGTACCACAAAACATAAGAAGCACAGGTATATTTGTAGCAATAGCCAACAATACATTGAATGAGTGAAAATTATTGATTTTTCTTTTATGCCAAAAATCATTAGAATATTAAGTAAAGATCATGTTCCATGAAGATATTTAGTAAATTTCCTACTGTAAATGTATCAAAACTTAATTTTTGGTTAGTAATGTACATTGCTAAGAACTTTATTTGGACAACTTTAAAGGCGATTTTCTCAATATTTTGATTTTTTTGCACCCTCAGATTACAGATTTTCAAATAGTTGTATCTCAGACAAATATTGTCCGATCCTAACAAACCATACATCAATGGAAAGCTTATTTATTCAGCTGATGTATAAATCACAATAATAAAAAAAGACCCTTATCACTGTTTTGTGGTCCAGGGTCACATATTTTAAACGAATAAAAACTTCTTGCTGACAAATGGGTGAACCTAGTGGTTTGAATGATAGTGGCAAAGATTAGTAGATTTAAAAATGACCATTATTTAGTTTTTGGGGGGCTTTTAATATCATCTAGTGATTCTTGCTATAAATAACGCCTGACAGGATTTTTTGGAATGTGGACTATTGTTACACTGAATTACATGTTTTCATTGTGAAAGTATGATAGTCTTTATTTTTTGCTCAGAAAAAATAAAATTAAACAGCCCACATCTCTAAGGTACAGAAAGTACCTTAAAAAAATCAGTGGCTGGTGGTGAAAGCACGCCACCGTGCGGGTATCTACGGTATTTTAGCTTAGGTAATTTATTTTGATCAGTAATTAAGGCATGCATTTTCATTGCTCTTTATTTAAAAATACTTTTATTTATTTATTTATTTTATTACAGATGACCATCTAAATAAAATAAAAAAAAGGAAATATAAAAAGCCTGGATATGACAAAAAACAAAAAAAACAAAACAAGGTAATTAAAAATATCACTTCAGAAACATGTACCGTAGATAACAATTGATTGTTTATTGTTATTATTATTATTATTTTTCTTCAGAACATCAGCGTTCCACATCTTTGTGACGCAGTGTGTTGCAGTAAAATAGCACCGTGCAGAAAATATGGCTGAAGCGTAACTTCACTGAGGTTTCTTCAAGTACAGTATGCCGAGACGAACATTACTAACACAACAGCACGCTTTACAGTGTTTGGGAACGGCGCTCGGTTCTGTACTGTCGAGATCTGTCGCTACCAAACACAGCTGGCCTCCTCACGCGGACGAAGCATCACTTTATATCCACGTGAGTGTCTATAAACACGTCCGTCAAAGCCAGTCACTGGCAAATACAGAGAATGGTAGCCTAAATGTATTCCGTTTTACCTGTCTGTATTTATCCTCTCATACAGTGGCCCTATTGCCTAAAAAGATGCTCCTACTGCAACTTCAACAAGTATATTCCTCGGAATCAAAACCACGCGGTCATGACAGAATGTCTGCAGAAAGAGACACAAACCTTACTGCAGCTCAGTCAGGTCTCCAGGTCAGTGTGCAGTATGCTTTAAAGAGTATTCTTAAGAACACAATGAAAAATTTCAAAAAATTCTCCTTTTGGTTACATTTTTATTTTTATAGTCCACTTTAGACACTCTACTAACTATAAGTAACTTTGTAACTACATGTCAACCCTGCTGGAAAAAAAAACCAATAGAACCCTGTCCAAAACACAATAGAAAATGTAATGGTTTTAATGGTTATAATGGGAATTGTATTGGTTTTAATGAAAACTATAATGGTGTCTACTGGTATGTGATTGATTATATTGGTGGGATGTTAAATCCTATTGGAAAAATGCCCAAAACACACTACAAAAAGGAATTTTGTAATGGTTTTACTGTAAAAAGCTAATGGTTCATAATAGTTTATAGTTTCTGTGATGGTTTCTATTGGGCTGCTATTGTTTTGTTTGTTTTTTAGCAGGGAACTAATTCTCATTAATTTGTAACTACATGTCTACTAACTCTCAGTAGGGTAGGTTTAGTGTGAGTAGAATAAGTTGACATATACTTGCAAAGTGTCTCATAGTCAGTATATTGTATGTTGTGGACCCATCAAAATAAAGTGTTAGGAGATATTAAACAGACAGTCTACTAATACTCTGCTAGTTGACATGTAGTTGCAAAGTTACTTACTGTTAGTAGAATGTCTAAAGTGGACTATCAAAATAAAGTGTTACCCTCCTTTTTGTAAGAAACGACTAACTACAGGTTTGGAACAACATGTGGGTAGACAAAATGTTTATTTTTGGGTGAACTATATCCCTTTAATTCTGTATTGTCGTGTAGGATCAGCTCTGTGTTTTTTGGAGGAGGAACACCAAGCCTGGCTCAGCCCTCCACAATCGCTGCTGTCTTGGAGACCGTCTCCAAACACGCTCATCTCTCAGATGAAGCAGAGGTCACTCTGGAAGTGAACCCTACACCTGCTGGAAAAGCTAGTCTGAAAGACTTCACGCTAGCAGGAGTTAACCGGTTTTCTGTTGGAATCCAGGTATGTCGCATGCACATGATGTTACGTAGTTTTGACCAAGTCTCCGTAGATCTAATGCTATTCTCCACAGTCGCTGAATGATGATCACCTGAGGGTACTAGGAAGGGATCACGATTCCCAGCATGCTCTCTGGACCGTGTCAGAGGCCAGGACGCTCTGCCCGGGACGCGTGTCAGTGGATGTCATGTTTGCGCTTCCAGGACAGAGTGTAAAGGCATGGGAGAGTGAGCTGGACAAATTGCTGCCGGTTTGTGATGATCACGTTTCACTGTATCAGCTGACTTTGGAAAGGGGTACGCAGCTTTTTAAACAGGTTGACAGCGGTGAACTAAGCGTGCCTGGTGAAGATGTCACAGCTGTTATGTACAATTCAGCACGAGGAGTCCTGGAGAAAGCTGGGTTTTGTCAATACGAAGTGTCCAACTTTGCCAAAAACGTAAGTTATAATTGCTTAAATTATTATAAGGTGAAAAAAATAAGAAGTTCCTGTAGCACTAGCAACACCAAGAGCATTCTTAGGTGTACAACTAAAATGTAATGTGCTGCAAGTCGCTCTGGATAAGAGTATCTGCCAAATGAATAAATGCTATATTATGCACAGTAAATAATAGAAATGTGGAAATAGTAGATTGTGGATTATGTGTTTATTGTAGAACGCTGTCAGTGAACACAATATTGGGTACTGGAAGGGACGTCAGTACATCGGTGTAGGACCAGGTACGTTTGTGCACATACACTACTGTTCAAAAGATTTTTTAAAAGAGATTAATGCTTTTATTCAGTAAAGAGATTGATAATGTTACAAAATATTTATCTTTTACATAAATTGTTCTTTTGGTCTTTCTATTCATCAGAGAATCCTTAAATGTATCATAGTTTCCACAAAAATATTAAGCAGCACAACTGTTTTTAACACGATAATAAGAAATGTTTCTTGAGCAGCAAATCAGCATATTAGACTGATTTCTGAAGGATCATGTGACACTGAAGAATGGAGTAATGATGCTGAAAATACAGCTGTGCATCACAGGAATAAATATCATTTTAACATTTTTTCAAACAGAAAACAGTTGTTTTTGTCTGTTTTTGTGTTCAATATCATTTGTTAGGGGCACATGGGCGGTTTGTGCTGCGTGCAGTGGGAGGAGTTCAGAGGGAAGCACGAACCCAGACTTTAGAACCAGATGTTTGGATACGAGAGGTTCAGCGTCACGGTCACGGGACACGCCGCCGAATACAGCTCGACCACCGTGGCCTGTAAGACTATCTCCTCTGTGGAGCGATTTTGCAGACTGTTACTGAGTTATTGAATCAGATGGAAATTGTATCTGCAGGCTGGAGGAGGTTTTGGTGATGGGTCTGCGTATGAATGAAGGAATCGCTCAGCAGGTACAGTGGACCACTGGATAACATTTCAACCAGTTATGTTTTGCATTAAAAAAAAGAAACTTTTGGGTGATTTACTATTAGTAGTAGTAGTATATTTTGCATTGACATTTTCATTACAATTAAGCACATTTTTCCAAAAATTATTATTAGTTATTGACTATTTAAAATGTACAGTATGTTTATAATATTTTTATTTATTTATTTTGTCTAAATTGGGGTGCCATTTTAGATAAAGCTAATGAAGTGACTGATGCCTTTAAATTTTCTGCTTTATTTTTTTTTTTATATTGTAGCACTGGGAGCTGTTCAGCCCAGAAGATGACCTCCAACAGATTTTTGGGATGTCTGAAAAAGTTCAAGAATTTCAAGCAGGGGGACTTTTAATACTTAATGACAGGTAATGTTTACTGCTGAAATATAATCTGTGTGTTTTACTTGTTAAATAAACCAAGTTGTGATGTGTTCATTGCTTTTTCAGTTATACATCAATGCCCCATTGATCTTTATGTCTTATCTTTGTATTTTAGGGGTTTGCGGTGTTCCTGGGAAGGGTTAGCATTGCTGGACAGCATCTTACCCACAATGCTGCTGGAATTAGAGATGTTTTTCAAAAAGCAGTACACCAGCAGAAAGACAGACATTCAGAGAGACAGATGACAGTTTTCATCAGAGAAATATGAGAAAGAGATTGCACACAAGGTAATGCATAATAAGGTAAAAGCGAAACAAACTCACTCATGTGAAGAAACTTGAAGAATGAACATTGGTCAGTGATGACACTTTTTATTTTTTTTATTTATTAATTTATTCACAAATACAGTACGTAGTTTTCTACGATGAGCATGTTTTTAATGTCTGAATTTAGATTTTTTCATTTTGTTTTGTTGGGGATGCATATAAGGTAAATATGTGAGAATATGATCTTGATATAATGTTGAAGAAAAAATGCATGTGAACACCTGTGCATATGCTTCATTTTTTTAAAAGAGTTTTGATTTTGCTTAATCAAAATGTCATAACTTCCATTGAAAATGACAAACTTCTCACTGGTGATGTATAAAGGACATCTCCAATCATTTAGTCCACTTAAATGACACCCACAATTCAAAATCCAATCAACAACTATACATTTGTTTTCTTTGGCGTTAATTTGTTACACTCTGATGTACGTTTCAATGTGGAAGAGAAGATCTGCCGCTACTTCCATTTAATCGTGACTTTAAGTTAATTACTTTTTATATTGAAAAAATATATGAAAAACTAAACTTTAAAAAAAAAAAGGAAAATATAGTAGTTTTACATTATGGTTACATCACATGATCATTTTAGAGTCATCACATTGAAAGTTTCTGAAAATGGTATGAAAGTTTTTAAAAATCATATGAAATGAATACAGGGTATTTCTAAGAACTTGAGATGTGTGTTTTAAACTGGATTTGTAAAATATTGGCAATTTTTACATTTTTTTTTTTTTTAAATATTATTTTAATACATTCAGGAATCTGTAAAAAATGAACACAGTAAACTAGATAATTGCCTTCTCTGATCTATTTGATGTGATTGTATGCCCTCAGGGCTTTTATATCTTGAGTTATTTGGCACAGAAGTGGTTTCTCACAGCATCTGCCATTTGAAGTTACTCTTCTTCAAACCACCCACATTCTGGTTAGACAGAAGGTCTTTGAAGAATCATGAATTATTAATTTTGCTCCCAATTCACAGCATTATTCCTTGTTTAAGCACAATTAAAATATATTTAGTTATTTTAACTATCATTTTGAAAGTAATGTAGTTCAGACAACATTTTCAAGCTATTCATAATAGAAAAGGCATCACAGTAAACCAGCGGTACGCTGTCCATGGTACTGAGCGCCGATTGCATAACGCTACCAAACAAATAGTCATGTTAATATCCGTGTATGCACTGAAACGTTTGTGCTATGCTTGCTTGTCTTACCTTTAATGTAGGTTATCATTTATTGTTCTCAATATTCATCACTGGATTCATGAATATTCAAAGTCTAAAGGGAATTCATCTGTCAGCTGCGTCGTGTTGAATCATGTCTATTATGCAAAGCGTGATTGTACTGTATTGTCCGGGACTCGCACATAGGAGTGCGTGGGCGCGTTTCTTACTAATATGAGAGAATTTTACGCCAGCATAGCGATGATGACTCAAGCCACTGCAGATGATGAGAACCATGGCTTCACCACCCACTCCTTTCTTCCCGTTGTTCACCCATAGATGGTCATGTGAGTACACTGGTTTCTCCTTAAAGCAGAGGCGTAGTTATTGTCTGTCTGCAAAACTGAGGTGAGGTGGGGGACACGGTATAAATATAGCTCCGCTTATGAATATTAAATATGTGATGTTACATTCTCTCATTTGTCCTGTCGATGTGTGTCACGATCGATGTTGATTTGGTTGCATCAAGAATCATTTTTTATTATGAATGTTCGACATTAATACAAATTCAAGGGAAATATAGGCCTATTGTTTGCAATGACCCTGATATCTTGAACAAACTCATGTATTTTGAGAAAAAAAACGACGCAATATTTCTTAGACAAGTTTTTTTTATTCATTTTCATTATTTATTGTCTGTAATACAAGACAAAGTGGAAACAAATTTGAGGTAACAGGTCTATTATCAAGAATCGCTGCGTTAGTAGGCCTATAAGAAACAAATTTGAGGTAATACATTCAATAGAAAGAAATCATGCATACTTGCTTTACAACCTTTCCCTGTTGGAAAAGCAAGTGGGAACAAGTTTACTCCAGCTAATGACCAGTTTAGTCCTGCAGTTGCACTGAAAAAAATGGTAATCTGAAAATGACCGGTTTTCAAGTCAAATATATTTACATCAATGAACCAATCTAAATACATTAGATTAATTACATTAGAATAACAATTGCAGATCACCACTTTCTACAGTGTGGCTGACCAGCCGCAGTGTTCCAAAAAACAACTCATTTGGTTTGTTGCTGATCCACGAGTTTGTCTACCAGTTTACACCTGATAATGACCAGTTTCGACCATCTTAAGCCCGATTTTCCAACAGGGTTATAATGAATACATTTCACAAATACTTTGTCAGTGTGTAGAATCTGCCCCATGGTCCAGCCAGGGACTTATAGAATATAATAATTCTTACATCGTTGAATAATTATTATTCATAGGTTTGAAACAGAGTCCCTAGCGTTACTCTTTTACTGTATTTGACACCTCTCAATAGGTGTGCTTCGTTTAGGGGTGCTCGGGCCCATTACGCGCCGCAGATCGCTACTGAAACTCGGTCTGCGGGCGAGCGGGTGCACCGCGCCACATGGCTCATTCACGGCTCTTTTGTTTCTCTTTCTGCTGCTCAGCGCTTGATACGTGTGGATGGAGATGTCTCGATGGAGAGAGGGTCTGGTTTCTGCGGGGAGCCCCCCCAGCACCGCCAGGGCCTCGAACATCTCCTTCAGGTTGGTGCAGTCTTTGGCAGACACCTCAAAGAGGGCACTTTCCTTCCCGAGAGACTGGCGGATATCGGTGTGCTGCACAGCTCTCGAGGAGTTTAAGTCCGTTTTATTGGCGCAGATTATTATCGGAAGCTGTCTGTTTTCTTTGGACTTGGTCAGCTTGGATTTGGCAGTGAAAATCTCCTCGCGTAACGAGCAGATCTCCGTGAAAGACTCTTGGTCAGTCACGCTGAACACCAGCAGGAATATGTCACCTGTTGAGGTCATAAAGCACATGCAATGAGATCTTTGTAAACCACGGGCTATAATGAAACGATTTAAAGAACACTAATTGAGTAAAAACACGGTGCACATACTGACCTGTTAGAATAGACAGTCTTCGCTTGGCCGGAAAGTCTCTCTCTTTGGACGCGTCCAGGATGTCTAACTGATATCTCTCTCCTCGGATGTGGTAGAGTTTGCTGTGAAAGTCTTCGGTTGTTGGCTCGTACTGTTCCTCGAATCCATCATCACCCAAAAAACGGCGTATCATCGCCGTTTTACCTACTCGGGGCGCGCCGAGCACAACTATGCGCCGGTAGTGACTGGGTTTTACGCTGACCAGCTCGTCGTTTTTACTCTCATATCTCATATGCTTTGTTTTACAGAGCTGAGACGCAGAAAAGGGATCCAGAGATCTCCTGGGGTTGCGTTCAGACGACGAGGGTCGCTTTCCAGTGCTGGAGGAGCGCACCACTCGCGCCTTTGGCTCTGGATGTGTCCAGTGCGACACGCACTGCAAATGCATGTCAGCTGTTGCGGTGCCTTCGGAATGATAGCTGCAACAGGAGAGCGTCGCGGTGCCATCAACTGAAAGAAGAGCTTTATCAGTTGTGTTCACCTCCATGCTCCTTGCTGGTATCATCCAGAACGGCTGATGCTGTGGTCGGCAGGACGGCGGTAGCACCCCGTGCTCTCGGTGCAGTGAGTTGTGTGCGGTTCCCGCAGTGCCTTTTATATGCTGATGATGGATGGGTGGTCTCGTGTGGTGCGTCATTCAACGCTTAGGGCTCGTCTGGCGAATTTGAACAATTCTGCTGCCTATTTAAGGTATTGCTCACCGCAGTGTTACTTGGATATGGGCCATTATTATGTAGAGCTACAGAGTATTGTCAGTTAAATGCAGCTATAATCATTACTGCAGGAAGTCAAAAAAAGTTTTAATTTCCCAGCTTAATTTGGAGTGAAAGATGCTTGAAAAAGCTTAAGAATATAGGCCTACTGTAAAAAGTTACTCATTTCTTCCCATGAGTTTTGTTGATATAAATTAATGTATTTAGGTTGATTGAGAGGCCTTAAATATTATGTTTGACTTGAAGAGAGCATTCTATTTTTCCGTGTAGCCTATTGTCGTAAATAATCGTAAATTTGTATTAAATAAATGGAAGAACATGTTAACAGCATGATTTTGAGTGTGGTATTTTCATTATAGTTCAATAGGTAGCTGAATTTGTCTGCACACTACAAAAATTCAAAACGGACCAAAAAGGTCTACCAAAAATGTAGTTATTTATTTTTCATATGCAAAAGTGAAAAAGTGACAAAAAATGTGCAAAGTGTTTTAAAAACAGACCAGCAGACGTTTCAGCCCATGCTCTCTGGTCTGTTTTTAAAACACTTTGCACATTTTTGAATTTTTGTAGTGTGCAGACAAATTCAGTTACCTATTGGACTAAAACTTTCTTCTTTTTGTTCTACGCACCTGAGAACTTTTTGTTTGTTCTGAGCGCACACAATTCCTACTTGACAAACTTTATAGTTCAGTAAAATTAATAAAGAGTAACTTACCACTCAGAATTTTAGGGTCAGAACGATTTTTAAATGTTTTTAAATGCATTTATTACATCAAAATTTTTTGTAAAATAAGTAATATTGCGAAATATTATTACAATTTAAAATATCTTAAAATATGTCTTCTGTTTGAATATATTTTAAGATGTAGTTTATTTCCTGTGATGCAAAGCTGAATTTTCAGCATCATTACTATCTTCATTGTTCAGTGTCACATGCAGTGTTGGGGAGTAACTTGTAACAGAATTACTTAATTTAATTATAATGTAACTGTAATCATTTACAGTTACTGAGAAAAATGTGTAGTTAAATAACAGTTACGTATGAAAATGTTAACTTCCCAACACTGGTCACATGATCCTTCAGAAATCATTCTAATATTCTGATTTGCTGCTCAAGAAACATTTCTTATTATTATCAATGGTTTTCCAACCAAGCTTTGCACATTACAGAGAAATACAACCAAAGCTGGTCTGGAACAGTCCACACTGCTCAGGTCTGCGTTTCCCAAAACCATCAGCTTAAGTACATCGTAGACCCATTGAAACCAATGTAGCTACGATCAATTTAGGCTTACAATGCTTTTGGGAAAAGCAGCCCAGGTCTGAAATGCTGTAATTAGATAAGCAAAGTGATACCAACAATGAAAAGTCTCAGTGCTTTTGTGCTAAATATAAGCACTCTTGTAACACTGCTCAAATAATCAAACATGCATGAACCAGAACCAACTGTTGTATAATATTGTTTTTGAAATGGGTATGTCAATGTGCAGCTTTCAGTATAGAGGCATAAGTAGCATGTGGGTGGCAATATTTCAGCTTATTTCCCTCAGTCGTCTGGATAATTGTGGGGTTGCTAATGACTGACTTTCCAAAATATTTATTGAACACCGCTTAATTTTCATTTACTGAATGATTTCCTGATGGATGGACCATTTTATTTGTGTGGGCACACAGGAACATTTGGTCAAAGAGGTAAAGGTTTATGCCCTTCTGTTTTTGTGTGTGTGTCTAGATGAGACTGGTACCTCGGGAATTACATCTATATGAATGAGTCCGTTTCACATCCCATTAATCTCTATGTGCGTAATGATGCTGATGGCTCTCTTTTAATAGAAATAGAAAAACAGCTGACATTAAACTAATCGAAGCATCACGACAATATAGGTATGATCACGACCACCATTCTCTCTTGCAGCTGACAACTGATTTGAACCGAGCTCTAAGCTTGTGAAAAAGAAGTAGCCTACACTTTCACATACTTTGGAAGATTTTAAAAGAATATACTTAAGTGTGAACTGACTGTAGACACTTACATGCATGTTATTTACAATTAAATTAAAATATATAGTTTGAATTTATTCAATTGCATTTATTGCCAATAGTTAAAACTAGTATTGTTCTTTGTAGTGCAATATTTGACCAGAAGGGTAAAATGTTATTTTCGTCACCCTGCTGAAAAAAAAACAATAGAACCCTGCCCAAAACACAATAGAAAATGTAATGGTTTTAATGGGAAATGTATAGGTTTGAATGGAAACTATAATGGTGTTTACTGGGATGTTAAATCCTATTGGAAAAATGCCCAAAACACACTACAAAAAGGAATTTTGTAATGGTTTTACTGGAAAAAGCTAATGGTTCATAATAGTATTTTAATGGAAACCATTGGAATTTATGTGATGGTTTCTATTGGGCTTGTTTTTTTTGGTTTGTTTTTTTTAGCAGGCTCGTTAGCGCTAGCATTCTACCAGCTTCAAATCATACACAGAGATGAAATAGTGCGGTAAGACCACATTTATTTGAATGAATTGTAGCATGTATTTCAATTAATGATCGATCGATTGAGAGAGAAAGAAAGAGATGACAGTTGTGTGTGTTAGCTGCATGCTACATGCTGCGCCTGCGCGTTTCTCTCTACAAACAATTAATTACTTCAAAAACAGCGCCATCTCGCGATCTAGTATCTAGGCAACTTCAAAATCGCTGGGAAGCGTTGACAACATGTTTGTGTGTGTGTGCAGAGCAATCTCAGACTCTCTCTCTCTCTATCTCTCAATCAATTCAATTCAATTCAAATGAGCTTTATTGGCATGACTTGCACAGTATTGCCAAAACATTGTCCATTACATGAATAAGGAACAAACGATTATATACTACATAATTATTTTACAGATCTTGTTCTTGTTTTAAGTAAATAAGTACATGCATACTTTCTTTTTTTTTTTCCCTCACAAACAAGGAAACTATTTAAGACTTCAGTTTTGCCCACTCACTGACAGTCTTAGTGACAGGCTGATACATATCCTGCTGCTGTTGTGATCATTTTGGAATTTTCCCCTAAAATGTGACTTAATTTTTCAGAATTTGGTAATGCCATAAAATTTGGTTTAATTTGTTGGAATTTCGGGAAATATGCAGCACTAATGTTGTGATAGTAATCACAGTGCAGTGTTAATGACTCTCTCTCTCGCTCTTTCTCTCTCTGTGTGTGTGCGTGTGTGAGAGTGATGTGTGTTGGTTAGCATGCAACTGTGCATCAATTAAAGCAGCGCATTAATATAGAACGGTGATTAAACTGACTTGGAACTACCTGTGCATTATACGGTTCTAATGTATACCTGCCAGCCAATCAGAATCCAGTATTCAGACAGACCATGGAATAAGTGTATTTTAAAACATGTTAAGATTACTAACACATATGATTTAAAATGTATTTTAAAGTAAAACTTTTAATTTGACATTGTAGTTTGTGTTTGTAACGAAAATTAAAATGTGCTTAATTGTCATGAAATGTTTAAATGTTCCAAAAAAGGCCCAAGTATTAACATTCAAGGCAACCTCATTACTTAACAGAAGAAAAATCCTCACCTTCTGCAGTGTAAACGACACCTACATCTCTGAGAGTCTCGGCTCGACTCACTCAAGGTTACTCTGAATGGACTGAATTGGTGCAGGGTGTGCTTTTGCTTTTCTTCTACAATGCTTACCTTGGTGTGCTTGAGACTAAATGTTCTCTGCTGAGAATGGAATATGCATCACCATGGCAACTCTGCAACTTTCTAACATCGGTTTCCAGAGTCTATTCCATAACTCTTAAAAGTAGAGGACGTGTCTTTTGTGAGCCATCACAATATCACTCACTCCTCTGTAAGGCCTTGCGTTCAGTTTTATCGCCCTGCTTGCCATTGTGCAGAGCTGTTCAGAGAACTTGGAGGCACGTATGGTTTCTCATCAGTAGAATTCACTATTTAAAAGTCAGTAAATGTATTCACTGAAGATAAAATGTGAAGTTGCCATGGCCTAAAATGATCCATCATTGCAACAATTTCTGATTAAGTATGTGAAAATATGTTCAATTCAGTCAGCTTGAAAGAGTTCTATGCACATTGTTCACTTGGTAATCAAAATGCATGTTCTCTTAATGACAAAATTACATGAGACACTCAAAATTGCACAAAACACCTTAAAATGCCACTCACAGACCTGGAAAATGAAATGTGGTGTGTAACAATCAACTAATATTTATTTCACATTTGTTTAATAATCAACATCATTTTAACTATAGAGGCAACAAAAACGACAACAACAGTGTAAATAAAACTGGAAAAAATCTCACACAATGCAACCATATCAATAATTAACCCTCTAGTGCTTTTTTTTTTTTAAGAATTTTTACTGAAATTTATTAAAGGTTTTGTCACTTGCTATGTGAACAAACACACACACACACACACACACACACACACACACACACACTCACTCTGATGGACGTGATTTGAAAAGGTTAAATGGTCCTGAAAAAAAAACAGTCAGTCATTTTTTGAAATATCAACCTCAATTTTGAAACACAACTTGTCTGTGCTTTGATTTTCACAGTTGTTGAGTGAAAATAGTATTTTTGTGCATTTTTGTAACAAACTTAATCATTTGTACCTTTTTAGTTTTATTTTTTAAACTTGTCTCACTTCAGTAATTATCTGCCAAGTGTCTTCTTAATAAACTTAATGTGCTCCAAAATTTATTTTCATGCTTAGGACCATAAAATACAATAATACTAATATATATTTATAATATAAACTGCCACAGGAGCAGCAACAGAGGGTTCATTTTCATAAATTATAATTAATTATACCAATTAATCTGTAGGAGAACAAAATATGTATTAATTCATCTGGCCTGCTCTTCTTGTTGCTTCAATTAAAAAATAGTATATTGCAAAAGAAAACCTTCCTTTAGATGCTTTACTTTTGTTCCTAAGAAAACCTTGCTTGATCATTTTAACACTGATTAATATTCACACTAAGATTAATTTGTATTCTTAGTCTATTATGTCTGCTACTAATGCACAAATGTTGGTATATTACTGAACTAATACAGACAGTATCATATTGGCAGTGAACATAGAAAAATACTTGGTTGTTATATAAAAGTGCTTCCATGTGAGGGCAGCAAAGGCATGATGGGTGTTTCTGCATTTCCTCTAATGCTTGTCAGGCAAAAATGTATGCATATTTCAAAACATTTCAATCAGTGCATCACGAACGTCTTGAGCTGGAGGTATGATTGTATCTATATGGAGTAGCAGGAGCGGGTGCGGGCGAGTCTGTCTCCTGCGGTCCGCCGGCTCTTTAACTTCCTCCTCTGCTCTGTCTGCATGTGCACTCTGATGACGTCACCGCCGGGCCTTTGTTACGAAACAAAGAATTTGGCCCAGAGTCTGTTTTCAGGGAAAAAGAAGACATGGCCTGTGTCCCAATGTGCATACTATATCCATCCTAAATTCTATGTGATATTAGTAATTTTCAATACTATTTAGGGCAGATAGGGTGGATAGTATTCACATTGGGAAGCAGGGTTAGTATAGACAGGAGGAGAGGTAATGTTAAATGCAAAAACACGTCCATCAAGCAACGTGAAAATTAAACAATAAAATAAGTGGATGTGTATTCTGCTATAGAGATAATGCAAACTAGGAAATTGTGACATGCCTGGATTTGCACTAATAACTTTCCTGGACTCATAGCCTGTCCATTTTGTATGAGATATGGCTCTTAAAAATTCAGCCCCGTTCACTTCTTTTTCAGAAAATGTTAGTCAAAGTATGATACTTTGGAAAATGTTGTCAACCACATAATGCCAAACTACTGTTGTACACTACCATTCAGACAGGCTGGTAAGAATTTTTAATATTTTTTAAAGAAGATTCTTATGCCCACCAAGGCTGAATTTATATGACCAAAAATACAGTAAAATGTTACAATATTCTGAAATATTATTACAATTGAAAATAACTTATTTCAGTCTGAATATATTTTAAAATGTAATTTATTCCTGTGAAGCAAAGCTGAAATTTTCAGCATCGTTACTCAGTCTTCAGTCTCACATGTTCAAAAATCATTCTAATATGATGATTTGCTGCTCAAGAATGTTTTATTATTTTTTATTATTAGCAATTCTGAAATTAGTTGGGGAACACTTTATTTCGATAGTCCACTTTAGACATTCTACTAACTATAAGTAACTTTGCAACTACATGTCAACTAGCAGAGTATTAGTAGACTGTCTACTAATATCTTCTAACACTTTATTTTGATGGGTCCACAACATACAACATACTGACTATGAGACACTTTGCAAGTACAGGTGCTGGTTATATAATTAGAATATCATCAAAAAGTTGATTTATTTCACTAATTCCATTCAAAAAGTGAAACTTGTATATTATATTCATTCATTACACACAGACTGATATATTTCAAATGTTTATTTCTTTTAATTTTGATGATTAGAGCTTACAGCTCATGAAAGTCAAAAATCAGTATCTCAAAATATTAGAATATTTACATTTGAGTTTCAATAAATGACCATCCCTACAGTATAAATTCTGGGTATCTCTTGTTCTTTGAAACCACAATAATGGGGAACACTGCTGACTTGGCAATGATCCAGAAGACGAACATTGACGCCCTCCACAAAGAGGGTAAGTCACAGAGGGTCATTACTGAAAGGTGTGGCTGTTTACAGAGTGCTGTATCAAAGCATATTAAATGCAAAGTTGGCTGGAAGGAAGAATTTGGGTAGGAAAAGGTGCACAAGCAACAGGGATGACCGCAAGCTTGAGAATACAGTCAAGCAAAGCTGATTCAAACACTTGGGAGAGCTTCACAAGGAGAGAACTGAAGCTGGAGTCAGTACATCAAGAGTCACCACGCTCAGACGTCTTCAGGAAAAGGGCTACCAAGCCACTTCTGAACCAGAGACAACGTCAGAAGCATCTTAACTGGGCTGTGGAGAAAAAGAACTGGACTGTTACTCAGTGGTCCAAAGTCCTCTTTTTAGATGAAAGTAAATTTTACATTTCATTTGGAAATCAAGGTCCCAGAGTCTGGAGGAAGAGTGCAGAGGCACAGAATCCATGTTGCTTGAAGTCCAGTGTGAAGTTTCCACAGTCAGTGATGATTTGGGCTGCCATGTCATCTGCTGGTGTTGGTCCACTGTGTTTTCTGAAGTCCACAGTCAACGCAGCCATCTACCAGGAAATTTTAGAGCACTTCATGCTTCCTTCTGTTGACAAGTTTTATGGAGATGCTGATTTCATTTTCCAGCAGGACTTGGCACCTGCCCACACTGCCAAAGGTACCAAAAGCTGGTTCAATGACCATAGTGTTACTGTGCTTGATTGGCCAGCAAACTCGCCTGACCTGAACCCCATAGAGAATCTAGAGGAAGATGAGAGACACCAGACCCAACAATGCAGATGAGCTGAAGGCCGCATTGCTGCAGTAATTCAGGCAAAAGTAGCCCCAACTAAGTATTGAGTGCTGTACATGCTCATACTTTTCATTTTCATACTTTTCAGTTGGCCAAGATTTCTTAAAATCCTTTCTTTGTATTGGTCTTATTATTAGTAATATTCTAATATTTTGAGATACTGATTTTTGACTTTCATGAGCTGTAAGCTCTAATCATCAAAATTAAAAGAAATAAACATTTGAAATATATCAGTCTGTGTGTAATGAATGAATATAATATACAAGTTTCACTTTTTGAATGGAATTAGTGAAATAAATCAACTTTTTGATGATATTCTAATTATATGACCAGCACCTATATATGTCAACTTATTCTACTCACCCTAAACCTACCCTACTGAGAGTTAGTAGACATGTAGTTACAAAGTTACTTATAGTTAGTAGAATGTCTAAAGTGGACTATCGAAATAAAGTGTAACCATTAGTTGTGCTGCATAATATTTCATCATTATGAAATCATTATGCCGCTTTAACAGGACAGCATTTATTTGAATTATTTGTGTCTTTACTGTCATTTTTGATCAATTTAATGTATCTTTGCAGAATAAAAGTATTTTTATTTTTTTTTAATAATAATAAAACTGCCTTTGAATGAAAGGTTTGCAACTTTTAACAGCCTTATAAAGTGACTAAAAACAGATTGTGTGATTTTTATTTTTTGCAATAAAAGTAAAATTCCCATTTTAATCATGAAGATACATATCAGGTACACCTTACTTTAAGAATGAAGAAAAACATTAAGTATTTGTGCCTTTAATTGTTTAAAAAACGTTATGTGACAGGAGAATGTACCTTTTTGTGGGAAGTGTCAAAAATAAATTTGCTTAGGATTAAACACTGTTTGTCTCCTCACAACAGATTTGAGAAGCAGAATTGACTCTTTTTTTTTTTTTTTTTTTGGCAGCTGTTCAGAATGTCTTTGTTTATTCAGCAGAAACGAGGGAGAGTATCAGTTTGTCAAGACCAGAGCTGGTATTTCCAGAAACTCTTGCTTGGCCAAAACACTTGTCACAAGGAAGCTTTGAATAGAAATTCTTTTCAATAGTCTTGCATTCCTTCTCACTATTTATGCATTTGAGATGAAGAGTCGGACTGTTTTTGTGATTCAAAGTGTGTTTTTGGAAAGATTTTGCTTTTGCTCCGTTAAACCCATTAAACACACACACACACACACACACACACACACACACACACACACACACACACACACACACACATACTTCTGTTGCTTATTTATTTATTTACTTACTTACTTATACGTATGTACTTAACAAATTGAGGATATCTCCATAAGTAGGTTTTGTCAAATTTAGCTCAGTTTTGTGTACACATTTATCTCCAAAATATGGCTAATATAAATGTGGATCAAATGTAGCTGTATATCACAATCTAATTTTTAATGATTTATAATATTTATGATAATGCTGAATTAGATCATGTGGCTGTGAGGATTGCATTAGACTGGCATTATATGGCATATTACCCCTATAATGAATAAATCACGAGAATAAGCGGCAGGTAGGTCTGTGGGAAGAGTCATAAGTAATTTAACACCCCTCATCTCCACCCCCTTAAATCTGGCACTAGAGCTGCCCTGTCATTTCCAATAGAGCACATTAGACAATTTCACCATCCTCAGATACGGTAAACAATCTGGTGTCTTTTTTCCCAAAGCATTACACAAATCCCATTATCCTATCTATATTTTAAATATATTTTCATTAAATTGTGGTTTATTTAAATTAATTATTTATTGTTTGAAAACCGTAAAACCTCTCAAATCAGGGATTTAAACTGTTTAGACATTTCCCAAACAAGGTTGTAAGAATTGCAAATACCATAGAAAATGACCAGAAAATCTCCTATAAAAAATGATCAATAATGAAGACTATTTTAATCAGTCTAAGCACCTCCTTTTACTGACCATTTGTTCAAAAAGAAAAATATGGCTAGGCTATATAATTTTAGAGATGCAAAACATATTTTGTATACACTGCAAAAAAAAAAAAAAAGGTTAAAATAAATTTATATACAGTGGGGCAAAAAAGTATTTAGTCAGCCACCAATTGTGCAAGTTCTCCCACTTAAAAAGATGAGAGAGGCCTGTAATTTTCATCATAGGTATACCTCAACTATGAGAGACAAAATGAGGGGAAAAAAATCCAGAAAATCACATTGTAGGATTTTTAAAGAATTAATTGGTAAATTCCTCGGTAAAATAAGTATTTGGTCACCTAAAAGACCAGTAACTTCTTCTTTAAGAGGCTCCTCTGTCCTCCACTCGTTACCTGTATTAATGGCATCTGTTTGAACTCGTTATCAGTATAAAAGACACCTGTCCACAACCTCAAACAGTCCAACTCCAAACTCCACCATGGCCAAGACCAAAGAGCTGTCAAAGGACATCAGAAACAAAATTGTAGACCTGCACCAGGCTGGGAAGACTGAATCTGCAATAGGTAAGCAGCTTGGTGTGAAGAAATCAACTGTGGGAGCAATTATTAGAAAATGGAGGACATACAAGACCACTGATAATCTCCCTCGATCTGGGGCTCCACGCAAGATCTCACCCGTGGGGTCAAAATGATCACAAGAACTGTGAGCAAAATCCCAGAACCACACGAGGGGACCTAGTGAATGACCTGCAGAGAGCTGGGACCAAAGTAACAAAGGCTACCATCAGTAACACACTGCACCGCCAGGGACTCAAATCCTGCAGTGCCAGACGTGTCCCCCTGCTTAAGCCAGTACATGTCCGGCCCGTCTGAAGTTTGCTAGAGAGCATTTGGATGATCCAGAAGAGGATTGGGAGAATGTCATATGGTCAGATGAAACCAAAATAGAACTTTTGGTAAAACTCAACTTGTCGTGTTTGGAGGAGAAAGAATGCTGAGTTGCATCCAAAGAACACCATACCTACTGTGAAGCATGGGGTGGAAACATCATGCTTTGGGGCTGTTTTTCTGCAAAGGGACCAGGACGACTGATCCGTGTAAACGAAAGAATGAATGGGGCCATGTATCGTGAGATTTTGAGTGAAAACCTCCTTCCATCAGCAAGGGCATTGAAGATGAAACGTGGCTGGGTCTTTCAGCATGACAATGATCCCAAACACACCGCCTGGCAACGAAGGAGTGGCTTCAGAAGAAGCATTTCAAGGTCCTGGAGTGGCCTAGCCAGTCTCCAGATCTCAACCCCATCGAAAATCTTTGGAGGAGTTGAAAGTCCGTGTTGACCAGCGACAGCCCCAAAACATTACTGCTCTAGAGGAGATCTGCATGGAGGAATGGGCCAAAATACCAGCAACAGTGTGTGAAAACTTACAGAAAACTTTTGACCTCTGTCATTGCCAACAAAGGGTATATAACAAAGTATTGAGATGAAATTTTGTTATTGACCAAATACTTATTTTCCACCATAATTTGCAAATAAATTCTTTAAAAATCCTACAATGTGATTTTCTGGATTTTTTCTCATTTTGTCTCTCATAGTTGAGGTATACCTATGATGAAAATTACAGGCCTCTCTCATCTTTTTAAGTGGGAGAACTTGCACAATTGGTGGCTGACTAAATACTTTTTGCCCCACTGTATATATGTGTATATATATATATATATATATATATATATATATATATAGTGCTGTCAAACAATTAATCGCATCCAAAATAAAAGTTGCATATTTATTATGTATATATAAATACACACACATGCATGCATATATTTAAGAAAAATATGTTATGTTTATATATTAAATATATTTATATATGATATAATTTATATGAATATAAATATATACATGCAAATACATGTAAATATTTTCAAAATATATGCTGTATGTGTGTCTTTATATATACATAATGAATATACACAGTACACACACATTCAGTGGTGTGAAAGTGTTGGCCCCCTTCCTGATTTTTAATTTTTTTGCATATTTGTCTCACTTAAAAGATGCAGATCATCAAATAAATTTTAATATTACACAAAGATAATGCAAGTAAATACAAAATGCAGTTTTTAAATGATGATTTCATTTATTAAGGGAAAAAATCTGTCCAAACCTACCTGGCCCTACGTGAAAAATTAATTACCCCCTCCTATTAAATCATGAAAGAACTGTGATTAACCACATTATTTTAGAAAGCTGAGTTAAATTTCACTTGCCAAACCCAGGCCTGATTACTGCCAGACCTGTTGAATCAAGAAATCACTTAAATAGAACCTGTCTGACAAAGTGAAGCATGTTTAAAGAGCAACACATCATTCCGCGATCTTAAGAAATTCATAAACAGATGAGAAACAAAGTAGTTTACATGTATCAGTCTGGAAAGGGCTATAAAGCCATTTCTAAGGCTTTGGGACTCCAGCAAACCATGATCAGAGCCATTATCCACAAATGGAGAAAACTTGGAACAGTGGTGAATCTTCCCAGGAGTGGCCGGCCTACCAAAATTACTCCAAGAGCACAAAGACGACTCATCCAGGAGGTCATAAAAGAACCCAGAACAACATCTAAAGAACTGCAGGCCTCACTTGGCAAAAACAGCATCCATGGGAGAGTTTCAAGGCAAAAGCCATCGCTGACCAAAAACAACACAAAGGCTCGTCTCACATTTGCCAAAAAATATCTTGATTATCCCCAAGACTTTTGGGCAAATATTCTGTGGACTGATGCGACAAAAGTTGAACTTTTTGGAAGGTGTGTGTCCCGTTACATCTGGCGTAAAACCAACACAGCATTTCATAAAATGAACATCATGTCAGCAGTCAAACATGGTGCTGCTTTGCAGCTTCAGAACCTGGATGACTTGCCATAATTGATGGAACCATGCATTCTGCTCTCTATCAGAAAATCCTGAAGGAGAATGTCCGGCCATCAGTTTGTGACTTCAAGCTCAAGCACATTTGGGTTCTGCAGCAGGACAATGATCCCAAACACAGCAGCAAGTCCACCTCTGAATGGCTGAAGAAAAACAAAATGAAGACTTTGGAGTGGCCTAGTCAAAGTCCTGACCTGAATCCTATTGAGATGTTGTGGCATGACCTTAAAAAGGCGGTTCATGCTCGAAAACCCTCCAATGTGGCTGAATTACAACAATTCTGCAAAGAAGAGTGGGCCAAAATTCCTCCACAGCGATGTGAAAGACTCATTGCCAGTTATCGCAAACGCTTGATTGCAGTTGTTGCTGCAAATGGTGGCACAACCAGTTACTAGGTTTAGGGGGCAAGCACTTTTTCACGCCATGTGGGTTTGGATTTTGTTTTCCCTTCATAAGAAAAAACTTAATTTAAAAACTGCATGTTGTGTTTACTTGTGTTATCTTTGATTAATATTTAAATTTGTTTGATGATCTGAAACTTTAAAGTGTGACAAACATGCAAAAAAAAAAAAAAAATCAGGAAGGGGGCCAACACTTTTTCACACCACTGTATATTATGTAAACAAAAACTTTTATTTTGGATGTGATTAATCGCGATTAATCGTTTGACAGCAATAATATATATATGGTAACACTTTACAATAAGGTGTCATTTGTTAACATTAGTTAATGTATTAACTAACATGGACAAACAATGCATTTATTACACTATTTATTAATATTTGTTAATGTTAATGAAAATACATTTATTACACTATTTATTAATATTTGTTAATGTTAATGTTAATGAAACATTGTTTATTCATGTTAGTTCACAGTGCATTAACTAATGTTAACAAACACAACTTGTGATTTTAATAATGCATTAGTAAATGTTGAGATTAACATTAAATAAGATTAATAAATGCTGTAAAGTATTATTAATTCTTAGTTCATGTTTACTGATGTTGTTAACTAATGAACCTTATTGTAAAGTGTTACCATATAGGCTATATATATATAGATAGATAGATAGATAGATAGATAGATAGATGCGCTACTTTGAAACAATTTTTACTGGTGAAATTTTACAAATAATTACAAAAAAATAAAAAAATTAAATTAAATTGAAACTAACACATTATATGTGACTTTTTTTCAAGAGAAAGACTGAAATGTTATTCCTTGCTAAACGCATTCCAAATAATATTTGTTTTATTTACAACTCAGAATAAAAAAAATATTTAACAGAGTACTCTGTTGGTAGGAAGGGCCATCTGAGAGCAGATTTCCAGGCAGAGCTGATTGATAAATCGGGACATAGCAGCAGTAATTTGCTTTCTGCCAGCGTCAGACTGGTGCGTCTCGTTTCGGAGCACAAAGGGTTAAAGTAGACTGACTCTGACTCTGCAGGCGCAAGCAACCTCCCTCCCTCCCTCCCTCCATCAGCCTCTTCCCTCGGTTCACTTTACTGGGCTTTAACAGGGGGGCTCTGTATCAGCGAGGTTGGCGCCCGGGACTTTTTTTCGGGATATGTACCAATAACTCCTAACCGGATAGGCCTCCAGAAAGCGCAACAACAAAAACACGCAGGCGAAACTTTGAGGCGCTGAACTGAGTTGAACGTCTGCTGCATTTCAGTCAAGATTTCCAAAACTATCCACACTGAAAACATGCGGAGATGTCGAGAGGAGCACAACTACCTATAGGATCCCGAAGTTGGGACCTTTATGTCAAGCAATGAGAGGTAAGGACACAAAGGACGTTCAGATGGCTACGATTTCGGCTCTCGCGGGTCAATGTAAGATTTCCAAATCTTACTCTATTATTCCAGCTGAGTCACTCCCGCAAGCAAGCGTCGCCCTCTCAACACTCACCTCTCCTGCCGCAATACCGCATTATGAGGATGCGAGCGCTGCTAAAGCGGCTCTTTATTCCTGTCCCGTAACATCGGCAAGCGTCTGAATGATTTTAAGGGTGTGATTCACCTTCCAGATTAAAATCCTCCGTCAAAACCGTGAGAGGCACATGAATTGTGGAAGAGCTGGTTCTCCACCCGGATTGAAAGTTGTTTTCTTCTGAAGTGGACTGCTTCGTAAACTAGTTTGCGAGAAAACACAGCCATTTCGCGTTTTTTTCTTTCTGAAATATAACGCGGTAACGTTACTTTTACGTTACGTTACATTTAGATAAAAGTAGAAACAAATCCATAGTGCAACTTTTCATTTGGATATTCTGTAGGTAATTCAATGAAATAGGCATATTTTCATTTGTAAAAGATTGTTGCCTTGCATTGAGCCAGTTGTATTTAAAATATATAATAATAATGCTGAAATTTCTACTATTGAATCACTTTTTAATAATCACTTACCTACTATACAAAAACTAATAAATAAACTGGGTAAAAAGGATATATTTGCTCACCATTACAGAATTTACTTCCTGATGGTGTCATAATGGTGTTATTATGACAAACACTTTAGTTTAGGGAGCAATTCACACTGTTAACTAGTTGCTTATTAGCATGTAGGCTATTAACATATCGGCTGTTTATTAGTGCTTATAAAGCACATATTCTGCTACATCCCTTAATTCTACCAATACCTAAACTTAACTACCTTAATAAGCAGCAAATTAGGAGTTTGAGGCAAAAGTCATAGTTAACGGTTTGTTAATGGCAAGAATTGGAACTTAAAATAAAGTGCGACCACCTTTTCTAATATATGTAGTTCATAGTTCATCGTAGTTACATAATTTTTTCTAATACTTTGTTATAAGTCAAATGTAAAGCTGACTATATATATATATATATATATATATATATATATATATATATATATAAAGATATTGTTTACACACACATACAGTTTTTAACAAAAAGTATTAATAAAAAATATTATGTTTTTAAATTTACATATATATATATATATAGTAAAAGAATATGAGAGGTGAAACTGACAGTGTGTGAATGACCCCGCTCTTTCTTATACTGATGGGTTTGGACATGTAGAGTGAATTTTCGCCTTGCATTCAGATTGATGTGGGAACTCATTGTGTATTGTGCCCAGGTGCCAGCAGCGCTTGTTTTTGAAATTCCACCCTCTTTGCGCAGCACAGACTCACAGCAGAAATGTGATGTTAAGCAAGCTGCTGTTATTGATTGTCGTCTAAACCCAGAGAGCAGAATGTGTCACCACATCAAGGTCATGGCCTGTGGACTATGAGAGCAGTTTCTCACTGGTGTATGAAGCATATATGGCTTTGATGTGTGCATGTCTTTTTTATTCAGGGTGTGGTCTTGTTTATATAAAGTTATTAATAATTTTTCAGAGGAAGCCAACAGTGGCTCTATGGCTTTGCCATTCAAAATACAATGTACAGTCTTATGCAATGACATTTGTAATCAACAACATAAAATAAACAGTAATATTTCTAGTCCAGTCTAGTAAAAATTAATCATTTACAATCATTGACTGATCAATCACACAGTCATACAGTCTCTCTAACAGAGCACTGTTAAAAGGATTTGTACAAGAAAATACTATTTCAGTCTCTCTACTTCAAAATCTCACCTTTACTTAAATTCTTTAAAGTTAAATTCCTTGCACACTGAGTACAGTGCGTTTTTTCGTATTCGTCATCCTTTCCTGTTAAAATGCTTGCTACGGATGCGAAAAATGCAGAAAATCAAACCTGATCTGAATTTTTAAGACGGATGAAAGTTTCGGAGGCAGTGCGTAAACATGATTGATCACAACGTGAGGTCGTATTTATTTTTTATCGTGTGAAAATTTCGGACTCGGTGTGCAATGACTAAAGTGAAATTTCTTCAGTGTATGCTATCAAAGTTACGTGGAAAGTAAGCTTTTTTTTCCCCAGAGATGTTTCTTATAGTTTACCAACAGAGCTGATAGTGTTCAAGATAAATCATCAAAATATTAACATTATTTGTGTGCTTGAGACTACAAATGCTGTAAATCACAAATATGATACACTTCCCATACACAGGATCTGTTGTGTATAAAAAAATAATACAAATAAACAAATATTTTTAATGGACCTCATTCATGAAACACCAGTTGAATTTTTGTCAGTTTTTCAATCATTGTCCATCCAAATCTCCTCTTACATATTTATTGATTGATTAATTGCTAATGCTTTTATGAATGTTTTACACACAAATTTATTCTGCTCCTTTTTCATTATCGAGACTCATTGATCCTTGTCGAATTGGAGTGGTTTTATATATATTTTTTTAAATGAAAGTATGTCATTTTCCTACTTAGGTATTTTGCTAGTAGTAGCTCCTGCAGCACTTTCTTGTTGATCTGGAATGTGTTGTTTGTACAGTTTCTCTTGTCTATCATGGAGTTAGTTTGTGGAGTGAGTGTAAACTGTATGTTTACATGTCTTTAAAAATGGCGCGTGTTGTTTCAAATGGCATGCGATCATCCAATCAATGTACATTTGCACCACTGGTAGTTCCTACAGTGCTGGCTCTGAAGTAGGAGTTAATTTAGTCCCCCAAAAAGTGTTCCTAGAACCACCATCGTTCCCAGTTCCTGTGGTGTGAACACGCCAAAAACTGGCTACATCCGGCAATAGTTACAGGAGCTCTGAAAACGTTCCTCATGGTGTGAAGCCCCTTTTGTAGCAGTTGACATACTGTAGCTGTGTGTTTGATTAGTTGTGTCAGTGACCAGGATGATGTTTCAATAGCACTTGGTTGACTTAGTAGTTTGTTCATGGTTACAGGCATGTTCACATTTTCCTCTTTCTATATTTAAGTCTAGACTGACAACCTACATTACATTGGATAATGTGTCCACATAGTCACAACACTCGTGCCTGATGTGAATTTCAAGTTTTGCTGGTTCCAAGCTATTTGAAGTTGGGTGTCAAAATTTTACTGGTCTCTTCTTTAGACGTGTGCCATTCAGGCAAAACTGATAAAGTGTGTAATTTCTGCACCACTAGTGTCATCAAGCAGTTTTTCAAACAAGTTTTAAGTAATTACATCCCTGTCTTCTTTGGGACAAAAAGGTAGTAAAACTTGTCCCAAACTGGTGGTGGCTGTGGGCACTGAAATAAACAAATAGTGGTACGGAAATTACACACTTCAGCTGTTTGACTGAATGACACATCTTTTAAAAGCACCTTTTACATCCAAGATTATTGCTACAAATAGCTTAACTGTTAAAGCCCAAAAGAGCAGAAGTTTCTTTCAAGTCTGCGTTCCTCCTCAGCTGGTGCTCATTTCTTTGAAGACATGTTGAATGCAGGTGGTTTGTGTTATATTGCAGAGAGGAGCTGAGTTATGTGTTTTGATATCAGCTGTCAGACAGTACACTTGTGAAAAAGGAGTGCACTTAAATGTATTATATGCGCACTTGTAGTGGACTTCTGTTCTTAAAAGTATATTTTTAAGAAGCTGGAATTTCATTTAATATGAATTATTAATGAAATAAAAGTGCTCTTAAAGAGAGATGCTTTCATGACTTTGTTTCTTAACACCGTTAAGTACACTTTTAATAAGGACACTATAATAATGTCAACTTAAAAGTTTTACTTTAAATTACTTGGTAAATTATGTTTTTAATAATCTTTTGTCTTGCTTTGAAGAAGTACACTTAGAGTAACATACTAAAGCACATGTAAAGTACTTGTTTATACTATAACTGTAATGTGTTATTTGATATTACTTTTAAATGTAATATATTTTAAGTGTACTAAATTGCAACTTCATTGCAAATGTGTAATTATAAATATATTTAAATTGATGACACAGAAGTTTTTTTTATGCCTTTAATGGACAGGACAGTAGAGAGATGACAGGAAAGCATTGGGAAGAGAGAGGGGAGTGATGGGAATCGAACTCGGGTTGCTGTGAGCACAACTGCGCTATATGTCGGCGCACTAACCACAAGGCTATTGGCACCCACACAAAAGTTTTAATATGATATTAAAATGATATTAAAGCATATTTTAGTTTACCATAAACGCTTGGTAGTACATGACTCGGCAATACACTTTAACCAATTACAACAAAATATTTACAACAGAAGTAATTATGAAATTACGTTTAAAGATGTACTAAAACCATGCATATCAAGTTCATCTAATTGCATTTAATGTAAGTTTACACTATAATGCATTTTCATTTAATTGTAAAAACATGCAGTTAAGTGTCCAAAAACATTTTTATTTTGATTGATGTTATTTTAAAATAATTTATTTTAATTTTGTATGATTTATTTCATTATTAGCTTTTCATTAAACTCACAACCCCTCTTACGAACCCAAGATTGGGAAACCTTGTGTTAACCTTGTGTAAAAATAAATGTAATATAATGTTCAGTGCACTTCATGTTGTTAATTTCAATGAATGGAATATATTTTCTAATCTCTTTGTATTTTTATATCAATAAGATTATCCTTTTTAAATCAACGTGATAAACAAGTTAGGTCAAAAGTAATCTAAAAGTAATCAAAAAAGTATTCTGATTACATTGCCTAAAATGGGTAATGGGCATTTCTTTTTAGAAGGATAGGTTTGCCAAAAAGCTTATGAATCCATTGAAATATCAGATGCATGTTTTTCCAAAGACCTCCAGGGAACCGATTCATTGAAATGAGGCATGTGTTTCTCTTTTTTCAGGCTAACAAAGCTGTAGATTTTGCTGGAGATTCCTGACCATTTCTTCTTCGTGGCACACATTGCATCCCATTTCTTCTTACCACAAACCATCTTCATCATCCCACACCCGTAGTCATCATGACGACCTCCTCTTTACGGCGGCAGATGAAGAACATTGTGAACAACTACACAGATGCAGAGATCAAGGTCAGGGAGGCGACCTCCAATGACCCGTGGGGTCCTCCGACCTCGCTCTTGATGGAAATCGCAGACCTGACCTTCAACGTGGTGGCCTTCACCGAGGTCATGGGCATCATTTGGAAGAGGCTCAACGACCACGGCAAGAATTGGCGGCACGTGTACAAGGCCCTCACTCTGCTGGACTATCTGATCAAGTCAGGATCAGAGCGAGTGGCCCAGCAGTGCAAGGAGAACATCTACGCCATCCAGACTCTGCGGGATTTCCAGTACATCGACCGGGAAGGGCAGGACCAGGGCATGGGCGTGCGGGAGAAGTCCAAGCAGCTGGTGGCTCTGCTCAGGGATGACGAGCGGCTCAAGCAGGAGAGATCGCAGGCGCACAAGACCCGTGAGCGCGTGACGGGAACCAGCAGTGCCATGGCTTATGGATCTTTACCACCTCCCTATCCGGGACGTCACACCGCTCAGCCCAGCATGGAAGCGGTGTATGGGGAAGAGCAGGGCAGGGCGAGGCACTCACCTTCCTCCTTCAACTGTGAGTATGACTGTTCATTCTGTTTATTAATGACCGGGATAAATAACACACTCATGGGGCAGTTGAATATTTAGTTATGCACAATAATTTAAAGGGATAGTTCACCCAAAAATGAAAATTCTGTCATTAATTACTCACCTTCATGTCGTTCCAAACCCATAAGACCTTCGTTCATCTTCGGAAGACAAATCCGAGATGAAATCCAAGAGCTTTCTGACCCTGCATAGACAGCAACGGACACATTCAAGGTCCAGAAAGACAGTAAGGACATCGGTAAAATAGTCCATGTGACATCAGTGGTTCAACCGTAATTTATGAAGCTACGAGAATACTTTTTGTGGGCAAAGAAAACAAAAATAACAACTTTGTTCAACAATTTCTTCTCTTTCGGTCAGTCTCCGTCTCCATTCACAAGAGTGCCGCAAATCGTTATTTTTGTTGTATTTGCACACAAAAAGTATTCTTGTAGCTTCATGATATTATGGTTGAACCACTGATGTCACATGGACTATTTTATGATGTCTTTACTACCTTTCTGAGCTTTGAACATGTCAGTTACGTTGCTGTTTATGCAGGGTCAGAAAGCTCTCAGATTTCATAAAAAATATCTTAATTTATGTTCCAAAGATGAACGAAGGTCTTACGGGTTTGAAATGACATGAGGGTGAGTAATTAATGACAGAATGTCACTTTTTGGGTGAACTATCCCTTTAACATTGTCTTTTACTGTTTTGATATAAAATATAGTCTTGATGGTGTGTGTATTGATCCAGAGATCAAGCTTGTATTACAGTATTTGTATATCCAAGTCAATACTGAAATGTAATCAGCAACATGATTAGATATGGCCGAAAATTATTTGAAAATTATATTATTAATTACTCACTCTCACGTCGTTCCAAACCTGTGAGATCTTCGTTCATCTTCGGAACACAAATTAAGATATTTTTGATGAAATGTTTTCTTTCTGACCCTCCATAGACAGCAAGAGTCTTACCACATTCATTTTTGGGTGAACTAACCCTTTAAATATGGCAACCGGAAGCTTAAATTTGCTTGCTTGACATATGGGAACAAATCTCATTGGAGTTCCTTTTAAGTTTTTGAAACGTCAAAGTTTTGGGGAAATGAACTCTGAGTGAAGGGACAGAAAATTCTCAGGTTTCATTGAAGAAAGGTGAATGAAAGTTATACAGTTTTGGAACGACAAGAATGTGAGTAAATGATGACAGAATTTTCATTTTTGAATGAACTATATACCTTTAATGTTTGTCAGGAGTGAGCACACATTTAATTCGCTTTGATTTCTCTTAAGTGGATAGTACTTCCATCCTTCACTGAATGGGGATTTGAAAATGGTTTTATAATCAATCAGCTGCTGAAGTGAACTAAGCCAATGAGTAATCTATGTCAATAGTGAAAAATGTGTACACACACTGTTTACATAGAGAGGTCATATCACACACAGCCTTGTGCTTTTAACCCACATGCTTAATTCTTTTGGAAGTTCTACTTCCTCTTTTTGTGAGAATGTGATACAGTTTTAATGTGAAGTGCCTCATGAGAGTGTGGATGATTTACAGTAGATCTGATCACTTGATGCATGTGTAGTTGTGGTCCGGATATGCATCCACATTCTTCCCATGTTCAATCATTTACTCACTCTGTGAGGCTCTTTGCTTACTATATGTTAATTTTTGAAGGCTTCAGGTTGATTTTTGTCTGTGAACAATGCTGTTTTAAAGGGATAGTTCACTCAAAAATGACGGTTCTGTCCTGAACTCACTCTCATGCCTTTCCAAACTGTATCTTTCACCTCTTGGACATAAAATAGAAGAACTTTGACACAGCTCGTTTCCATATATCAGTAGTTGCTTGCTCTGCTGCCTGGCTTCTTCAGTTTGGCCCACAGTTTAGAAACTGAAATTGATGAGCTTTGAGCTGTGAAACCGATGGAATATCAAAATTGTCATAAACACATCAAAGATGTTCTTCCTCTGCATATTTACAGAGAAAAACACAGTGAAACACAACACATTTTCTGACTCATTGCATTCTTCGCATATATTTATAGAGCAGAACTCCAGTATATGCATGTGGGGAATGTGCCTCTCAGCATTTATCACTGCATTTACTATGAATCTACAGTGCGTTTATAGTGAAAACTCTAGGAGTCTTCCTAAAGGCCATTGGTTAATGTATAAGCATGAAAATGTAGGGAAAGTAATCTGTTTAAACATGAAGATTAAAAATGCATATTACAATGCTTTTGGCTGTTCATAAATGTGTAAGATAACTAAATCTGTTTTTGGATTCTAACTAGGACTGTCCATTTAAAAGTCTGAATGTACACAGAGACCAAAACTGAAAATATTTCTCATGGCCCGTTCAATCAAACACATTTTTGCTTCAGAGAGACTATTTAACTTGATTACAAAATGAATTTCTATGGAGTGTACTTTAGTGATAGACTTGTGATCAGTTTATTAAAACAAACAATATATATTGCAATATATTGGATATGTTGCGATAAGTCATTTTTTAAAATAAATGATTATTTTAACTAAGCAAGGATGCATTATTTTCTTTAAAAGGAAAATTAAATAAATGTATAATGTTGAAAAAGATTTCTATTTCAAATAAATGCTTTTCATTTAAACACCAACTTTCTATTCATCAAAGAATCCTGAAAAAAAGCATTACATCTTCCACAAAAATATGGAGCAGCACATTTTAATCCAATATATGCAGACTTGTAGCGTATAGGAGATTTCTATCAAAAACATTAAAAAATAGTACTAACTCCAAACTGGTAGTGTAAATGCCATTACTTTCTAACGATCAGCTTATCATTTGTAATTTGTAAAATTTCGATCTATTTTTTAGGCCCTCTCTCGTACAGTTCGACAGACCACATATTTAGTTTCTTTATTTATCTACTCTACTGAAATCAAACCTTTGATGACGTAAGGAGCAATGTGGTTTCACTTTTACTTACAATAAACCAACATATTTGTCATGATGCCAGGTATTTTGGGAAAGTTCAGAAATTTCCCATCCCGTGTTTCCGTGGGTGCTTAATGAAAAGTGTGTTAATGCTCACCGTTTTCAGGGTCAAATGGTCATGAGCCAGAGTAGATGATGGTAAAAGTTGACCTTATCTGTAGACCAGTGCATTCCAGGCCAGACAGGCCATTCAGAGCCACTGTAGTGGAAATGATCGCAACTGGAAAACGGCACCTCCAGTTTCTGGTTCTTTCCTCTTTTCTGGTCCAGGGCTGTGTTCACTGAGGAAGCAGTTCTCACTTCTTCTATAAGAACCAAAACAAAACAGACAAGCATGTAATTCACAGTAAATAAATAAATAAAACAACAGATTTATATAAAGATTCATGTACAGACAAGACAATAGCATGCATAATTGCATATGTAACACGATATATTATAATACGAGTTTATGAACATTAATTGACTTTTTTGAGTTAAATATTATGTTAACCTAATGTAATGTTTTCTGTGGCTGAAACACTGATTGAGTGGTTAACATGAGACATACATTTCAGTAAGTTGTACTGTTTCTTTCTAATGTTCATTCATATTTATTTCATGCTGTAACTAGTAGTAAAGAAGAAGAGATGATCGGTTCACATGCTGCTTGAACTAATGCGCTACAGCGTTGTCGCGCCACATTAAAGAGCATCAAAACCACCATTTATGGTTTGAATTTTGTAATAAAATTGACAGTACATGAAAGCTCAGACTTAGTTTCATATCAAAAGTAACAAAGCACAAAGCTTATTGCGATTATTGGATGAGAGGCGCTCTACAAATAATGTTTAGTCAAGTTTTATTCACAAACTGAAATCAGTATAGAAAAAAGAGCCAAAATGAAATTTGATTAAAATGAGAAATCAATATTGTAAACCCAGCACTAGCGTTTACACTGACATGTTTACCTGTTGTAGTTTACCTGTGCACAAAATAGACAACGACACAGTCAAAACACCATCAGAGAAACACTAATTAAATATCACTGTATGTGTTTTGGTCAATGATTTCGGCCATATGAAACAATTTCTGCTGAAACAAAAACCTAAATTTCACTTGATTATTTTCATTTATTGAAATTTTAGAGCATCACGAGAATACAAAATGTATATCCTTATTTAACACCATCCAAACAGCAAGAGCAATTGCTAACAGGTGTTAACAGTTAGTAGTAACAAATAAAAGCTAATATAAACATCCAACATGGAAAAAAAACACACCCTGAAATACTGAGATGAGACTTTGTCTTCTCATTTGAGAAGTCCAGCACATGCCACAGATGGATGAACTGCCAGATAAAACCTGTCCGGGGGGGTTATTATAATGTAAGCCCCATCGCCCCTTCTCTGCTCTCCTGCCCCACACAGACACCCCATTGTTTCATCAGCAGAGTCAAACAGGCACAGGAAAGCAATTCCAGCCCGGCATGGAACAACAGTGATTTGGGTGCTTGTTTAACATTCAGCAGTGGTGCCAGTCCTTTCTCATCCAAAGCAAGAAGTTGAATCAAGCATTTTCTCTTTTCTTCCTCCCAGCCTCCTCTTCCTCCCCTCATCTGGCCCCAGATCTGGAGCGCGCCCGGCCGCAGACGAGCGGAGAGGAGGAACTCCAGCTGCAGCTGGCCTTGGCCATGAGCCGAGAAGAGAACGAGAAGGTGAGGCTCGCACTCACTGTTACACACACACACACCAACACACACGCACACGCACACGCACACTCACACACACGCACACACACACGCACACACACACTCACACTCACACACACACACACACATTATTAACTAGGGCCTACATCAGGATCACTGGTTCTCCACTGGTTTTGCTTCAGGATACAGATTTGACAATTGACATCACATGGTACTAAAAATATTTGGTAACACTTTTATTTTAAGGAACAGTTCTCATTGCTTATTAACATGTATATTACTAGTATATTGGCTGTTTAGTAGGAATTATAATGCACATATTAGTGTCTTATTCTGCATGACCATATTTTAGACCATAATTGGTCTCCAAACTAAAGTGCGACCAAATATTTATTGTACAAAAGTTATTCATCTTACTAAAGTAACACTGTCCAGCAACAGCAGTTGATAAAGTAGGAGACAAGTTAGAAGTAACAAATAAAAGCCACACATAAATGTTTAAATAAACTTGGGTTACTTAGGTCATATAATGGTACAAAAATATAGTATTGTTTTCTAGTTTATAGAATAAGGTAAACGTGCCTTTGATCCAGAGACAGTCTGAATATCAAAAAGAAAGCAGAAATGCAAAGAGTACTCAAATATTAATCGTTCAAGAATAACAAAAGTAATTAATATTTTTTTAAGTAACACTGAATCCAACTGAAAACTCAAAAAGCCACACGTTATGCTGAATGTAATTTAAAAAAAAAAAAAAAAAACTTAACTGGGTTGTCTGATCATGTTTAATCAGAAAACTTGGATTAAACCGTTTGATTCATAGATTATGGATTACCTTTACAAAGTCTTACCTTTGTCAAAGTTTTGGTGGAATGGACTTTCAATGGAGGGACAGAAATCTCTCAGGTCTTCATTTGGGTTTCAACTATACATTTTGGGTTAACAATCCCTATAATAAAGATAAAGTACTCAAAGTAATCAAATATCTTTATGATTTTTTTCACAGGCATATTTAAATGATCTATTATTAATAAAAATGGTATTTCACCAGGTTAGTCCCTCTTTTTTGTCCTCTTCACATTATATCACTTGCTTCCAAATAGAAAATCTAAATTCAATTAGCTATTGGTTATGTAATAAGCAAGGTTGAACACTATCAGTAGGAAATAAGAGGCAGCAATTTCGTGGGGCTTAAGCACTTGAGAGACTGTATGAACCTTTTCCTCTAGTCTGAGACCTTTGCTTTAGTGAATTAAAATGGCCTTTTGTAATGTGCTTCATGGAAGTCTTCAATTAAAAGTTTGTAACAACTCATTATTTGGCTGGAGGCTTTAGTACAGCACCAAATTTCCAATTAGCATGTGGGCTAATGGTTTGTTTTTGTAGTGCACTTGAGGTGAGACCGACATGTTGCTGTCTCCATTCAGCATTGTCCAGAAAGATCTCAGTCATCATCTGACAGTGTAGCCAGTGTGTGAAGAGAGCGCATTAGCATCCTCTCTTACTGATAATGCATTTCTAAGTGAAGCCACAATGACTCTGAGTGTGTTACTGGACTGGAACATTGATCCAGCGCTCATAAATCAGACCGAGTGGAGCTGCTCTCTTGTCATGTTGATGTTTAGGGAATATGTGCTATACTTTAGCCTGGTGTTGTCTTTGGTTACGCTTTATTTTAAGGTGTCCTTGTTACAGTGTAATTACACATTTAAGTACTGAGTAATATGAACTAACTACAGGTACTTACTATATATGGTTAGTATTAGGATGAGGGTTTGGTTTAGGGTTAGTTGCATGTAATTATGCTTAATTTATTGTTATTATAATAGTAAGTATATGTAACGTGTAACAAGGACACCTTAAAAATAAAGTGTTACCTTGTCTTTTAATACGCTACTATTATGCTCAAGGCTGCATTTATGTGAGGAAAAATACAGTAAAAACAGTAATATTGTAAAATATTTTTACAATTTAAAATACAGTTTTTTGTTTGAATATATTTTAAAATATAATTTGTTCCTGTGATGCAAAGCTGAATTTTCAGCATCATTACTCCAGTCTTTATTATCACATGATCTTCAGAAATCATTCTAATATACTGATTTACCGGCTCAAGAAACATTTCTTATTAACATCAGTGTTGAAAACAGTTTTCTTTTGTAACATTATAAATGTCTTTACTCTCATTTTGATCCATTCAATGTGTGCTTGCTGGATAAAACTATCGATTTCTTATAAAAAAAACTTTTATTGTACATAAATACAAAGGTAAACATTGATGTTTTACAAATTTAAGCATCCATAAGTGCAAGACTTAAACAAATAGTTCACACAAAAATGAAAAGTCTGTTATTATTTACTCACATTCATGGTGTGCCAAATGCGCAGAAGTGTAATTCCTATACAAACTGATGTGGCACTTAAGCTATTTGTATATCACACATTCACAAATATAATGTTCAAACAATGATTTGCTTATAGTCTCGGGTTATTGTCACTGATTCAAACAAAAAATGATGTGGTAATATAATGGAAATGGAAAATGGTAAATTCTTTAATTTATTCCTCTGGTGAATAACAGCATGCTAGCTGCACAGCTACTTTAACATTTTTGTTTGTGTGCGCTATAACTCGATTGGCACTCTCTGGTTCATTCGCTTTTCGCTAACCTCATTCCTCTTCTCCTCCAGCCGGTTCCTGCTGTGGATATTGATGAACAGACACAGCTTCAGATCGCAATGAGTCTCAGTAAGGAGGAGGCGCACAAGGTACTGCAATCCCAGGAGTCACTGCTACACCTCCCCTTCATTCATTAATTGCCTGCCTGTATGTTGTGAATGACACTGTCTGTATGTTGTGTGATTGTATCTCTCTAGCCAGCTCCTCCTCCTCCTCCTCCTGCTGTTCTGGACATGGACGAAGAGGCACAGCTTCAGCTGGCCCTCTCTCTCAGTAAAGAGGAACATCAGCAGGTACCACCCTGGAGCATGAACTGCATAGATTGCGTAGTTTTTATTGTGCAAAGCTTTTTTAAATAGTATTTATGTAGCTTGGCAACCATTGTGAAAAGGAAGTACACTTTAGTATGCACTTTAGCAAAATACTTTACTTTAGAAGAATATACAGATGTGTGAACCGAATGTAATGTTTTCAGACACTTAAATTGCATGTTAATTGCTGTTAAATTATGTATTTATATATGCAGGTATCTGAACTTTAGAGTGCTTTTTTGACACACTTAAGTAGGACTTTACATGTAATTTCATAAGTACTTCTACTGTCTTTAAAATATAGTTGAAGTGTAAGCATTTAAATTGATTAAAATATACTTTAATGTAATTACCATTAAAACTACACAAAGTGCACTTTAAGTGTGTTACATATTAATAAAAGTGTGCTCTCTTTAAGTACACTTAAGTGGCATTTTATTTAATTAATATCACATTACCAGCAAGTATAGTTTTTTTTTTAAATATACGTTTAAGATTTGAAGCACTACAATACAACTAAACACACTTCCTTTTTCACAAGGTTATGCCAAGGTGTAAACACAATGAAATATAATAAATTCTGATGAAGAAAACCTATTTCTGTTTAAGCCATATAGTCATAATGACTTTTATGAGTTTCGAAACATCAAACCAATTTTAAGAAGGCAAATGTCACAGCATAACAGGGTTGAACAGAAAGTGGGGGAAAAATTCTACATTTTCTACAAAATGCCTAATGCTTTTTTCCTCTATTTTGTAATATGGTGCATGATTTATCTGAAAATTTGATGACAAAAAGTTTACAAATAGTTATTAATTTAAAATAAATCCTTTGCGTTACACACTATCAGCATCTATCAGTATGTTCAGAATTTGTGTTTGTTCATTTTTTATTGTTAATTGCATCAGGACTAGTTCAAGGAGACAAAAATGGCCATATTTCAAATGTTTTATATTTAAACAGGTATTTGTACTGAAATTGTAATTTTTTATGAATCTCACAAGTAGCCTAGAAGGGTCATTTTATGATGGAATCAGATTTTCCCTTCCTTTGAGTTCAATGTACTTTCAAAACATGCTGTAATTTTTAAAACTCCAAAAATTCTTCCCAAACCAAAAGAACCATTTATTGAAACTAAACTGCCAGAATGAAAAGTGGCTGGTTTTGCAGGCAGTAAATCCAGAGGAAGGAAGGAAGGCAGGCATCAAGGTACATTCAGATACAGCCTCACATTTTCCTAACATACTGTCTACTCAGATATCTTCATCTGGTCATTTTTTTAAAGGCAGCAGTACATTAAATTAGCTTATAAATAATAAATAGTTTTCAACTCGTGATTCAGTTGAGAAAAAAGCACTGTAGTCATTAAATATTAATTTGGTTATCTGTCGGTTAAATTTGTTCTTGATCATTACACAAGATGTTATGGTGTGTTGGAAGTGAATTGAGTCCAGTCCAGACCAGTTTCCTCAGGAGGTGATTTCATACTAAAACACTACCTGTTTAGTCATTGACTGGCTGGGCAGCAAAACAGGTTTCAGACACGACCATAGTGAGCAAAAATATGAAATAAGTAGGATACATATTATTATGTCTGATGAAAGAAGAGCTGTTGAAAATAAAAACTGCAGTACTGTTCCTGGTTGTATGTAGCACCTACAGCTCTGCATATCCCAACATTAGGAAAGCGCCTGAAGTTTATTTTAAACAACCTTCATGGTCATTTTATTCTGATTCTATCAGTTTTAATGGTGTATTTCAGTGCGGATTGTTTTGTGAAGGATGAGGGAATTAAAAACCAAAAGGAGTGCAGAAGAAACAAATGGCTTGAAAATGGTCATATAAAACTAACTGGTCATATATAACTAATAATGAAAAAGTATAATAGGATGACTGTGTGCACTTGCTAGTTGTGTTCTTGAATCTGAGATGTCTTCTATGTCTTGGTTTCTAGGAGGAACGAAGCCGGCAGGGAGACGAGTCGTTGCTCCAGAAAGCACTTGAGGAGAGCAAACGAGAAATGGAGGCCAAAGGAGGAAGAGTATGATACTCTTTTAACCTGTTTGCTCTTTATTAGCACATATAAAGGAGTCTTATCAATGCTTTTACTGAACAGATAAATGAATTGAGGAATCATGTGTAGCCATTTCTACTGTAAATAAGAGGAAAAGGATAAAAACAGACATTGACACAGACAGGTACAGTGAGGTGTGGAGCACCATTCAAGCACATGGGAAAAAGTTTTGTCAAAGATTTTGACCACTATTGGAGAAGACTTATTGTGCTTTGGCCCATTAATTTTTAGTTTGTCACATAAATTCAAGGTACTGTACTGCAGTTAAATGTCCCCATTGCAAGGTTTTTGCGAACGCTTGTGTATAGATGCATGCCGTATTGACCTAAAAAATCTTTTTGAATGTGCTGAAAGTGCTTTTCTGTCCTTTTCTTTGGCAGTCCGCCATGCAGGATCTTGCAGATATTTTTGCTCCAGCTCCTGATGTGCCCTCTGCTGCCAATTCTTGGGATTCATCCGGAGGCAATAGTGGCTTAGCCCAGGCTGGTCCTCTGAGGTCTGACCCCTGGGATAGTCCAGGTAAGCTAATATCAGCAATTTACACTTTTAAACATTAAAGGTTCACCAGGTATTTTTTATTTATTTATTTTTGAAAATATGTTTAAAAAATGCTTTTATTCTATTTAATATTCTAGATAAGATGTGTCGCTCTTTATGGTGGCTGCCTTTTGAGATCACAATACCAAAATTACTTTTTTAGCCATACCAGCCAATGGGGTTTGAACTCAGGTTGCCCTCACATAAGTAAAATAATGCAATACGATCATTATTTTGATTTAAAATGACATTTTTTGCCCTTTTGATGGAGGAAATATTTTAGCACAGGTCATTGTGTTAGTCGGCATATCATATAAAACCTTCTGTTTCTCATATCCTTAAAAGCTGCTGGCAAACTGGAGTAAGAGTTAATTGACTTGTCACAGCCAGTTTTTACTTGCATTTGGACTCTTTCAGTTTTCAAAAGAGATGAATCATGGATGACGGATACGCCTGTGAATAGGGATTAGTATAGGCGTTCCTCGGTGACACTGGTAACCAAAAATCTTTGCTGCAACTAAAGCTCTTAACCTATTTTACTCCAAGGCACCCCAAAATATTACGGATACCTCTGCTATATGCAGCAATGTTAATGTTACATTGTAAAATTCATATGTAATTTTGAAAAGTGCATATTTGGAGCAGGAAACAAAATCATTTAATTTTACATCAGCTTACATGCATTTGCATTTTGTGCACAAAGCTTACACATCATGTGCATTCGTTTTACACATCAAGCTTTTCTTGTTATTTTGCTGTCTTCAATGCGTCGTGCACAGGTACTTTTTAAACACTTTTCAAACCTGGACTCACAGGACTCTGACTGGAGGTTAATGTGGTTCAGCATGATATTTCATTCATTTATTTGATAATCTACCTCAAATGGATTGCATATACAAGACTGTCTTCAGTAATTTAAACATGAATTAAATTAGTTGTCTTGCACATCCCTATTTTAAACCTTGTTTTTTTCTCATTTTAAACAATATTAATCCATTATTCGGGCCCTTTAGTAGTGTGCTGAGGCCCTCTAGTGGATGTCAGTCACCAGGTTGAGAACCACTGATCTACTCTGATATGTGTCAGTATGAAGTCAAAGACCACTGTTATTTTGGCCAATGAAACATAAACAAAAAATTACTTGGTGCACCTTTGTAAACTTCCAGCAATATTGTCTTAATGATACTGCATTACTGATCTGAACTGCACACACCTGCTGGATTGTGTTGAAGCAGAGTCCAGCTCTTTGACCCGTCAGCATGGAAGTTCATGGATGGCACCACCGGCATCAAATGTTCGTTCCCAGCCTTGGACTCAGCGACAGCCACATCCTGACCCATGGGACGCCCCCCAGAGCGCCCCGAGCCCTGTGTCCATGAATCAGACCTGGATCTCCCCTGCACGTGGTACAAACTTCACCTTCTAGATAACAATGTAGATTATAACTAAAAATGCTAAATATACTAAATACACTAACTGAATATGCTGTTAATCCTATATAAGTCCAACCATTTTAGATTTGTTGTAAATTCTGTAGGAGCTGGAGTGGATCCCTTTTCTCCTCTAGTAGCAGACAAACAAGGAGCTATTGGCCCTCTCAAAACTCCATCCCCTCGGGCAGGAAGTCCCTCAGGCAATCACAATGACTCTGTTCTTCTTAACTGATTTTTTCCCCCCTATTTATTTTAATATATTAATATTAATAATCACTCATTGCTATTGTAATTTCTTTCTTTTTTTCTCCTTTTTTATTTTGTGAATAGTTTGATTTTATGTCATATAGAAATATTTTATACTTACTATTCAAAAGTTTGGGGTCTGTAAAATATAAAAAAAAAAAAATTCATGCTTTGATAAAAAGTGACAGTAAAGACATTTACAGTGTAATAAAAGGTAAACTTTCTATTCATCAAAGATTCCTGAAAATGGAGTGTCCAGAAAAATATGAAGCAGCACAACTGTTTTCATCATTGATAATAATAAGAAATGTTTCTTGAGCAGCAAATCAGTATCAGAGTGATTTCTGAAGGATCATGTGACACTAAAGACTGGAGTAATGACGCTGAAAATTCTGCTTTGCATCATAGAAATGCATTACATTTTAATATATATTCAAATAAAAAAGTTATTTTAAATTATAATAATATTTCACAATATTACAGTTTTTGCTGTATTTTTGATTGAATAAATGCAGCCTTGGTGAGCATAAGAGATTTATTTCAAAAACATAAAAAAAATGGAACATTCCCCAAACTTTTGAATAGTAATGTGCATTTTTTTATTATATTATATTATATTTATTTATTTTTTAGCTCATTACTTTTATGTTTGATTCATATTTTTAGATGACGATCTTTTTGATGAGGCTATGGATGGAGGTCAGGCAAATATAAATGGTCACAGTAGTCCTGAGCCTTTTGATATGTCTTCCCTTGGCGAAGGTTTACCAAAAACAGGTCCTCGAACCTGCAGTGCACCAGAGGCGTTTCTGGGTCCCACTGGAGCTTCACTCGTCAACCTGGATTCTTTGATTCCCTCCAACCCTCCTTCCAAGAACTTCAACCCGTTTTTATCAGGTCTGAATGCATCCTTATCAAACTTTTTGTTGTCATGTATGTCTAAATCCATAACATTGTGACTGATTGCGGACTCTTTCCCATTTAGGGATAACTGCTCCATCGGCCTCTAATCCATTCCAACAGGAACCGGCCCGTCTCACACTAAATCAGATGCGCCCCAGCTCCACATCTCCTGTACCCACATCCCTCCCATTTAATGCCTCTCTGCCCATGGCTTCCAGCAACCAGCCCAGCTCCCTGCCTACTACCTTCACACAGTCCGGGCAGGTCCCGCCGCTGGTCCCCGGACACCTGCCGCAGCCGCTGCTACCGCTGTCAACGACATCCACGCTTGGAGATCCAGACCAACACAATCAGAACCCGTTCCTATGAGCAGATCCAAACAAGCTTTTGAAATGACAATTTAACCACCGACTTGACTTAAAACTGGAACACACTTTTTTAATATCTTTGCTTATTTCACAGCTTCCTGGTTTTGCTCTATGCAGTCACTCGTAAGAGGCATTCACACTTACAGTGGTTTCCAGTGACAAAAATCAGTCATTTTCAATAATGGTGAAGCAATGTGGCCGTGTACAGTGATATGACAAAGTTGAGAAAAGTTCAATATTATGCAAATAAGCAGTCATGTAATGTGGAGATCAGTAGACACTGGTGCACACATGATCCATCGGCTGTGAGATACTGTAGTGAGTTTCAGTAAGATGTAGAAGTTTGTTAAAGTCCAGACCCACCAAACTGACACCGAAGAACTAGTGCCAAAAAACCTCTAACTTTTGTTAAGTCCCAGACACACCAAGCCAATGTCAAAGAACTAGCAGTGACAAAAACCAACTGTGTCACCGCCTAGCGTCACCTGCGTCTGGACCAAAAATTTGCGCTTGAATGCATTACGAAGTATCTCCATACCAGCAGGTGGCAGTAGTTTGTATTTATCATTAAATGTTTTTTTAATAAAACTGGAAGAGCTATGACTATTAATATACAAACCGCAAACGAAGCCTTCTGTATGTGCCCTCCTGACTTTGTAGTTTGCTTGCCTTCATCACTTTAGTTTTTATCTTGTGCATTTTATAACGCGCAAATAGCCAAAATCCGTCTACGCCAGAAATTCTGATGACTAGTCAAGTTAAATTTAATTATATAACGCTATACTGCTTCAAAGCAGCTTCATGGTAATAAACATAAATATAACTGTCTTACATTGTAAAATTTGTTAATTAGAAAATTAAAGGGATAGTTCACCCAAAAATGAAAATTCTGTCATTAATTACTCACCCTCATGTCGTTTCAAACCCGTAAGACCTTCGTTCATCTTCTGAACACAAATTAAGATATTTTTGATGAAATCCGAGAGCTTTCTGACCCTCCATAGACAGCAACGCAACTGACACGTTCAAGGCCCAGAAACGTAGGAAGGACATCATTAAAATAGTCCATGTGACATCAGTGGTTTAACCGTAATGTTATGAAGCTACGACAATACTTTTTGTGCACAAAGAAAACAAAATTATTTTGACTTTATTCATCAAAAACATCTTAATTTGTGTTCCGAAGATAAACAAAGGTCTTATGGGTTTGGAACAACATGAGGGTGAGTAATTAATGACAGAATTTTCATTTTTGGGTGAACTGTTCTTTTAATATCAGCTGTATAGTAGCTTTACAACAGTGCCATTATTCAGCTCCATTTAGTTAAATGTTGATTCAACGATGCTCAACACATCGCAAACACTAAGCCAGCAGACGTTCAATGACGACCTGACATTGGCTTGGCGTGACGCGGCCTTTAAGGCCCTGATATACTTCAAATCGGGAATCAAAAGACAAACTGATGTTATTTCAAACAAAATCAGGACAAAACAAAGTTCGTTTACAGTTTGTTTTGCGAATTCGAAACAGCTTACCAAAGCAAACTTTCTGGAAAATTCAGTCCAGCTAGTAAACACATTTGAACTACCATTAGTCCATGGCGATTACGTAATAAGTAGGTGTGGCTCTGTGGCTCTGCCTTCTTTGACATGGTCAGACGTCCATTACTAAAAAATACATGAACACATTGGAGATCTGTGTTATAGTAGAAATTGAGTTGAAAGCTTGCAACACATATTTACATATTCATCTAAACGCGCTCCCAGCAAGGTGGGCGGCATTTAAGATGTTCCCTAACAATATACCGCTTTTTACTCGAAAAATACCTTCGATGTGAGTATATCAAGGCCTTTACTGTGAGCAAATTAACAGCTCTTTATATTGTCTCTGCACATATAAAGGGTTAGTTAAAACACTTTACTGACCCTACGTCCCATTTGTAATCAGATTTTCAAAAGATTTGGCCAGTTGTGCAGCCCACCAATAACCTCCAGCAATAAGAACATCCACAATGACCACCAATACAGCCACTCGAAGACCTCCAGTCATAAACCACTGTATGTGTGAACGCCCTTCAACTATAATCATGTGTGAATGTCAACTATGCATTACATGGCGATACAGATTGATGTCGGCTTTATAAGAAATGACAAATAAATGGCACAATTTAAAGGTTATGAATATTTAATCCAACTCCCACAGCATCAGTGTCACCTTTAAGTATTATAATAGTTTTTGGAAAGGATAACGCACTTGTTACTCGTACCATAAAACCCAGTACATAACCAAGCACAAGTGCAAAGCCTCTCATACATTTTTATTATATTCTCTGATTTCCTGCAGCAATTTCTAGCTCTGCTTTAGTGTCCCTTTATTGGTCTGGAGTATATGATGACTTTCAGTGCTGTCCTTTTATTTCCTTGACATGACTGGTGTCTGTGAACAGTCAATCACATCCTGATGGGTCACTCACACCAGAAAGACAGATAAAAGCAACTTAGATTTTGGGGCCAATAATTTAAGCAGCAAAATATAAAGTATAAATAATGATTTTGTAATATTGGGCATTGACTGTTGAATGAATAGACCTCCAGCAAGAGAATGTACTTACCGTGGTGTTCAGACTGAATTGATGCCACAAACTAACAGAATGTGAGACTGTTGCACATGTTGCTCATCAAATACAAGAATGAAGATGAAAATGAACGACACGTCTGGTTTGTGTTTATGGTTCACGCTCTCTACCTCTGGATTGCCTTTTCTTACATATATGAAAACAGCGCTAGTCAAATATTTGGACGCACATACTCATAATTTATTCTATTTTCCACATTTTAGAAAACTATGAAATAACACGAATTGAAATTGTGTGACCAAAATGTCTCATACAACCTATACTACACACATAGTCACATAGGGCTGTTTACAAAAGTTTTTTTTTTTTTTTTTTTGGTGTTGTTTTGTAAACATGCAGTAGACAGACTTGTTTGACCATTGCGCTCACCTTTTTGCTTCTTACACCACTCTAATAACATGAACTTTTAGAAAACGCATCTCTAGATATCACAATCCCCCCCATTTCACTGCCCTGCGTTACATTTTTTCTGTTGCTTCTATATCTAAAAATGCTCTAGACTGAAGGTTCCCAAATTAGGGTCTGCAGGCCAATGCTAGCCCGTGATGCCCTTTGATTGGACCCATCATGTCATACTCATATTATAAGAGTCATAAAAAAACACATGCCACTGAAGGATATATTAATTTCAAATTTATCTTTTTAACATTTATTTTTGCATTGAGATGTAGAGAATATAACTGAATCTGACTTTAAAAAACATTACTTTGAGCTCTCAATCAAATTCTTAGTAAACAATTTGGGCTCCTCTGCTCTAGACGGACGTCTTTGACCTTTGCACTCATGCCTGGCATCTTATGCAACTTGTGCAAGGCACAGTTCTAAAAAGCAGCGTTCAAATTAAAGTAAGTTTAACTTGTTCAAAAAATGGTCGGCAGCACTTTATTTTACAGTCCTGTTGCTCATGTACATAGGAGCTCATTTTTATTCCATCTCCTATCCTAAAAAGTTTGTCTTGCAGAGATTGACTAAAATTAACTCCCAAAACTTACTGCCAGATTCTGGAAGATAAATTCTTCAAACAGTGGTACAAGAGGATGTGATGCTGGTCCTTCGAGAGTCACTCACAACTTATCTGTCCATAAAGCCTATACAAAATCAGTCTTCATGTATTTCACAACACTTCAGCATGTTATTCATATTAAGTGAGGGTTATTTTTTAGCATTTTTTACCCAAGCAAGGTCTCGGAGAACCTGACACATTGCACTTCTGGAGACTCCAGGAAGGTTGCAGTTCTGGAAAATGATGGTGCTGGAGACTAAATGATTCCTGATGGTTTCACACCTAATTCTTCACCTTAATTCTTAATTCTTTTGCAGTTAACGTGTCTTTTCCTCTCCACCTGTTTTTCTGACCTTGCTGACCCAATGAGCATTTAGCTGCCCAATGATCATGCCTTAACTTTGCTAATTCTATTATTGAATTAGTATTGCATCCTTCTCATGGGCATTTAATTATTAAATTATTTTTTACCTTGAGTTCAATCTCTTTTTTGGCTCATTTTATCTGTAAAAGAAAACCTGCCTAATAATTCTGCACACCTGAAATAAGGAGTTTCTGACTATCAGCCTTCATGGACAATTATATATCACTTAGAAATGATTAAATACAAAATCAATAGTAGTTATTAAGATTGATGTGGTTTGGAATTGGTAAAATGTTCTTGGAAAAAAAAAAGACCAGAATATCAACTTGCCTAATAATTCTGCACACAGTATATGTACTTTTTGTAGTAATTACAATTACTAGGTAAAAACTAGGTACTAACCCTGAATCTACCCCATATTACCTAATTACCCTACCTTATATTACCAGTACTTTTTGCATGTAAGTTCACGTACTCTAAAATAAAGCTTCTGTTGACAGCTTCTTCTTTTTTTTTTTAAATTCCACTGCATTCTTGCATTTTTACTGCATTATACTCCATTGGTTTTTCTATGCAAAGATACGTTAGATGGAAGTTTACTCGTGTCTTTTTTAGCATCTCGCACACGACACAAAATTCTAAAATTGCTGCATTCAATTTAATAAAAGTTAAGCTTTTCAAAAAAAAGTGTTTATAAAACAGATAGTTCTGGTCCTGGATTCTGATTTGTCAAAGCTGTTGTAAAATACTCTACAAACATACACCTCTTTATCTGTGTTGCTTGGCAACCACTTTGTTGCAACCTCAACCATTTCTGAGGAACTACATTGTTTGGCGGAAGAATGTTTTTAGTGATATCATTACATTGTATTTGCTTTGTTTTATTTTGTGAAACCTTGCTACGTATATGGAACAACTGTTTCATAAAAGTAATAAGCCCTTGAAGCCGTTGTTTACAGTGAATTTATAACAGCTAAGGGGACGCTCCGCATCGTGCCTAACAATGCCCCTTAGCTGTTATAAATTCACTGTAAACAACGGCTTCGCGGGGCTTTTTGCTTTATTCTAGATCTTGCCTTTTCTTTCCTCATTCCACTGCCCCCATCTTACGTTTTTTTAACGCAAAATAATGTTTTATGTGAACGGCTGCTTATAGTTTAGATTCTTTAACTTGAAGAAATGCAATATTCCAATACTCCAAACAATACTTTCTTCGGTGGGACACATGATATATGAGAGCTTAGAGTGGAGCTTTTATTGTGTGGAAATGAACTTCATAATAAACTGTTGAACAGAGCACAGAAGTCATACGGGTTTGGAACGACACGACGGTCATCAAAAGTCTGGGACTGATCCGAGCTCACACAGCACTGAGAGGACTGAACATCACAAGCTATCTTCTTCACGTCACGTTTGTCTGAAGTTTGTTCACTGTGAGCTGTGGTTTAATATTCTCTGCACTCATCTATCCTGTATCATGAGAGCGGTTTGAAAACAGCCAGCTGAGCAGCTCCTGAAGGCCCTGTCCGGAGCGAGCGCTGATCTCTAGTGTTGAGACCGACTGAGGCGCAGCTTTAATAACGTCATCCATCCTGAACAACGCCTTCAGCTCCACAAGAGACATGGTGCAAGGAAGATCCCTGAGGAAAGGTTCACATGAATTAGTGCTGGATTTATTCAGTTAAATCAACAAGCGCGAGTGAAGTCAGCGGACCTCTTGTTGAAGAGCACGAGTACAGCAGCAGACTGCAGCGGCTCCGCAGAGAGAACAGACAGCAGCTGGACACAAGACGACGAGATCTGGACAATGTTGGCACAGTCCACCACAAACTGAAATCAGTTAAGAACAGATGGATATCACACATGAAGAGAAACCGGCTCTCTCAAGGACTCTTTACAGAAATGAAGACAAATCCAGACAAAACTTAAGATTTTTTTTTTTTCTGTCACAACATTTTTCTGTCACATTTAACTTAATATTATTCATTCTTTTTCTTTTTTTCTTTAAATTTTACAGGCTCAAAGCAGATGGACCTTCTCTTGTAAAGCAAGCCCAAACTGGACATCTAGCTGACGGAGAGTGAATTTCTGACTCTCACTATAACACATCTGCAATCTGAGAAGTATTTTGGCCAAATGGGCCCCATACAGCCTCCCAGCTCTCGAACTGTTATCTTCCTCTTCCGGAGGATGAGGTCTGTGAGGTTGGTGCCAACCTAAAAAACAACAACAAACAAAACACACACACGTTTACTTAGCTATATCACCGGGGACATTACATAGACTTCTATTGTTTTTATACACAGATAGTTATAGAGTTTATAAACTAATCCTAATCCTCACAAAAGACTCTCTGCATTTCTACAATTTAAATTATGTTTATTTTTATGCCAGTTTTACAAATGAAGATGTCCCCAAAGGGAAGATTTTGGAGATTTTGTCAGGTTTAGCTCACTTTTGGGTACAAATTTGTCCCCAATCTACTTTATTTGATCCCTCAGACAGATTGTTTATCTCGTATAGCGAGTGAAATCTCAGAAAAGCTGTGTTTTGCTGACAGGGCATCATTATTGAGCAGCTCACCGTGGACAGCGTGACAGGCGCTTCACCCAAATCCGCCTGTGCTCCCATCTGACACAACTGTTAGTCCAGATAAAGAAGACATACTCACTAACAGCAGAAAACAGTGTTTAATGACAGCTGTAGTGAACTACATCAAGAGAAGCACAGCATGCAGTCTGTCTAAGTTAAGTGAAGTGTAATCAGCTGCTGAAGGATATTCTGTAGTCGCTTCAGTAAAAGTGTTTTTCCGACTCCAGCTGCTCCGAGCAATAAACACATCGCAGCGACACTTAACCTGAAATTACTTCATCAACACGAGACAAGAGCAGATCTCTGTTTTAAAACGACTGACTCCTAATCATTACATGGATATGTTTCCTGTGTCGCCACGGCAACGACGCTGTTTACACAATAAAAGTCTCCGTGAATGATTATTATTTTAGTGATTGGCGCCCTCCAGTGTCTGAAGAAGATTGACTCTGTTACACAAAGAACTTATACTTATTATTACTTCGGGCTTCTATACTCTGTCCACATGACATTAGTTTGCAGAAACTAGCAGTAAATTCTGTATAATATCTATTATTGTTATAACAGTATGTAAACCATTAGCGATATACAGTAGCTACTGTACAGCCTTCCACTGTTTTAAATTGTGTATGAAAAAAGTAAACATTTTTACAGGATAAGCGTGTTAAACTGTAGTAGGCTATGCACTCTGTTTTCATCTAAACCATCTAAATCTCATTGCATGTGTAATTCAGTTAGTGTTGTTATCATCTTGGAAATAAAAATATGTCTTGGTTCATTCGTCACACACATGCTCTAACAGCTATTTGACTTTAACCTTCAAACAAATCTGTTCAAGATAATGTAAAGATTGACTAAAGCTGTATTACAGCAAACCAGGAAGACAAAACTGTAGCTAGTTACTGTAAGTGCATTGCATTGTGGTACACATGCAGTAACCAGTATAGGCTGCTGATGTTTTTGACAAATGTAGCAGGTTATCCAAGTACATGTGCACATTATACTTTATACTGTATTATAGTAAATATGAACCTGAGCGTCCATTACATGTGCAGCTACATCCTGTCCTTCAGAATCAGAGCAAACATCTTTCTCGATAATGACATTTAGTTGTATGCAAATTGTGTTTTCTCTGTTCTCATTATTTATGGTCTTACAGGCCTGCAGCTGCTCTAATGGTGAGTTTAATGGTGTTCAAAAGGGGAGTTTTCACAGAAATACCACAGAAGAACCATTCTGAAAAAACCCCAATAATAATAATTAAAAAAAATCTGCTATAAGAACTTTTTGTGGAATGGAAAAATTTCATGGATGTTAAAGGTTTTTCCTGGAAACAGATGCCAATAAATCTTCTAAATAATTTAATTTTTAAGAGTGTAAGTTTGAATAATTCAATGAACAATATTTATTTGAATATTTAAGCAGCATGATTTGAAAGTATAAATCAGATGCTTTGATTAGCCTTGTTTAATATTTGTTTTAGTATGTTTAGTGCAAATTTAACATTAGCTTATAAATTTAATTCACTGTCACTTTGAGAATTTGTCATTAAACTAACATTCATTTTGTAGCCATGATGAAAACATTATGATTTTCCCCCATAAGTGAAATAACTCAGAATATGAAAGCAGTGTCGTGCACCGTTAGGATGAAGTGATTGGCTGAACTCTGCTCCTCCCTCTTTCAGAGTTTCTCTTCTCTATATGAGTATCTCAGTCTCTCTGATTCTCTTCATCTCTCCTCTAAACTCAATCTGCTCATCAGTCGAGATGCTGATAATATTCTACTGCTTTATTCTCTCTCTTCTGTCATGTAAGTTACACATTTCACTCTAAACATGTTGTTCTCTCAGTGATGACAAGGTTAATGAAATTAATTTTATTCATTATAATTCTACAGCTGTCAGATGTGCAAAAGTGATCACACAGAAACCTTCAGTACTGACAGAAGAAAAAGGCAGATCTGTGACTATGGACTGTAACATTGAAAAGGACTACACTTATGTCAGCTGGTATAAACAGATTCCAAACACAGCTCCTCAGTTTGTGTTGAGATACTATCATGGTCAAAGCGCCCCTGACAAATATGGAGATGGTTTTACCTCCAGCCGCTTCACATCTAAAACTACGTCAAATATTGACTATCAGCTGATCATCAGTAATGTGGATGTGGATGATTCTGCAGTGTATTACTGTGGCACATGGGACAGCTCTGTTAGTGAGGGGGTATCACAGTGATTCACAGCATGACAAAAACCTCCTCACTGCTCACATTCACTTCTGCTTTAACACACGTCACATGCTCTTGAATTAATATAATACAGAGTTGTGCCATGATTGTCCTCATAAACTATGTTTATGTTGTAATACCCATGTTATTATACACATAAACCATGTGGTCAACCACACACACACACACACACACACACACACACACACACACACACAAACACAGGAGTTTGTATACAGTTCTATGTAAATGACATATTTTAAAAGGTTTCTCTTTCATATCTTTCACTTTTTCCATATAATTTAATTGAATCCATTTTGTAAGACACTGCAAGGGTTTTAATCACTGGTGATAAGATCCCATGGTAACACTTTAGAATACTGTTCCATCATTAATGAATAACTACACAAGAACACATGAGTAACGCAATATTATCACTCTAGTAACTACTAGTAACTAACAAGCAACTCTGATTAATGAATTAGTAAGTAATAGTGCTTAGTCGAATGTGGTAGTTCACTATTAGCTAATGAGTAACTATTATTTTTTTTCATACCTCCCTAAGAACTACTGTATACAGGTTGATAATTAATATGAATAATACATAATGTATTATCAATTCTCAAGTAAAGGTCATGGTAACCCACTAGTAATGACTCAAGTATTACCAAATTCTTCAGAAGGAATTACTAATTATTTGGATCAGTTTTCTAAAGTGAAGATTGTGATAACTCCCTAGTAATGACTGAAGTCACTGTAAACTTTTGAGGTTTTTGTAAGGTTCTGGTTAGTAATTCATTTTGCTAGATTTGGTAACATTTAAATCATTACTAGTGGGTTACCGTGATCTTCACTTTAGAATACTGATCCAAATAATTAGTAGTTTCTTCAGAAGGATGTAGTAACACTTGAGTCATTACTATCCAAAACCTTACATATATCTCAAAAGCTCACAATGACATCAGTCAATATTAGGAAGTTATGATGATCTTCACTTTAGTATACTGATCCAAGTAATTAGTAGTTCATTTAGAAGGATTTGGTAATTCTTGAGTCATTACTAGTGGGTTACCATGATCTTCATTTTAGAATGAATTATTGTAGTGTTCTCGTGCAGTGTGTTGAAACTCTGACTAAACACCAAGTTAAACCGTAGCCAATGAAGACAGAGTCGTAGTAAGGTTGATCATTTACTGTCACTCTTCCTCATTAACATTTGCGGTGAAAACTGTAATGAAACAATACAACAATCTTCAGAATCCAGTGTCTTGACTAACATCGCATCATGAATGACTGTAACATAAGCATAAACTACTGTTCTCACTGTAGCAGCAGTTACAATGTCTATTAGTATCACAAACGCTCGTACACAATAGTACACAACTGTTTTAGCAACTTATCAAACATATTTTTAACAAAATCATTACTAATATATGATCTTTTACATGTCTAATGTAATATCAATGAACTTACAGCATTGCCTCTGTGATGCTTTTTAGAGGATGCAATGGATTATTAGAGAGCACGCTATGTCTGTCTCATTGTTTTCATGAAGAACGGATCACTCACAGGAAGTGACTAAACAGGAAGTGATGTCATCACATGAAACAAATAATATAATTTCTTTACAAACGAGGTAGATAAAGGAAAAGTAATTATGAACTTCACATATTCACTTGAGAATATGTACCAAAAAATATTTTAAGAACTATTTGAAAGTTACATTCCTTAAAGGGCAACACACTCCCCGCCTGACCTATGTGAGGTCACTATGAACCAGTGCACGTGCTAAACCTTAGTCTCTAGATCAGTCTTTGGGTAGAAGTAGAACAACTTATGCAATTGGCCTTAGAAAGGTTTTAATATTGCCTTGGTCAGTTGTTGTGACCTCAACCTTTCTTACATGCCCGTCCTTTACAGGGAATACGGCAGAGATTCTGGCCATGGGCCAACAGTTGCGGGCTATCTGCTTGTCCCTGAGCAGAACTAGATCTCCCACTTGAAGGTTTCTGCGAGGTACTGTCCACTTTTGTCTGTGTTGCAAGCAAGGTAAGTATTCGCGGCTCCAGCGGGTCCAGAACTGGTTTGCAAGAGCCTGAACTTGTCTCCATTGCTTTGTAAACAGGTCCTTTTCCGAGAAGTCTCCGGGAGGAGGCGGAACTCCTGTCTTCTGTGTAAGGAGCATTGACGGTGAAAGTATGAATGGATGTTCCGGATCTGCAGACATAGGTAGGAGTGGTCGTGCTTTAATAATTGCAGTCACTTCTGCCATTAGTGTGCAAAGGACTTCATGGGTTAAGCGAGTGTTCAGCTGCAGAAACATTGAATCTGGGATTCTTCTGGCAATGCTGATCAGGCGCTCCCATGAGCCTCCCATGTGAGAACTGTGTGGTGGGTTGAATTCCCAGCTGCATCCTTGCTCACTGAGGTACGTTTGCACTGTTTTGTCCATTCCAAGCTCCTAGCACGCTCCGATGAAATTGGTACCGCAATCGGAACGGAGCTGTTTCGCAGGGCCTCTGAGTGCAAAGAAGCGCCTGAGAGCATTTATGCAACTTGACATGTCCATAGACTCAATGATCTCGACGTGCACAGCTCTCGAACTCATACAGCAGAACATGATGGACCACCGCTTGCTCTCCGCCTGTCCTCCTCTGGTGCGTCTGCTTGTGACAGACCAGGGTCCAAATACATCGAGCCCCACATATGTAAAGGGAGGGCAGACTTTGAGACGATCAGATGGCAGGTCCGCCATGTGTTGTTCTTCAAGCTTTCCACGCAGCTTGCGACAGGTTATGCATTTGTGGAGTACTGAATTGATTAGTGACTTGCCTCCCAAGATCCACAGTCCTGCTGCCCTGATTGCTCCTTCTGTCAGGTGACGGCCTTGATGTTTCACTTGCTCATGGTGATGTCGAATGAGCAATAGGGATATGTGACTACCTTTGGGGAGAATTATTGGGTTTTTTTCCGCAGTTGCAACCTCAGAGTACTTTAGTCGTCCTCCAACACAAATGAAATTGTCCTCCATGATCGGACTGAGTTTCTGCAAGCAGCTACTTTTGGATACAGCTTGGTTAGCTTGGAGGGCTGACAGTTATTTTGCAAATGCAGCCTTTTGTGTTGCTTTAAGGATAACATTCCTTGCTTGGTCAATTTCGTCTGGAGCACGAGGTAAGTCACATCTGTGCCAACCTTTGCATTTGCTGTTTTGGTTTGTGTGCTTGAAGGATTTTGCCATGTGAACTAGAAATGCTACTTCTCTTACTAGGGAGGTGAAGGTAGAGAACCGTTGGAATCGGTTAGAGGTAAGCTTTGGTTCTTCCAGGTTAGTAGCACATGTTTGTACTTGTGGTCGGATTTCTGAATCATTTTCAGGTTCAATTAGCTCAAATATCTCAGTTATTTGTGTTTTTTCTGCAGGTGGCTGACACAAGAAGGAGGGGCCGGTGAACCAAGAAGTCTGTGCCAGACAAGATGCAGGTAAAGATCGCGACGCATGATCTGCAGGGTTTTCTTCCGTACGTACGTAGTGCCACTGCTCAGGTCTCGAGGACTGACGGATGCGTTGGACTCTATTGTGAAGATACACATAGAATCGTTTTGACTCGTTATAAATGTAACCGAGCACCACTTTGCTGTCGGTAAAGAACTTTATTTCGTTTAACTCAAGATCTAGCTCATCCTCAATGAGATCTGCCATCTCTACTGCTAAGACAGCAGCACACAGCTCGAGCCTTGGGATTGTAGGCTCGGACAGGGGTGCTAGTTTTGCCTTGCCCATAACAAATCCTACTTCGACTGGCCCATCTTTCTGAATTACTTTCAGATACGCCACAGCACCTATGGCCTTAGTCGATGCATCTGAGAATACACACAATTCTGTGTGCACTACTTCAATTAGTGAGGTTGTTGTGTATGTAAGTGGAACATGAAGCTGTTCTAGGTCTTGGAGAGAATCTCTCCAGGCTTCCCATTTACTTAGTTTGTCCTCCGGGAGTAATGTGTCCCAGTCTGACTGTTCAGAGTTAAGTTCTCTGAGAAGGTCTCTTCCCTGGATCGTGACAAGTGCCAATAGACCCAGAGGATCAAAAACACTGTTGACAGTGGAGAGGACTCCATGTCGGGTGAATGGTTTGGCAATAGTCGATGCGGAGTAGGTGAATGTGTCGGTCGTGATCTCCCATAGCAGACCTAAACTCCGTTGTGTGGGTGAAGTTTCTCCACTCAGATCTAGGTCCTTGATTACTGGAGCACAATCTTCCAGCGGAAAAGCTTCCATGACTGTTTGAGAGTTCGAAGCAAACTTGTGCAAATGGAGGTTTGACTCAGCTAGTGAAGCCTGTGTTCGTTGGAGCAAATCGATTGCCTCAGCTTCGGATGGTACGGATACCAAACCATCATCAACATAGAAATGTCTTTCCACAAACTTGATGGTATCAGCATCATGCTCCTGTGTACCTTCTCTGATAGCTCTTTGCAACCCATAAATGGCCACAGTAGGAGATGGCCGATTGCCGAAGACGTGGACCTTCATTCGATACTAAATAATTTCCTTGTTGACATCATTGTCCTTGTGCCATAAGAGTCGGAGGAAGTTACGATTGTCATCACGCACCAAGAAACAATGGAACATCTGCTGAAGGTCCGCTAGGATTGCAACCCTCTCTTTCCGAAAGCGTAGAAGGACTCCGACAAGGGAGCTATTGAGGTCGGGACCTGTGAGGAGCACATCATTGAGAGAGATGCCCGAGTAGCGAGCACTGGAATTAAAGACCACCCTGATCTGATTGGGTTTTTGAGGATGGTAGACCCCAAATGTAGGAAGACAGGAAGGCTTTCCTGTAGCTCAAATAGTAGAGCATGGCACTAGCAACGCCAAGATCATGGGTTCGATTCCCAGGGAAAGCAAGAGCTGATAAAATGTAAAAACTGTAACTTGAATGCAATGTAAGTCGCTTTGGATAAAAGCGTCTGCTAAATGCATAAATGTAAATGTAAGATACCAGCATTCATCCCCTTCTCTCAGTGGCGGCGCAACCTCAGCATGTCCGTTGGTAAAGATCTTTTCCATGAATGCCACATACTGTTGCTGCATCTCAGGTTTTCTCTTCAGGGTTCGTTGCAGGCATGTGAATCGATTAACAACTTGATCCTTATTGTTTGGCAAGCGCTGGCGTGGTTCTCTGAATGGTAGAGGAGCTACCGAGCTGTTAGCATCGTTTCTGTAGACGTTTGTGTCTATTATTTTTAGGAAAGCTGTGTCTTCCACGGATAGAGCAGGTTTGTTGTCATGCTCAGTTCTGCTGAACACTGTCTGTCCAAGCGTCTTCTCAGTTGCTTTGGTAGATGTGCTACCACTTTGCTGCATCTCCTTGACCTGCATAAAGCTCGTACAGGGTTGAAAAATTTAATGGCGGCCGCCTTCCAGCACGTTGGTCTTGAATGTGTTGACCATTGGCCTATGTACATTACCCAGGCACACTTCTCCTATTACTACCCAGCCCAGGTCCAGTCGTTGGGCAAAGGGGGCATTGATTGGTCCATTGACCTGCTGCCTGACCTTGTGTGCCCTAATTACATCTCTTCCGAGTAGCAAAAGTATTTCTGCTTCCGGTTCTAGTTCTGGAATGTGCTTGGCAATGTGTCGGAGATGAGGCTGGTAAAGGACTGCACTTGGCGTTGGAATCTCAGAGCGATTGTTCATGATCTCATAACACTCAATGAGTGGTGGAAGAGAGATGAAAACCTTTCCATCAAGGGACTCAATCTGGAATCCTTCTGCTTTCTTGCCAGATGTTTCTATGATGCCAGAGCAAGTTCTGAGATGATATGAGAATTGTTCGCTCTCCACATTGAACAGCTCGAAGAATTCAGGTCTGGCTAATGAACGATTGCTCTGGTCGTGCAGAATTACGTAGGCTTTGATGGCCATGTCCTTGGAACCCTTTGGGTACAGCTTTACAAGGCAGATTTTTGAGCACGAGCAACCCCACTGACCTGGACCACAAACTTCTGTACAGGTTGTATTGACAACAGCCATATTAGAGTGATCTTCTCCCTCCCCGCCATCCTCTTGTGACAGTGAAGGAGCCTTGACTACTTGTGGTAATGGGCCAGGGTGCATGGCTGCATCATCATTGGTGCTACCGCATTCAGAGCATTTTACAGAATACTTGCATTCCCTGGCGAGGTGAGAAACGAAGAACAGCATTTGAAACATATTCCTTTCTCCTTGAGGAAGGCCTTTCTGTCGTCGAGGAGTTTGTTTCTGAACGTTCTGCATTTTTTCAAGGGGTGCGGTTTGTTGTGTAATGGACAGATTTTGTTAGGGTCATCACTGACTGCACACACGTCTGTTTTGTGAACTGAGATGGGTTTGTTGGTTTGGAAACTCTTCACAATGGATCTGTCTGGTTTCGCAGTTGTTGTAGCACTGCTTTGATGCATAAAGCTAGGATCATTTCGCTTCTTTGCTTAACGGCACACAAAGTTACAGAAATACTCGAAGGGAGGAAAGCGACCGTGATTTTCTTCTTTGTACCGTGACCCAGAAGTCACCCACTTGTCCTGAAGCCCATATGGAAGCTTATCTACGATTGGTGCGACTCCACGTGAAGTCAAGGTATGACAGACCTGTGAGATAACCATCTTCTTTAGCACTTTGGATTTCCATGAGCAAATCCCCGAGTTCATGTAATTTGGTGTGGTCTTTAGCTGAAAACCTAGGAAAACTGTTCAATCACTGAAACAGTGACCTTTCGATGATTTCTGCTGCAGCATAGCACTCACGTAGTCTTTCCCATGCTTTGTGTAAAGCAAGATTGGGGTTACTGACATGCACTGAGCGGATCCGTTTCACCATTTCGCCAGATTCCTTACCCAGCCATTTCGTCATGAGGTCCAATTCCTGGGTTGCTGTGAGGTGAACTTTACGAGCTGCACTGGTGAATGAGGAATACCATGACCGATAATTTTCAGGCTTATCGTCAAATTGGTACAGTCCTGAACTAACGAGGTCTCGCCGGGCTAAATACTGTGCCAAAGGCTCTGCCTGAGGTGGTGTGCTAGCTGGAGGAATGTATTGAACAATGTAAGGCTTAGCAGGTGCATTCATGATGGGGCTGGTCCTCCCAACTTCAGACAATCACACCTTCAGACAGATCAGATAGGTTAGTTGCAGATAAGTGCATACCATCAGCTTTCTCAGACTTTGGCTTGTTTTTGATAGACTGTGCGTGTGAAGTGTCTTTCGCAGCCGGGCTCCATGTCATGAAGCTGTTATGTGAGTCAGCATGAAATAGAGGAGCGACGGGCAAAGCTGAAAAGAGTGAAGAGGGAGAATGATTCTGTAGGTTGATTTGAGAATTGACATATTCACTGGTACGTTCAATTTTAACTTTCTCTGACTCAGATCCTCCTCTTTCCACTGCAGCATGCATTGCTAATTCAGCATCTTCCAGCACTTGTGCCTCCACAGCGGCTGCATCAGCTTCTCGTTGTAGCGTTAACACTTTCAACTCAGTGTCTATTCTTACTGTTTCTAACTGATTTTGAGCTTCTCTTGTGGCCTTTTCCATTTTCAGTTTAGCCTCTTGGCTGGCATATGATGCTCTCACTTTGGCGGCTTCAGCTCTGGCCCGGGCACGGGCTGCACTCGCCGATGATGCGGATGACTTGCCACTTTTTGTGCTGCACACAGACGCCTTGCTGCTTGTGGCCATCTTATCCACTTTAACATCAAATAATGCTTTTTCACTGTAGTGTTCTCGTGCAGTGTGTTGAAACTCTGACTAAACACCAAGTTAAACCGTAGCCAATGAAGACAGAGTCGTAGTAAGGTTGATCATTTACTGTCACTCTTCCTCATTAACATTTGCGGTGAAAACTGTAATGAAACAATACAACAATCTTCAGAATCCAGTGTCTTGACTAACATCGCATCATGAATGACTGTAACATAAGCATAAACTACTGTTCTCACTGTAGCAGCAGTTACAATGTCTATTAGTATCACAAACGCTTGTACACAATAGTACACAACTGTTTTAGCAACTTATCAAACATATTTTTAACAAAATCATTACTAATATATGATCTTTTACATGTCTAATGTAATATCAATGAACTTACAGCATTGCCTCTGTGATGCTTTTAGAGGATGCAATGGATTATTAGAGAGCACGCTATGTCTGTCTCATTGTTTTCATGAAGAACGGATCACTCACAGGAAGTGACTAAACAGGAAGTGATGTCATCACATGAAACAAATAATATAATTTCTTTACAAACGAGGTAGATAAAGGAAAAGTAATTATGAACTTCACATATTCACTTGAGAATATGTACCAAAAAATATTTAAGAACTATTTGAAAGTTACATTCCTTAAAGGGCAACACAATTATTCATTATGCATAATTCACATTAATTATGAACCTGTATACAGTAGTTCTTAGGAGTTCTCAGGATATATGAAAAAATAGTAGTTATTGGTTAGCTAATAGTGAACTACCAGTTTCAACTTAGCACTATTACTTACTAAATCGTTAATCAGAGTTTCTTGTTAATAATAGTAGTTACTACAGTGTTAATAGTGCATTAGTCACTTGTTCCTGTGTAGTTATTCATTAACGACGGAACAGGATTCTACAGTGTTACCTGATGTTTTTGAAAAAATGTTGCAGGTTATCCAAGTACATGTGCACATTATACTTTATACTGTATTATTGTAAACGTGAATGTGTAGCTACATCCTGTCCTTCAGAATCAGAGCAAACATCTTTCTCGATAATGACATTTATAGTTGTATGCAAATTGTGTGTTTTCTCTGTTCTCATTATTTTTGGTCTTACAGGCCTGCAGGTGCTCTAATGGTGAGTTTAATGGTGTTCAAAAGGGGAGTTTTCACAGAAATGCCACAGAAGAACCATTCTGAAAAATAAATAAATAAATAAAAATAATAATAAAAAAATGCTATAAGAACTTTTTTGTGGGAAGATTTCGTGGATGTTAAAGGTTCTTCATTGAAACACAGATGTCAATAAATCTTCTAAATTATTTAATTTTTAAGAGTGTAAGTTTGAATAATTCAATGAACAATATTTATTTGAATATTTTAGCTGCATCATTTGAAACTATAAATCAGATGCTTCAATGTTTGTTTTACTATTTTTAGTGCAAATTTAACATTAGTATTAGCTTATAAATTTAATTCACTGTCACTTTGAGAATTTGTCATTAAACTAACATTCATTTTGTAGCCATGATGAAAACATTATGATTTTCCCCCATAAGTGAAATAACTCAGAATATGAAAGCAGTGTCGTGCACCGTTAGGATGAAGTGATTGGCTGAACTCTGCTCCTCCCTCTTTCAGAGTTTCTCTTCTCTATATGAGTATCTCAGTCTCTCTGATTCTCTTCATCTCTCCTCTAAACTCAATCTGCTCATCAGTCGAGATGCTGATAATATTCTACTGCTTTATTCTCTCTCTTCTGTCATGTAAGTTACACATTTCACTCTAAACATGTTGTTCTCTCAGTGATGACAAGGTTAATGAAATTAATTTTATTCATTATAATTCTACAGCTGTCAGATGTGCAAAAGTGATCACACAGAAACCTCCTGTACTGACAGAAGAAAAAGGGAGATCTGTGACTATGGACTGTAACATTGAAAAGCACGAGGGTTATTATGTCAGCTGGTATAAACAGATTCCAAACACAGCTCCTCAGTTTGTGTTGAGATACTATCATGCTCACAGCGACTCTAGCTATGGAGATGGTTTTACCTCCAGCCGCTTCACATCTAAAACTACGTCAAATATTGATTATCAGCTGATCATCAGTAATGTGGATGTGGATGATTCTGCAGTGTATTACTGTGGCACATGGGACAGCTCTGTTAGTGAGGTGGTATCACAGTGATTCACAGCATGACAAAAACCTCCTCACTGCTCACATTCACTTCTGCTTTAACACACGTCACATGCTCTTGAATTCAATATATAATACGGACAGTTTTTACAGTTGTGCCATGATTGCTGTACACTTCATGAATATTTAAATCACATACACAATACACACATGTGTGGAAGCCTATAGTGATGAACCAGCCACCTGGAGGCATGCTGGAATGAATGTATTTATTTTGTTTAATAATTATTTACTTAAGAGGACAAATTCATGTAAAATTTAAACAGTAAAAGGAATGTTTTGATGGATACATGTGTAAATTTACTTTGGATGTTTGTTTTCTATATTCTATATTGAATTTAATTGAATTGAATGCCTTTATTGTCATTGTATTTCTCTGCATACAATGAAATTAGGAGCACTGCTCCTGACTGGTGTTAGAAAAACAAACATAACCACAGACAATAAATAAGACTATAAGACTGTACAGTACAATTTTACAGGGAAATACAGCAAGTGACTTGGTCATGATATTCACATTGAGCAATCTGAGTAAAGTGACCATTTATAGTATTGCACGTTGGCCTTCACATTGATATGCACAGTAAGTTTAAACAAAAGTACAATTTAAATGGAATGAGTAGCGATTTAGTGACTAGATATAGTATTGCACATTGACAGTGTATAGTATTGCTCATATATTATTGCACCTTTACTGCATATATAGTGTTATAGTGTTATATATTAAGGAAATATTTAGCATCTCAATAAAGGAAAAGAAAAGTTGTGCTCCAGAGAAGTATTTCTTCTAGTGGATGCAGTGAGCTGTGACTCTGATTCACCAACACACTTTTATGTTTTTCCATCTCAGCCATGGCTTTCATGTTTTATGAGGACTCTCCATAGACATTATATACTGTACAAACTTTATATTCTATCCCCTAAAAAAGTCCCACAAGGTCCGAAAATTCAAGATTTTACTAACATTGTGGGAACATTTTGTCAACACAAGTTTGCCTGGAACACACACACACACACACACACACACACACACACACACACACACACACAAACAGGCTTTGCATATAGTTCTATAATAAAGGTTCCTCTTTCAAATCTTTCACTTTTTCCGTATAATTTTATTTAATAAATTTTGGAACACACTGCAAGGGTTTTATTCACTGGTTATAAGATCCAATTTACACCACCGATTATTACAATATATTCCATAGAAAAAAAAACATACATTTTTAATTGCTGTATTACAGTTTTTCTCGATTGCTAACACACAATTCACAAAACAATTCACAATTTTCTCACAACTATAAACACAATCTCAAAACTACACACCAACTTGTGCAAACTTCAAACTTCCAGGTCAAAATCGAATAGTTTAGTCAAAAACATATTCTCTTTTGTCAGACTCAAACTTTGGCCTCAGATGATACACAAACCTGTCAAGTACACTGACTATTTTCCTGCCTAGAGAACACTAGTGAGATCAGTTCAATGACTGTTACAATATACGGCATAAATAGAGGGGTGCAGATACTGTAATATTCAGCAATAAACTTTAAGAAAAGTTTACTGTCATTACACTACTGTAAAGAGATCTTACAGTAAATGAAAAGCACTAGAAGAGAAAAGTTCAAAGACCAAACAACTGAATATACAGTAAACACACACTGGAATATACTTTCAGTTACTTTACAGAAATAAAAATATAAATAATGAATAAATAAACAAATAATTAAATCAATTAATTAATTAATTCATTCATTCAGCATCCCTTGCCAAATTGCATTACAACATTGGTAGTATCCTTACTTGTTAGAGTAGTTTCTTAGCCTTCTGACAAAAGACTTCTGTGCCTCGGGACAGTCGTCTCTCAGTTCTGCACAAATACAGTACATGTAAGGACTACCTGGCTACAAATCAATTCAACAGTAATGAGTTTGAGGGTGTACAACATGTGCTACAGTATTCACTGTACATAGAATAATAAAAGTTCCCTCATCTGAAGTACTGCTGCTATGTACTGTAATTACATTGTATAAGTAGTATTGAAACCTTGATATGAGCCTGTAGGCCAACTTCCCTCATGGTCAGTGCATGCAGAAGAACATGCTCAACTATCAACCTTTTTCTTGACGTAATAATGGGCGTGGCCATTTGCAAATTCTATGGGTCTAGCTTCTGGTCTCATCCGTGTCCAGCTATTTTTAGTTGTACAAAACAGTTCGTTTTTCTGCTTGATATTGAAAATTGGTGTGTCTTATCATGTTATTTTAATGTATTATCTTAATTATGAACACACTGGTTTGTAGTGCAAACAGTTTTACCGTTTACTGCACGTTGTTATTCTCTGCGTTATTTACCTAAAGCGGCTAATGAACCGGAAGTCTCACCCATAGGCTTACTTCTGCGTTGAAGAAAAAGGTGGATAGTGCTTTGTATTTCATCAGGAACAAATGACCTTTGACCTCACCCCCTTCATTTTTATTTTCCCCTCCAATTCCTCTTTGTCTCCCACTACCAGGATTCATTTTCCAAAACACATAATCACTTGTGCTCCTGTTCATATCGTTCTAAGACTCTGGCCTGTGTGTCATCAGTTTTGCTAATGTTCACAAAGGGATAAATGTGTGCTTTGAGTTCATTTTTTGATTCTTGAGTTAATTATATTGTGTGTTTGTGTTTTCTGAATGGTTAAACCTGTGCAAAATGATGGCGGTTTTGTGTCGAGTTTGGCAGAAAACACTGAGCGAACTGGAACGTATGTGCAAAGAGGTGAAATGTGTTAAAAGTTTTGAGAAACGTGTCTTTGTTTTGAGAACTGAAAGAATGGTTTGGAAAATTGGGCCAAATGAATCAGTTACAGTGTGTTAGCAATCGAGAAAAACTGTAATCCATTCTGGTCTGTGTTGAAGTGAGTGAGTGTGTCAGATGTGTTGAGTGTGTGTTGTGTGAGGTGGGCGGTCTTTCTCTTTACTGTCTTAAAGTCTCTCTCTGATCTGATCTGATCTCAGCATTATTCTACAGCACTGCTCATCTTCACACATCAACACCAAATCACAAGATGATCACAATATCCTGCGCTTTCTTCACTCTTCTGACCTGTAAGTGTTCATCAGATCTGAGGATTTGAAGTGATTTGACACTCAATCTCATGTAAAGGTTGTGTTTATTCTGCAGGTGTCGGTGGAGTGACTGTAGTGACTCAGAGTCCATTAATCACAGTCAGTAAAGGAGAAACAGCTCAACTGGACTGTAATCTGGGGACAGTAACTAATGTTGCTGGATGGTACAAACAGACTCCAGCAGGAGTTCCTCAGTTTGTGTTAGTGTTTTATCATGGCTGGAGCTCACCTACATATGGATCTGGTTTCTCTGCTCCTAAATTCACATCAACACATTCATCTCAGTCAGATTATCGTCTGATCATCAGTAATGTGGATGTGGATGATTCTGCAGTGTATTACTGTCAGACATATGACAGCTCTGTTAGTGAGGGGGTATCACAGCGATTCACAGCATGACAAAAACCTCCTCACTGCTCACATTCACTTCTGATTCTAGACAACAGATGAGAAGTAAGAACACTATTCATCTCAGATTCATGTTGAATTAAAAGCAAATCACATATCCTGTGAATATTTTGCAACTTCTTTAATAATCTCACCTGTAATTTAAGTCTTATGGTGCTTTATGATGCTTTTGTCCTGTTTGTATCTGGACAGTCACTGATCACTTCATGCTTTGATTAAATGTAAAAGAGCAGCTTGGATATTCTGCTAAATACCTTCTTCTGTGCTCCTCAGAAGACAGAAAGTCCCGTGGGTTTGTAATGTTTCCTTTAGTGTCCATCATCAGTAGATCCATGTGTTCATGTTCAGAGAGATTTATGAGCTTCATTCACTGTGATTGACTACAGCAGGATTCTCCACAGTCTCTGACACCTGCAGATAACAACAGCCACATATGAGATTGTGTTTCAAAGCACTTTAATACACAGCAGTCAAACACAACTAACAACTGATTGTGTTTGAATCTGAATCATTTCTCCATCAATTAAATGTGTAAAGCACACAGTCAGCTGACCTCGAGTGAGTGTTTCACTTCTGTTTGTGTCTCTTCACAGACTGAGGAGGTTTTTGTACGGCTGAACATATGAAATGTGTCACTGTGGTATTCGGACAAGGAACAAAACTCATTGTGAACGGTAAGTCATCTTTCCACGGCTATTACATTTTTTCTCACTGTATTACATATAGTCTACTCATTGTAGATATATAAACTCATTATTTTTTAGCTTACCTTTTTATTTCTTTACTGTTAAATGTGTGAATTCAGTCACAGACAGTTTTATCCAGAGCCTCCAGTAACCAGTCTTTCACTACAGCTTTAACTTTGATCTGTTTAGTATATTAGTTGTATTTTATATTCAGCAATTAGTAGTAGTATAGTATTGAACAGACATCAGCTTTGTGTTTAATTTAAGAGATTTTTAAAAATGATTTTTTGAAATCGTTTATGTACATTATTTGTGAAACAGCACATGAGAAATTGACCTGCAGTATATACCTAAAACTGTATACTGTAATACACCTAAAACTAATGAATTTTAATACACCTAAAAACTGAATTAATTGATAAACTATATGGAATATTTTGCTTTAAACAATCATCTGTCATACTGCAGGATCTTTGAAAACGAGCTGATGAAGACAGAGATAATTAAAACTACCATAAAGGTGTCAGCACTTAAAATATACACAGTGCTATATATATTCATGTACATTTTAACATAAAACAAAATTTTTAAATTGACAGTTTAAATTGTCAATCAATGACAAAACAACAATCAACTGATTTCTGTCTTTGAACAAATAATTTTTACTTAATTAATTATTAAATTATGTAAAAAAATAAAAATAAAAAAAGTTAAAAAAAAAGTAATTTATTTGTTTTATATGTGATATTTTAGAGATGTATAAAGTGTGAAATGCAGTCAGACTGTAATATGTGAGTTGTCTGGTGGAGATGTTGATGATGATCTGTGTTTAGATGCAGCAGCTGCTGCTCCTGAGCTGAACATCCTCCGTCCATCCAGAGAAGAGCTGAGCTCCAGTAAAGTCACTCTGGTGTGTCTGATCAGTCACATGTCTGGGGCTTTTGCTGATGTGCGTTGGCTTGTGAACGGGAACTCAGTTACTGAAGGCGTCTTCACTGGATCTGCTGAACAGCAGCCTGATAAGAAGTTCAAGACGAGCAGTTATTTAAGCATTGAGAGCTCAGAGTGGGACAAAGACACACAGCTGACATGTGAAGCGACTGCTGCCTCAAAAACCTCCAGAAAAAGCATCAAGAAATCTGACTGCAGCGACTGAACTGCTTGATTTATGTGAGAGTAATTCAGTCTGTTTGCGTAGAGTAGAAGAAAACATGGATAGAATCTAGCAAAAATAAAGAAAGTATTGGTTGCTTCATTCTCTGAATGTCATTTTATGTTTGAATGTACATTATTGTGCTTTATAAACTCAAATAAACTGCATGTTAATCAAACTTTTATGATTGCTTTGTATAATTTGTATGTCTTAATTTATTATTTTAGCATCAGCTTATTACGTCTATTTTGAAGTACTATTAAAAACAAACCATGTTTGCAATTAGAATACTGAACAATTTTAATTAATTATATTATTTAATTTAACAAATAGAAATAAATTATAATATTAATAATCGATAAAATAGTCTATTGAACACTAGAAACATGAAAGTCAAAGTCATTTGCTAATTACACAGGACAAATGCTATTTTGAAATAATCATATAATAATGCTATTAATTGAAGTGTTTTTTTAAATGTATCTTCTGAATAGATCTAAAAACACAGTGTTTAAGTTTATCTTCTATCAGATGCAGTGATCTGTGGAGATTTTCTTCAGTCCTGACACACAGGAAACACCTGCTGTTAGAATCAGCTCTATGTAAATGTGTTTGATTATATTCATATAACATACAGTATCTAATGTGACAGAGTCTGCAGGCAGAAAGCAGAAGTGAATGTGAGCAGTGAGGAGGTTTTTGTCATGCTGTGAATCGCTGTGATACCCCTCACTAACAGAGCTGTCATATGTCTGACAGTAATACACTGCAGAATCATCCACATCCACATTACTGATGATCAGACGATAATCTGATTTAGTTTTGTGATTTGAGTTGAATTTAGGAGAGGAGTAGCCGGATCCGTACGTAGGAGAACTGTTTGGATGGTAGAAATATAAGACAAACTGTGGAACTCCTCCATGGATCTGTTTATACCATCGAGCAGCACTATTAGTGACGGTGTCCAGATTACAGTCCAGTGTGGCCGTCTGTCCTTTACTCAGCGTGAGAACTGGAGGATTCTGGGTCACTACAATCACACCACTGACACCTGAAAAAGACAGAAACTAAAATGAGCTGAAACACTTGCTTTAGAAGAGTTTCATCAGCATGTTTGTGTGAGTAGATCTGCTCTCAGTGTTTTATGAAGCGCTGCACAGAGAGGAGAAACAGAGATATTAAAGAGAGGTTTGTGGGAGGAGCCTCTGACAGCCAATCACTGTCTGTGTCATATTCTGGAAAAAAAATCCTAATTAGCCACTTACAGGGCTGACAAAACCAAAGAGCAATAGAGGGTAAAATTAATGTTACTACGCCCATTAATTCCATATTTCATCTTTTTGATTTGTTGTATATGTGTTATTCTTGTTATGGTTGTTATTATTATTATGTACAAATAAAATAAAATAAAGCAAACTTCACCATCGGTTTACTCAATATTTATGCAATTTATTATTTTTGATGAAAACAAAACTTAGCCTTTTCTGTCAGTTCTTTCATCCTTAAACACTGACCATCATATAAAAGACTGGATTGCATATTTGATTTACATTACATTTTTTCACCCCAAAATGAAAATGTATTGAATATTCACTATATTCTGTGACTATTATTCACCCTCAGGTCATCTGATGTAGATGAGTTTGTTTCTTTATCAAAACAGATTTGGAGAAATGCAGAGTTACAGCGCAGAAGAGTTTTCTTTATTATCAGTGAACAATATGAGATGCTTCAAAATACTTTAATCTACAGCATCAACAACAATGAAGACGGTTTTTGATCAAGATAAAACAGCAAAATTAGTGTTTTTGTTTGAATCTGAAACATTTCTACATGAATTTAATGTGTAAAAGACACACTTGAGTGACCTTCTCATGACTTATGAAAGAGGAATTCAGCAGCTGACTTTTGTTTGGAAAATGATGGCTCCGTCCTGAAGTTGTTAACAACAGATTATTTTGCAAATAGTGATGGAAAGCTCATCTACAAATGAACAATAATAATGGATGAATGACATCAGCTGGTAAAAAAGATGCCAAACAAACAGTTTATCTTGTATCTCAAAGCTAGAAATCCTCATGCTGGAATAAAAAACCCTGCTTGATTATGAAGTTATTTCTTGACATCAACACTTAATCGCTGTAAGAGCAGTAATGAAGAGAGTTTGGGGTTAAAACTGTGTTTGAGTTCATGTTTTAGTTCAGGGTCTCGTGTCTCTGAAACTGCGGGAGGTTTTTGTTCGAGTGAAGACGTGAAATATAACACTGTGGTATTCGGACAAGGAACAAAGCTCAATGTGATCGGTAAGTTTTACTCTTGATTATTGTTCAGACACATTTTATTTGTTTTAATGTATTATTATTGGACAATTAAAACATAAATTACAATATTTTTGCTCAACTTTTGAGATTTTTGCGTTAATATATATACTGTATATATTTAAAATTAATCTTCAAAATAACATTCCAAAGTTGTACTTGATGGAAATCATTCTGAAGTGTGTGCAGATGTTTTTTAAGGCTTGTTATTTACTCAACCTCATATATATGTAGGTATAATATTTTTATTTGTTAATATACTTCTCATTTTCTGGTTAGTGTCAAAATAAGGATAAGTTCAGTATTAAAGTCTATATAATTTAGTATTCAATTTCCATTTATCATTTAAATGATCCTTTTACATACCAAGTAGTGATACATATATTATATTATATGATTGATTTATTTACTGTTGACTGTTTCCTGCAGACTTTCCTCTCACTCCTCCTGTTCTGAGTCTCTTGTCTCCGTCCGCTGAGGCTCTGAAGGAGAGTAAAGCTACACTCGTGTGTCTGGCTGAGGATATTTCAGTAGCTCTGGTGCACGTCACCTGGTCAGTCAATGGTCGCTCCGTTACAGATGGAGTCTGGAGCAGTCCTGCTGAGAAACAACAAGACAAAACCTTCAAAATGAGCAGCTATCTGACCATCGAGTCGTCTGACTGGACGGATAATAAAGATTTCTCTTGTGAAGTGTCAGTGGGATCAAAATTCACTAAGAAAAGTATCTCAGTTTCACAGTGTTGAAAAACTGTCTGAATGAAAATGTCAGATGTTTTGTCTTTTTATTTCTGTTCATGTTATACAAACTGTGTGACTTTAGCACTTCATATCTGACAATGACAAAGTACTTAAATTTTTGTGTTTGGTTCTGCAATTAAAAATCTTTGGCATGACATTTGTTTGCATTTTCTTTCATGCAGCTCATTCGTGACTCTCGCTCAGGATACACCTGCACCATGTGCCTCATATTTTTAGCTTTATGTAAATCAGTTCCCCTGAGCTCATCATAATTGAAACACACAAACTTAGTCTGTTTAGAAATCACCAGATGCACAGACAACAGTGAAATATGTGCTATTAAGTGCTGAGATTACTTACAAATTGTAGTCGGTTACTGATTCCACATTACATGGCAAAAATAGCAATCAGACTACTTTTTGATTACTTTTGATCTAACACATTTATCACATTGATTTAAATATGATAATCTTGTACCATATTGATATAAAAATACAAAGAGAGAGAAAATATATTCCATTCGTTGTTCTAATAACATAAAGTGCATTAAACATTACATTACGTCAAGGTTTCCCAAACTGGGGTTTGTGAAGGAACTGCAGGGGTTTGTGAGTTTAAAGAAAAGCTAATCATTAAATCATAAAAATCATGTAAAACTAAAATAAATAATTTTACAATAACAACATCAAAATAAAACACTTACTAAAAAGATGAAATATTTAGTTTACCTGCACTTCATATGATCATTAATAACATCAATGTTAGCTTACATGCATTCGGTCGTTTTACACGACAAGCTTTTCTTGCTGTTTTGCCGTCTGCCACGAGTCGAGTGCACAGACAGGTGCTTTTCACACTTTTCAAACCTGGACCAAGATATTTCATGAATTTCATTCATAGATCAAGCTAGTCTACTTCTAATGGATTACACACAAGACTGTCTTCTAGGGGTTTGTTGGAGTAGCTGACTAGTAATTTATTTGGTCCTTTAGTAGTGTGCTGAGGCGGCCTTGTGGGCCACTGATCTACTCTGATGTGTGTCAGTATGAAGTTAAAGACCACTGTTGTTTCGGCCAGTGAAACATAAACCAAAAAATTACTTGGTGCATCAAGTGTTTGTTCCCAGCCTTGTCCTCAGCGACAGACACATGACCCATGGGACCCCTCAGAGCGCCCCGAGCCCCGTGTCCATGAATCAGACCTGGATCTCCCCTGCACCTGCTACAAACTTCACCTTCTAGTTAACAACTTGACCACTAGATGCTAAATATACTACATACCTCGAGCAGAAGTCCCTCAGGCAATCACAATGACTCATATCATAAATCCCAGTACATAAAGCACAAATCCAAAGCCTTTCATACATTTTTATTATATTCTCACACCAGAATGACAGATAAAAGCGATTTTGGGGCCAATAATTTAAGCAGCAAAATGTAAAGTATGAATAATGATTTTGTAATATTGGGTATTGACTGTTGAATGAATAGACCTCCAGCAAGAGAAAGTACTTACCGTGGTGTTCAGACTGAATTGATGCCACAAACTAACAGAATGTGAGACTGTTGCACATGTTGCTCATCAAATACAAGAATGAAGATGAAAATGAACGACACGTCTGGTTTGTGTTTGTTTATGGTTCATGTTCTCCATCTTATTTCTTATACATATGGTATATATATATATATATAGTACTAGTGAAATATTTGGACGCACATACTCATAATTCATTCAGACTTTTCTCCACATTTTAGAAAACTATGAAATAACACAAACTGAAAAATGGAAATTGAGTGACCAAAATGTTATATAAAAACAGAAAGCATGCTCTAGACCAGAGATTCCCAAACCAGCGCCTGCAGGCCAATGTTTGCCCCGTCCCGTCATATCATAAGAGTCATAAGAGTGTTAAAAAACAGAAAAAAAAACCTTGCCACTGAAGACTGACTTCATTTCAAATTTATCTTTTTAATTTTTATTTTTGCATCAAAATGTAGATGATATAAAATAGTTGGACAAGTAATAATTTTAATATAAAATAGTTGGACATTGCAGCATTTACTTTCAACTCTCAATCAAGTTTGATTTTTGTCCTCTTATTGAACAGTTTGTAATCTTAGTGAACATCTCTGAGCTCTGCTCTCACGTCTGGCATCTTTTACAACACGCTCCTAAAAATATAAAAGCACTTAAGTTAAAAGAAGGTCAACTTTTTAAATAACGAGTCTCTAGATCTTGTATTTTTTCCTCATTCTAAACATGTCTCACTTTTGTCAAAGCAAAATCACGTGTGAACTGCCTCTTATATTTTAGATTCTTTAACTTGAATAAGAGCAATATACCAATACTCTAACAATACAATACTGTATACTGTATCTTCGGTGGAGCACATGAGATCTGAGAGCTTACAGTGAAGAGAAAGATTCAAGTGTGACAACATGCTTTTATTGTGTGGAAATGAACTTCATAATAAACTGTTGAACAGAGCACAGAAGTCATACGGGTTTGGAACGACACGACGGTCATCAAAAGTCCTCCACTGAGGACCGTGGGACTGATCCGAGCTCACACAGCACTGAGAGGACTGAACATCACAAGCTATCTTCTTCACGTCACGTTTGTCTGAAGTTTGTTCACTGTGAGCTGTGGTTTAATATTCTCTGCACTCATCTATCCTGTATCATGAGAGCGGTTTGAAAACAGCCAGCTGAGCAGCTCCTGAAGGCCCTGTCCGGAGCGAGCGCTGATCTCTAGTGTTGAGACCGACTGAGGCGCAGCTTTAATAACGTCATCCATCCTGAACAACGCCTTCAGCTCCACAAGAGACATGGTGCAAGGAAGATCCCTGAGGAAAGGTTCACATGAATTAGTGCTGGATTTATTCAGTTAAATCAACAAGCGCGAGTGAAGTCAGCGGACCTCTTGTTGAAGAGCACGAGTACAGCAGCAGACTGCAGCGGCTCCGCAGAGAGAACAGACAGCAGCTGGACACAAGACGACGAGATCTGGACAATGTTGGCACAGTCCACCACAAACTGAAATCAGTTAAGAACAGATGGATATCACACATGAAGAGAAACCGGCTCTCTCAAGGACTCTTTACAGAAATGAAGACAAATCCAGACAAAACTTAAGATTTTTTTTTTTCTGTCACAACATTTTTCTGTCACATTTAACTTAATATTATTCATTCTTTTTTTTTTTCTTTAAATTTTACAGGCTCAAAGCAGATGGACCTTCTCTTGTAAAGCAAGCCCAAACTGGACATCTAGCTGACGGAGAGTGAATTTCTGACTCTCACTATAACACATCTGCAATCTGAGAAGTATTTTGGCCAAATGGGCCCCATACAGCCTCCCAGCTCTCGAACTGTTATCTTCCTCTTCCGGAGGATGAGGTCTGTGAGGTTGGTGCCAACCTAAAAAACAACAACAAACAAAACACACACACGTTTACTTAGCTATATCACCGGGGACATTACATAGACTTCTATTGTTTTTATACACAGATAGTTATAGAGTTTATAAACTAATCCTAATCCTCACAAAAGACTCTCTGCATTTCTACAATTTAAATTATGTTTATTTTTATGCCAGTTTTACAAATGAAGATGTCCCCAAAGGGAAGATTTTGGAGATTTTGTCAGGTTTAGCTCACTTTTGGGTACAAATTTGTCCCCAATCTACTTTATTTGATCCCTCAGACAGATTGTTTATCTCGTATAGCGAGTGAAATCTCAGAAAAGCTGTGTTTTGCTGACAGGGCATCATTATTGAGCAGCTCACCGTGGACAGCGTGACAGGCGCTTCACCCAAATCCGCCTGTGCTCCCATCTGACACAACTGTTAGTCCAGATAAAGAAGACATACTCACTAACAGCAGAAAACAGTGTTTAATGACAGCTGTAGTGAACTACATCAAGAGAAGCACAGCATGCAGTCTGTCTAAGTTAAGTGAAGTGTAATCAGCTGCTGAAGGATATTCTGTAGTCGCTTCAGTAAAAGTGTTTTTCCGACTCCAGCTGCTCCGAGCAATAAACACATCGCAGCGACACTTAACCTGAAATTACTTCATCAACACGAGACAAGAGCAGATCTCTGTTTTAAAACGACTGACTCCTAATCATTACATGGATATGTTTCCTGTGTCGCCACGGCAACGACGCTGTTTACACAATAAAAGTCTCCGTGAATGATTATTATTTTAGTGATTGGCGCCCTCCAGTGTCTGAAGAAGATTGACTCTGTTACACAAAGAACTTATTATTATTACTTCGGGCTTCAATACTCTGTCTACATGACATTAGTTTGCAGAAACTAGCAGTAAATTCTGTATAATATCTATTATTGTTATAACAGTATGTAAACCATTAGCGATATACAGTAGCTACTGTACAGCCTTCCACTGTTTTAAATTGTGTATGAAAAAAGTAAACATTTTTACAGGATAAGCGTGTTAAACTGTAGTAGGCTGCACTCTGTTTTCATCTAAACCATCTAAATCTCATTGCATGTGTAATTCAGTTAGTGTTGTTATCATCTTGGAAATAAAAATATGTCTTGGTTCATTCGTCACACACATGCTCTAACAGCTATTTGACTTTAACCTTCAAACAAATCTGTTCAAGATAATGTAAAGATTGACTAAAGCTGTATTACAGCAAACCAGGAAGACAAAACTGTAGCTAGTTACTGTAAGTGCATTGCATTGTGGTACACATGCAGTAACCAGTATAGGCTGCTGATGTTTTTGACAAATGTAGCAGGTTATCCAAGTACATGTGCACATTATACTTTATACTGTATTATAGTAAATATGAACCTGAGCGTACATGTGTATCTACATCCTGTCCTTCAGAATCAGAGCAAACATCTTTCTCGATAATGACATTTAGTTGTATGCAAATTGTGTGTTTTCTCTGTTCTCATTATTTATGGTCTTACAGGCCTGCAGCTGCTCTAATGGTGAGTTTAATGGTGTTCAAAAGGGGAGTTTTCACAGAAATACCACAGAAGAACCATTCTGAAAAAAACCCCCCAATAATAATAATTAAAAAAAATCTGCTATAAGAACTTTTTGTGGAATGGAAAAATTTCATGGATGTTAAAGGTTTTTCCTGGAAACAGATGCCAATAAATCTTCTAAATAATTTAATGTTTAATAGTGTAAGTTTGAATAATTCAATGAACAATATTTATTTGAATATTTTAGCTGCATCATTTGAAACTATAAATCAGATGCTTCAATGTTTGTTTTACTATTTTTAGTGCAAATTTAACATTAGCTTATAAATTTAATTCACTGTCACTTTGAGAATTTGTCATTAAACTAACATTCATTTTGTAGCCATGATGAAAACATTATGATTTTCCCCCATAAGTGAAATAACTCAGAATATGAAAGCAGTGTCGTGCACCGTTAGGATGAAGTGATTGGCTGAACTCTGCTCCTCCCTCTTTCAGAGTTTCTCTTCTCTATATGAGTATCTCAGTCTCTCTGATTCTCTTCATCTCTCCTCTAAACTCAATCTGCTCATCAGTCGAGATGCTGATAATATTCTACTGCTTTATTCTCTCTCTTCTGTCATGTAAGTTACACATTTCACTCTAAACATGTTGTTCTCTCAGTGATGACAAGGTTAATGAAATTAATTTTATTCATTATAATTCTACAGCTGTCAGATGTGCAAAAGTGATCACACAGAAACCTTCAGTACTGACAGAAGAAAAAGGCAGATCTGTGACTATGGACTGTAACATTGAAAAGCACGAGGGTTATCATGTCAGCTGGTATAAACAGATTCCAAACACAGCTCCTCAGTTTGTGTTGAGATACTATCATGGTCACAGCGCCCCTGACAAATATGGAGATGGTTTTACCTCCAGCCGCTTCACATCTAAAACTACGTCAAATATTGACTATCAGCTGATCATCAGTAATGTGGATGTGGATGATTCTGCAGTGTATTACTGTGGCACATGGGACGGCTCTGCTAGTGAGGGGGTATCACAGTGATTCACAGCATGACAAAAACCTCCTCACTGCTCACATTCACTTCTGCTTTAACACACGTCACATGCTCTTGAATTAATATAATACAGAGTTGTGCCATGATTGTCCTCATAAACTATGTTTATGTTGTAATACCCATGTTATTATACACATAAACCATGTGGTCAACCACACACACACACACACACACACACACACACACACACAAACACAGGAGTTTGTATACAGTTCTATGTAAATGACATATTTTAAAAGGTTTCTCTTTCATATCTTTCACTTTTTCCATATAATTTAATTGAATCCATTTTGTAAGACACTGCAAGGGTTTTAATCACTGGTGATAAGATCCCATGGTAACACTTTAGAATACTGTTCCATCATTAATGAATAACTACACAAGAACACATGAGTAACGCAATATTATCACTCTAGTAACTACTAGTAACTAACAAGCAACTCTGATTAATGAATTAGTAAGTAATAGTGCTTAGTCGAATGTGGTAGTTCACTATTAGCTAATGAGTAACTATTATTTTTTTTCATACCTCCCTAAGAACTACTGTATACAGGTTGATAATTAATATGAATAATACATAATGTATTATCAATTCTCAAGTAAAGGTCATGGTAACCCACTAGTAATGACTCAAGTATTACCAAATTCTTCAGAAGGAATTACTAATTATTTGGATCAGTTTTCTAAAGTGAAGATTGTGATAACTCCCTAGTAATGACTGAAGTCACTGTAAACTTTTGAGGTTTTTGTAAGGTTCTGGTTAGTAATTCATTTTGCTAGATTTGGTAACATTTAAATCATTACTAGTGGGTTACCGTGATCTTCACTTTAGAATACTGATCCAAATAATTAGTAGTTTCTTCAGAAGGATGTAGTAACACTTGAGTCATTACTATCCAAAACCTTACATATATCTCAAAAGCTCACAATGACATCAGTCAATATTAGGAAGTTATGATGATCTTCACTTTAGTATACTGATCCAAGTAATTAGTAGTTCATTTAGAAGGATTTGGTAATTCTTGAGTCATTACTAGTGGGTTACCATGATCTTCATTTTAGAATGAATTATTGTAGTGTTCTCGTGCAGTGTGTTGAAACTCTGACTAAACACCAAGTTAAACCGTAGCCAATGAAGACAGAGTCGTAGTAAGGTTGATCATTTACTGTCACTCTTCCTCATTAACATTTGCGGTGAAAACTGTAATGAAACAATACAACAATCTTCAGAATCCAGTGTCTTGACTAACATCGCATCATGAATGACAAACATAAGCATAAACTACTGTTCTCACTGTTGCAGCAGTTACAATGCCTATTAGTATCACAAACGCTCGTACACAATAGTACACAACTGTTTTTAGCAACTTATCAAACATATTTTTAACAAAATCATTACTAATATATGATCTTTTACATGTCTAATGTTATATCAATGAACTTACGACATTGCCTCTATGATGCTTTTTAGTGGATGCGATGGATTATTATAGAGAGCACGCTATCTCTGTCTCATTGTTTTCATGCAGAATGGAGCACTCACAGGAAGTGACTAAACAGGAAGTGATGTCATCACATGAAACAAATAATATAACTTCTTTACAAACGAGGTAGATAAAGGAAAAGTAATTATGAACTTCACATATTCACTTGAGAATATGTACCAAAAAATATTTTAAGAACTATTTGAAAGTTACATTCCTTAAAGGGTAACACAATTATTCATTATGCATAATTCACATTAATTATGAACCTGTATACAGTAGTTCTTAGGAGTTCTCAGGATATATGAAAAAAATAGTAGTTATTGGTTAGCTAATAGTGAACTACCAGTTTCAACTTAGCACTATTACTTACTAAATCGTTAATCAGAGTTTCTTGTTAATAATAGTAGTTACTACAGTGTTAATAGTGCATTAGTCACTTGTTCCTGTGTAGTTATTCATTAACGACGGAACAGGATTCTACAGTGTTACCTGATGTTTTTGACAAATGTTGCAGGTTATCCAAGTACATGTGCACATTATACTTTATACTGTATTATTGTAAACGTGAATGTGCAGCTACATCCAGTCCTTCAGAATCAGAGCAAACATCTTTCTCGATAATGACATTTATAGTTGTATGCAAATTGTGCGTTTTCTCTGTTCTCATTATTTTTGGTCTTACAGGCCTGCAGGTGCTCTGGAGTTTAATGGTGTTCAAAGGAGTTTTCACAGAAATGCCACAGAAGAACCATTCTGAAAAATAAATAAATAAATAAAAATAATAATAAAAAAATGCTATAAGAACTTTTTTGTGGGAAGATTTCGTGGATGTTAAAGGTTCTTGAAACACAGGTTTTTCCTGGAAACAGATGCCAATAAATCTTCTAAATTATTTAATTTTTTAAGAGTGTAAGTTTGAATAATTCAATGAACAATATTTATTTGAATATTTTAGCTGCATCATTTGAAACTATAAATCAGATGCTTCAATGTTTGTTTTACTATTTTTAGTGCAAATTTAACATTAGTATTAGCTTATAAATTTAATTCACTGTCACTTTGAGAATTTGTCATTAAACTAACATTCATTTTGTAGCCATGATGAAAACATTATGATTTTCCCCATAAGTGAAATAACTCAGAATATGAAAGCAGTGTCGTGCACCGTTAGGATGAAGTGATTGGCTGAACTCTGCTCCTCCCTCTTTCAGAGTTTCTCTTCTCTATATGAGTATCTCAGTCTCTCTGATTCTCTTCATCTCTCCTCTAAACTCAATCTGCTCATCAGTCGAGATGCTGATAATATTCTACTGCTTTATTCTCTCTCTTCTGTCATGTAAGTTACACATTTCACTCTATTTTCTCTCAGGGCTGTCACGGTTGATAAAACTGATTTTATTTACTGTAATTCTACAGCTGTCAGATGTGCAAAAGTGATCACACAGAAACCTCCTGTACTGACAGAAGAAAAAGGGAGATCTGTGACTATGGACTGTAACATTGAAAAGGCAGAGAATTATTATGTCAGCTGGTATAAACAGATTCCAAACACAGCTCCTCAGTTTGTGTTGAGATACTATCATGGTCACAGCGCCCCTGACAAATATGGAGATGGTTTTACCTCCAGCCGCTTCACATCTAAAACTACGTCAAATATTGACTATCAGCTGATCATCAGTAATGTGGATGTGGATGATTCTGCAGTGTATTACTGTAACACATGGGACGGCTCTGTTAGTGAGGTGGTATCACAGTGATTCACAGCATGACAAAAACCTCCTCACTGCTCACATTCACTTCTGCTTTAACACACGTCACATGCTCTTGAATTCAATATATAATATGGACAGTTTTTACTGTTGAGCCATGATTGCTGTACACTTCATGAATATATATTTAAATCACACACACTACACACACATGTGTGGAAGCCTATAGTGATGAACCAGCCACCTGGAGGCATGCTGGAATTAATGTATTTATTTTGTTCAATAATTATTTACTTAAGAGGACAAATTCATGTAAAATTTAAACAGTAAAAGGAATGTTTTGATGGATACATCTGTAAATTTACTTTGGATGTTTGTTTTCTAAATTCTATATTGAATTGAATTGAATGCCTTTATTGTCATTGTATTTCTCTGCATACAATGAAATTAGGAGCACTGCTCCTGACTGGTGTTTGAAAAACAAACATAACCACAGACAATAAATAAGACTATAAGACTGTACAGTACAATTTTACAGGTAAATACAGCAAGTGACTTGGTCATGATATTCACATTGAGCAATCTGAGTAAAGTGACCATTTATAGTATTGCACGTTGGCCTTCACATTGATATGCACAGTAAGTTTAAACAAAAGTACAATTTAAATGGAATGAGTAGCGATTTAGCGACTAGATATACTATTGCACATTGACAGTCAAGTCAAGTCAAGTCACCTTTATTTATATAACGCTTTTACAATACAGATTGTGTCAAAGCACTTAACAGTATCAAATTGGAGGATAGAGTGTCAGTAATGTATAATGATAAGATTAAACACTCAATTTTCAGTTAAAGGCATTTCATTATTGAATTCAGAGATGTCATTGTCTAGCTCAGTTTAGTTTAAATAGTATCTGTGCAATCAAATCGGCGATAATCGCTAGAAATTAAGTGTCCCCAACTGAGCAAGCCAGAGGCGACAGCGGCAAGGAACCAAAACTCCCTCTGTGACAGAATGGAGAAAAAAAAAAACGTTGGGAGAAACCAGGCTCAGTCTTGGGGCCAGTTCTCCTCTGACCAGACGAAACCCGCAGTTCAAAAGTTTATATTTCTATTTTAATTTTGTTGCAAATTCTAACAATAGTAGTATTATGTAGTTAGGTATTTTATTATATTTTAGTTATTTTGTTATTTTTGGTTGATATATCTGGGGATATGTCTCTGGGGGTCATCCGGGCGTCCTGGTCTCCGCCGACGATCAGGGCTGTAGACATCACCTCCCGGCGCCGACCCACCATCTGATCGGACACGGACCGAGAAACAGACTAGGAAAGAAACAGACAAACATTAGCGTAGATGCCATTCAACTTACGATGTAACGAGTACATCGTGTGTTATGGGGAGTGTTCCGGTTCGGTTGATCTAATTAATGCAGCCTAACAATCCTTTAACAGATTTGAATAATAGAAGCGTATTAGTGTGTTATGTGTACGCCAGGCTAAAGAGATGGGTCTTTAATCTAGATTTAAACTGACAGAGTGTGTCTGCCTCCCGAACAGTGTTAGGTAGACTGTTCCAGAGTTTGGGTGCTAAATAGGAATAGGATCTGCCGCCCGCAGTCGATTTTGATATTCTAGGTATTATCAAACGGCCAGAGTTTTGAGAACGCAGCGGACGTGGAGGACTATAATGCGATAAGAGCTCGCTCAAGTACTGAGGAGCTAAACCATTCAGGGCTTTATAAGTAATTAACAAGATTTTAAAATCTATCCGATGCTTGATAGGGAGCCAGTGCAGTGTTGACAGAACTGGGCTAATATGGTCATATTTCCTGGTTCTAGTAAGGACTCTAGCTGCTGCATTTTGGACTAACTGTAGTTTGTTGATCAAGCGTGCAGAACAACCACCCAATAAAGCATTACAATAGTCTAACCTTGAGGTCATAAACGCATGAATTAACATTTCTGCATTTGACGTTGAGAGCATTGGTCGCAATTTAGATATGCTTTTGAGATGAAAAATGCAGTTTTACAGATGCTAGAAACATGGCTTTCAAATGACAGATTGCTATCGAACAGCACACCTAGGTTCCTGACTGATGAAGAAGAATTGACAGAGCAGCCGTCAAGTGTTAGATAATGTTCTAGGTTACATGTGGGGTTTTAGGTCCGATAATTAACACCTCTGTTTTTTCAGAATTTAGCAGTAAAAATTACTCGTCATCCAGTTTTTATATCGACTATGCATTCCGTTAGTTTCTCAATTTGGTGTGTTTCACCGGCCGCGAAGAAATATAGAGCTGAGTATCATCAGCATAACAGTGAAAGCTAACACCATGTCTCCTGATAATATCTCCCAAGGGTAACATATAGGCGTGAAAAGTAACGGCCCTAGTACTGAGCCTTGAGGTACTCCATACTGCACTTGTGATCGATATGATACCTCTTCATTCACTGCTACGAACTGATGGCAGTCAGATAAGTACGATTTGAACCATGCTAAGGCACTTCCACTAATGCCAACAAAGTTTTGTAGTCTATTCAAAAGAATGTTGTGGTCGATAGTGTCGAACGCAGCGCTAAGATCCAGTAGAACTAATAAAGAGATACAACCACGATCAGATGATAGAAGCAGGTCATTTGTAACTCTAATGAGAGCAGTCTCAGTACTATAGTACAGTGAGAGTATTGTACTATATATTATTGCACCTTTACTGCAGATATAGTGTTATAGTGTTATATATTAAGGAAATATTTAGCATCTCAAAAAAGGAAAAGAAAAGTTGTGCTCCAGAGAAGTATTTCTTCTAGTGGATGCAGTGAGCTGTGACTCTGATTCACCAACACACTTTTATGTTTTTCCATCTCAGCCATGGCTTTCATGTTTTATGAGGACTCTCCATAGACATTATATACTGTACAAACTTTATATTCTATCCCCTAAAAAAGTCCCACAAGGTCCGAAAATTCAAGATTTTACTAACATTGTGGGAACATTTTGTCAACACAAGTTTGCCTGGAACACACACACACACACACACACACACAAACATTCACACACACACACACACACACACACACACACACACACACACACACACACACACACACACACACACACACACACACACACACACACACACACACACACACACACACACACACACAAACAGGCTTTGCATATAGTTCTATAATAAAGGTTTCTCTTTCAAATCTTTCACTTTTTCCGTATAATTTTATTTAATCAATTTTGGAACACACTGCAAGGGTTTTATTCACTGGTTATAAGATCCAATTTACACCACCGATTATTACAATATATTCCATAGAAAAAAAAACATACATTTTTAATTGCTGTATTACAGTTTTTCTCGATTGCTAACACACAATTCACAAAACAATTCACAATTTTCTCACAACTATAAACACAATCTCAAAACTACACACCAACTTGTGCAAACTTCAAACTTCCAGGTCAAAATCGAATAGTTTAGTCAAAAACATATTCTCTTTTGTCAGACTCAAACTTTGGCCTCAGATGATACACAAACCTGTCAAGTACACTGACTATTTTCCTGCCTAGAGAACACTAGTGAGATCAGTTCAATGACTGTTACAATATACGGCTTAAATTGAGGGGTGCAGATACTGTAATATTCAGCAATAAACTTTAAGAAAAGTTTACTGTCATTACACTACTGTAAAGAGATCTTACAGTAAATGAAAAGCACTAGAAGAGAAAAGTTCAAAGACCAAACAACTGAATATACAGTAAACACACACTGGAATATACTTTCAGTTACTTTACAGAAATAAAATATAAATAATGAATAAATAAACAAATAATTAAATTAATTAATTAATTCATTCATTCAGCATCCCTTGCCAAATTGCATTACAACATTGGTAGTATCCTTACTTGTTAGAGTAGTTTCTTAGCCTTCTGACAAAAGACTTCTCTGCCTCGGGACAGTCATCTCTCAGTTCTGCACAAATACAGTACATGTAAGGACTACCTGGCTACAAATCAATTCAACAGTAATGAGTTTGATGGTGTACAACATGTGCTACAGTATTCACTGTACATAGAATAATAAAAGTTCCCTCATCTGAAGTACTGCTGCTATGTACTGTAATTACATTGTATAAGTAGTATTGAAACCTTGAGATGAGCCTGTAGGCCAACTTCCCTCATGGTCAGTGCATGCAGAAGAACATGCTCAACTATCAACCTTTTTCTTGACGTAATAATGGGCGCGGCCATTTGTAAATTCTATGGGTCTAGCTTCTGGTCTCATCCGTGTCCAGCTATTTTTAGTTGTACAAAACAGTTAGTTTTTCTGCTTGATATTGAAAATTGGTGTGTCTTATCATGTTATTTTAATGTATTATCTTAATTATGAACACACTGGTTTGTAGTGCAAACAGTTTTACCGTTTACTGCACGTTGTTATTCTCTGCGTTATTTACCTAAAGCGGCTAATGAACCGGAAGTCTCACCCATAGGCTTACTTCTGCGTTGAAGAAAAAGGTGGATAGTGCTTTGTATTTCATCAGGAACAAATGACCTTTGACCTCACCCCCTTCATTTTTATTTTCCCCTCCAATTCCCCTTTATCTCCCACTACCAGGATTCATTTTCCAAAACACATAATCACTTGTGCTCCTGTTCATATCGTTCTAAGACTCTGGCCTGTGTGTCATCAGTTTTGCTAATGTTCACAAAGGGATAAATGTGTGCTTTGAGTTCATTTTTTGATTCTTGAGTTAATTATATTGTGTGTTTGTGTTTTCTGAATGGTTAAACCTGTGCAAAATGATGGCGGTTTTGTGTCGAGTTTGGCAGAAAACACTGAGCGAACTGGAACGTATGTGCAAAGAGGTGAAATGTGTTAAAAGTTTTGAGAAACGTGTCTTTGTTTTGAGAACTGAAAGAATGGTTTGGAAAATTGGGCCAAATGAATCAGTTACAGTGTGTTAGCAATCGAGAAAAACTGTAATCCATTCTGGTCTGTGTTGAAGTGAGTGAGTGTGTCAGATGTGTTGAGTGTGTGTTGTGTGAGGTGGGCGGTCTTTCTCTTTACTGTCTTAAAGTCTCTCTCTGATCTGATCTGATCTCAGCATTATTCTACAGCACTGCTCATCTTCACACATCAACACCAAATCACAAGATGATCACAATATCCTGCGCTTTCTTCACTCTTCTGACCTGTAAGTGTTCATCAGATCTGAGGATTTGAAGTGATTTGACACTCAATCTCATGTAAAGGTTGTGTTTATTCTGCAGGTGTCGGTGGAGTGACTGTAGTGACTCAGAGTCCATTAATCACAGTCAGTAAAGGAGAAACAGCTCAACTGGACTGTAATCTGGGGACAGTAACTAATGTTGCTGGATGGTACAAACAGACTCCAGCAGGAGTTCCTCAGTTTGTGTTAGTGTTTTATCATGGCTGGAGCTGACCTACATATGGATCTGGTTTCTCTGCTCCTAAATTCACATCAACACATTCATCTCAGTCAGATTATCGTCTGATCATCAGTAATGTGGATGTGGATGATTCTGCAGTGTATTACTGTCAGACATGGGACAGCTCTGTTAGTGAGTGGGTATCACAGCGATTCACAGCATGACAAAAACCTCCTCACTGCTCACATTCACTTCTGATTCTAGACAACAGATGAGAAGTAAGAACACTATTCATCTCAGATTCATGTTGAATTAAAAGCAAATCACATATCCTGTGAATATTTTGCAACTTCTTTAATAATCTCACCTGTAATTTAAGTCTTATGGTGCTTTATGATGCTTTTGTCCTGTTTGTATCTGGACAGTCACTGATCACTTCATGCTTTGATTAAATGTAAAAGAGCAGCTTGGATATTCTGCTAAATGTCTCCTTCTGTGCTCCTCAGAAGACAGAAAGTCCCGTGGGTTTGTAATGTTTCCTTTAGTGTCCATCATCAGTAGATCCATGTGTTCATGTTCAGAGAGATTTATGAGCTTCATTCACTGTGATTGACTACAGCAGGATTCTCCACAGTCTCTGACACCTGCAGATAACAACAGCCACATATGAGATTGTGTTTCAAAGCACTTTAATACACAGCAGTCAAACACAACTAACAACTGATTGTGTTTGAATCTGAATCATTTCTCCATCAATTAAATGTGTAAAGCACACAGTCAGCTGACCTCGAGTGAGTGTTTCACTTCTGTTTGTGTCTCTTCACAGACTGAGGAGGTTTTTGTACGGCTGAACATATGAAATGTGTCACTGTGGTATTCGGACAAGGAACAAAACTCATTGTGAACGGTAAGTCATCTTTCTACTGTTATTACATTTATTCTCACTGTGTTACATATAATCTACTCATTGTAGATATATAAACTTGTTTTTTAAAAATATTTTTAGTTTATATTGTTGTTTATTTTCAGTTAAATGTGTGAATTCAGTCACAGACAGTTTTATCCAGAGCCTCCAGTAACCAGTCTTAAAATATACAGAAAAGACTTTGATCTGTTTTCTGTCTAGTTGTATGTTACAAACTGTTCTTCTGTTGTGATTTAAGGACCATCAGATTTGTGTTTAACTTGACAGAGTTTTTTTTTTTTTCAAATCCTTTTTTCAATAATTTATGTACAGTATTGGTGAAACATGAGAAATTGACCTGCAGTGTGACATGCTGTAATACACCTAAAACTATGTTTCGTTAATTATTATACATGCAGCTTTTATTAATTAATTGATATACTACATGGAATATTTTGACTTGAAAAATCATTTGTCAAACTGCAGGATCACTGAAAATGAGTTGGTGAAGACAGATATAATTAAAAATGGTATAAAAAGTGTCAGCACTTAAAATATACACATACCATATATATTCATGTACATTTTAACCTAAAACAGAAATCCAACATGCATCTTTGCCAAAGACATTTAAATGTGCATATGTTAAAATTACAATCGTTTTCTGTCTTTGAGCAAATAATTATGTTACTTAATTGTTAAATGATGTAAGAGAAGATCAACTGTTTACATGTTGATGTGTGAAGTTTTAGAGATGTATAAAGTGTGAAATGCAGTCAGACTGTATTATGTGAGTTGTCTGGTGGAGATGTTGATGATGATCTGTGTTTAGATGCAGCAGCTGCTGCTCCTGAGCTGAACATCCTCCGTCCATCCAGAGAAGAGCTGAGCTCCAGTAAAGTCACTCTGGTGTGTCTGATCAGTCACATGTCTGGGGCTTTTGCTGATGTGCGTTGGCTTGTGAACGGGAACTCAGTTACTGAAGGCGTCTTCACTGGATCTGCTGAACAGCAGCCTGATAAGAAGTTCAAGACGAGCAGTTATTTAAGCATTGAGAGCTCAGAGTGGGACAAAGACACACAGCTGACATGTGAAGCGACTGCTGCCTCAAAAACCTCCAGAAAAAGCATCAAGAAATCTGACTGCAGCGACTGAACTGCTTGATTTATGTGAGAGTAATTCAGTCTGTTTGCGTAGAGTAGAAGAAAACATGGATAGAATCTAGCAAAAATAAAGAAAGTATTGGTTGCTTCATCTTCTGAATGTCATTTTATGTTTGAATGTACATTATTGTGCTTTATAAACTCAAATAAACTGCATGTTAATCAAACTTTTATGATTGCTTTGTATAATTTGTATGTCTTAATTTATTATTTTAGCATCAGCTTATTACGTCTATTTTGAAGTACTATTAAAAACAAACCATGTTTGCAATTAGAATACTGAACAATTTTAATTAATTATATTATTTAATTTAACAAATAGAAATAAATTATAATATTAATAATCGATAAAATAGTCTATTGAACACTAGAAACATGAAAGTCAAAGTCATTTGCTAATTACACAGGACAAATGCTATTTTGAAATAATCATATAATAATGCTATTAATTGAAGTGTTTTTAAATGTATCTTCTGAATAGATCTAAAAACACAGTGTTTAAGTTTATCTTCTATCAGATGCAGTGATCTGTGGAGATTTTCTTCAGTCCTGACACACAGGAAACACCTGCTGTTAGAATCAGCTCTATGTAAATGTGTTTGATTATATTCATATAACATACAGTATCTAATGTGACAGAGTCTGCAGGCAGAAAGCAGAAGTGAATGTGAGCAGTGAGGAGGTTTTTGTCATGCTGTGAATCGCTGTGATACCCCCTCACTAACAGAGCTGTCATATGTCTGACAGTAATACACTGCAGAATCATCCACATCCACATTACTGATGATCAGACGATAATCTGATTTAGTTTTGTGATTTGAGTTGAATTTAGGAGAGGAGTAGCCGGATCCGTACGTAGGAGAACTGTTTGGATGGTAGAAATATAAGACAAACTGTGGAACTCCTCCATGGATCTGTTTATACCATCGAGCAGCACTATTAGTGACGGTGTCCAGATTACAGTCCAGTGTGGCCGTCTGTCCTTTACTCAGCGTGAGAACTGGAGGATTCTGGGTCACTACAATCACACCACTGACACCTGAAAAAGACAGAAACTAAAATGAGCTGAAACACTTGCTTTAGAAGAATCTCTTAAAGATCTGAGGATCATACATGTGCAAGCAGTGATGAGAAGGCAGAGTTTCATCAGCATGTTTGTGTGAGTAGATCTGCTCTCAGTGTTTTATGAAGCGCTGCACAGAGAAGAGAAACAGAGATATTAAAGAGAGGTTTGTGGGAGGAGCCTCTGACAGCCAATCACTGTCTGTGTCATATTCTGGAAAAAAAATCCTAATTAGCCACTTACAGGGCTGACAAAACCAAAGAGCAATAGAGGGTAAAATTAATGTTACTACGCCCATTAATTCCATATTTCATCTTTTTGATTTGTTGTATATGTGTTATTCTTGTTATGGTTGTTATTATTATTATGTACAAATAAAATAAAATAAAGCAAACTTCACCATCGGTTTACTCAATATTTATGCAATTTATTATTTTTGATGAAAACAAAACTTAGCCTTTTCTGTCAGTTCTTTCATCCTTAAACACTGACCATCATATAAAAGACTGGATTGCATATTTGATTTACATTACATTTTTTTCACCCCAAAATGAAAATGTATTGAATATTCACTATATTCTATGACTATTATTCACCCTCAGGTCATCTGATGTAGATGAGTTTGTTTCTTTATCAAAACAGATTTGGAGAAATGCAGAGTTACAGCGCAGAAGAGTTTTCTTTATTATCAGTGAACAATATGAGATGCTTCAAAATACTTTAATCTACAGCATCAACAACAATGAAGACGGTTTTTGATCAAGATAAAACAGCAAAATTAGTGTTTTTGTTTGAATCTGAAACATTTCTACATGAATTTAATGTGTAAAAGACACACTTGAGTGACCTTCTCATGACTTATGAAAGAGGAATTCAGCAGCTGACTTTTGTTTGGAAAATGATGGCTCCGTCCTGAAGTTGTTAACAACAGATTATTTTGCAAATAGTGATGGAAAGCTCATCTACAAATGAACAATAATAATGGATGAATGACATCAGCTGGTAAAAAAGATGCCAAACAAACAGTTTATCTTGTATCTCAAAGCTAGAAATCCTCATGCTGGAATAAAAAACCCTGCTTGATTATGAAGTTATTTCTTGACATCAACACTTAATCGCTGTAAGAGCAGTAATGAAGAGAGTTTGGGGTTAAAACTGTGTTTGAGTTCATGTTTTAGTTCAGGGTCTCGTGTCTCTGAAACTGCGGGAGGTTTTTGTTCGAGTGAAGACGTGAAATATAACACTGTGGTATTCGGACAAGGAACAAAGCTCAATGTGATCGGTAAGTTTTACTCTTGATTATTGTTCAGACACATTTTTATTTGTTTTAATGTATTATTATTGGACAATTAAAACATAAATTACAATATTTTTGCTCAACTTTTGAGATTTTTGCGTTAATATATATACTGTATATATTTAAAATTAATCTTCAAAATAACATTCCAAAGTTGTACTTGATGGAAATCATTCTGAAGTGTGTGCAGATGTTTTTTAAGGCTTGTTATTTACTCAACCTCATATATATGTAGGTATAATATTCTTTTATTTGTTAATATACTTCTCATTTTCTGGTTAGTGTCAAAATAAGGATAAGTTCAGTATTAAAGTCTATATAATTTAGTATTCAATTTCCATTTATCATTTAAATGATCCTTTTACATACCAAGTAGTGATACATATATTATATTATATGATTGATTTATTTACTGTTGACTGTTTCCTGCAGACTTTCCTCTCACTCCTCCTGTTCTGAGTCTCTTGTCTCCGTCCGCTGAGGCTCTGAAGGAGAGTAAAGCTACACTCGTGTGTCTGGCTGAGGATATTTCAGTAGCTCTGGTGCACGTCACCTGGTCAGTCAATGGTCGCTCCGTTACAGATGGAGTCTGGAGCAGTCCTGCTGAGAAACAACAAGACAAAACCTTCAAAATGAGCAGCTATCTGACCATCGAGTCGTCTGACTGGACGGATAATAAAGATTTCTCTTGTGAAGTGTCAGTGGGATCAAAATTCACTAAGAAAAGTATCTCAGTTTCACAGTGTTGAAAAACTGTCTGAATGAAAATGTCAGATGTTTTGTCTTCATTGTGAACTGTGTGACTTCAGTACTTCATATCTGTCATTGACTATGAGCTTAAATGTTTGGTTTTGATTCTGCAATTAAAATCTTTGGCATGACATTAGTTTGCATTTTCTTTTGTGCAGGCATGTTTATGACTCATGCTCAGGATACACCTGCATGTGCCTCATATTTTTAGCTTTATGTAAATCATTAGCTATATTCCCCTGAGGTCAATCATAATGGAAACATAAACTTAGTCTGTTTAGAAATCACCAGCTGCACAGACGACAGCACAATATGTTATATTCAGTGCTGGGTCAATAACTTACCAATTGTAGTCTGCAATGGGCTTCATGAAGGAACTGAAAGGAACTTCGTGCTAATAATTAAATTAAAAAAATTATATAACATCAAAATAAAACATTGAATAAGAAGAAATATTTTGTTTAGCTATCTGCACATCATATGACAATTAATAACGCCATGCAAGTCGGTGCTGCTATTTTCATCACATTCTTATAGCCTATACTTCCTTTGCACTATCAAAAGTATACTTTTCTGTAATTGACAATTCAGACCACAAACCGACTATTAACACAATTGTTGCAGCATGTAGCTGAGTTGTGGAAATAGATATTTTGTCAATGGCATTTTAGTTCAGTTTCATTCAATGTATCGTGTTTTAAGCATGTCTTGCCAATTCAGGATCTTTGCCTGTCAAAATGGCAGCCGACGCGGTAATTACAACGCTGCTAACGAGGTAACGTGTTTATATCTATATGTGTGTGTTAATATGAGGGTTAGTTAATTATGAGAATTGTCAGGTTAATTATTCTTTTAATAAGAAGCGCTACATATGCTTGAATCACACATAAAATGTAACAGATTTCCTTTCACCAAAGGCAGAACTAATCCAGAAACCCATGCTTACATCCGTAAGAAATTGAGGGATTTCACTCATTCTACAACAAGCGCATCTACAAGATGGTTGGCATTGACACAAATAATAAATGTGGCACTGGAGCGTGTTTTACAGGAGTTTTTTTCTGCCAGAGGCACTGAAATGTTGGTCCAGAAGATGGCGTCCTTACCTCACTGTGATACGACTTGAAAAATTCACCACCAGCCAAGAGAAATAATGACAGCAAGTAAATAAATCAATGTGGTATAATGCTGTGGGTTCAAGAACAAGTATGTAACATGCCATCAATCACCACAGAAAATGTTTTGCCTCCTTTGCCTCGTTTAGTGTCTTTTCATGAAAACTTCATATTACACTGTATTTTTTTAATCAAAAAAATGCAGCATTGGTGAACTTCTTTTAAAACATTTAAAGGTAACACTTTATTTTGATAGTCCACTTTAGACATTCTACTAACAGTAAGTAATTTTGCAACTACATGTCAACTAGCAGAGTATTAGTAGACTGTCTGCTTAATATCTTCTAACACTTTATTTGGATGGGTCCACAACATACAACATACTGACTATGAGACACGTACTTTGCAAGTATATGTCAACTTATTCTACTCGCCCTAAACCTACCCTACTGAGAGTTAGTAGACATGTAGTTACAAATTAATGAAAATTAGTTGACATGTAGCTGACACGTAGTTACAAAGTTACTTACAGCTAGTAGAATGTCTAAAGTGGACTATCGAAATAAAGTGTAACCCATTTAAAAATCGTACCAACTCCAATATTTTGAACAATAATGTGTCTTCTGTCTGTGACAATTTCCTGTTTTATGGTTTTGTCATATGACAACAAAGTGAGCATTTAATACAGCTTCACTGCATTTTTTAAAAGAACTCAAGATTTTGTTAAATGTCAGACTTATTTTTAACTCATAACTTAAGTTATCAGCATATGAAAAAGGTTCACAATAGCACAGTTAGTCAGAACAGAAGCAGCACTGCTAACTTAGTTCAGTCCATATCCTGCTCTGTTGACGTAAGCCCTATGATATATGATATAAATGCACAAAAATGTCTGTGTTGAAGAGGAGCAGTGTCCTTCGTGAATTTTCAGCAGTATTCTCTGTCCCAGTTGTCCAGTATTGTGGGGTTGAAGCAGGATGGTTCGCTGCCATTCACATACAGGGCAGCGTGTTGGTCTGCTTGCTCTTGCAATGAAGTGATGTACCATAAGTCTTCTGGCATGTCCAGCTCCAGGATCTTCTGCTCGATGCGCAGTTTCTTCTCAATGGTCCTTCTCTTGAACTTAAACTCAATGATGGTTTTGGTGTAATGGTTTAGAGCCGTGACTGCCGAGCCCATGCAGGTGCCAAACGAGCCCCACGCCAGACTAACAGAAAGAGTAGAGGAGCATGATAAAATAAATAAAATAAAATTGAATTTAAACTTTTTCATTATTATTTTTTTTACAGAGATATGTAGTTAATGTACAACATTTATAAGGAAAAATGTGCATATTTTTGGTGCTGTCACTGTTTCTTTTAGTTTTTCATCATTTTAATCATTTATTTATTTAATCAATCATTTATTTATTTTTGCAGTGGTTACTATTTTTCATAGTGTGATGTTTGAAGAATTGTATTAAAACCAGTCAGTTTGGTCTGCAAACATCATAATATATGTGGCCCTGGAGCACAAAACCAGTCTTAAGTCGCTGGGGTATATTTGTAGCAATAGCCAACAACACACTGTATGGGTCAAAATTATAAATTTTTCTTTTATGCCAAAAATCATTAGGATATTAAGTAAAGATCATGTTCCATGAAGATATTTAGTAAATTTCCTACCGTAAATATATCAAAACTTAATTTTTGATTAGTAATATGCATTGCTAAGAACTTCATTTGGACGACTTTAAAGGTGATTTTCTCAATATTTAATTTTTTTTTTGCACCCTCAGATTCCAGATTTTCAAATAGTTGTATCTCTTCCAAATATTGTCCTAACAAACCATACATCAATGGAAAGCTTATTTATTCATCTTTCAGATTATGTATTATGTAAATCTCAATTTAAAAAAAAATGGCCCTTATGATTGGTTTTGTGGTCCAGGGTCACATATATGAATTGTAATAATAGTATATGGTACCCACAATATGTAAAAACAAACAAACAAACAAAAAAAACCCTGCCTTTTTATTTGTAATGTGTCATATGTGTGACTCACAGATAGGACCAGCTGTAGTCCCATGTCTTAGGTCTCCAGTCTTCTGGACCCAACTGGACAGCCAGCTGGAAAGCTGTGGTGAACATCATATGTGCAACCATCCCGAAAAGGCCTGGGGCACAGAAAAATGACAGAGCATGAGTTGTCATTTTTGCCTTCATCCTCAAGATGCCGGTTTACGTTTCCTTATAATGACTTTACAAAGAATAAACTCTGTCCAGTTGCAAAACCAACTGAAAAGCAGACAGTAATACTTAGTGCCTTTTTAATGGGACAGATTTGTTATGTTGATTATAGGCTGAAACCCGTTAAACGAAACATCAGTTTATATTTGACTAAAAACTCAAAAGTGAACATTTCAGAAGGCCCCCACACTGTTGCCAAGCATATGAATCATATGCATCATATGGCAGGTGCTGCTGTGCATTGAGTGTTTTGGTGAACATTCCTACAATCATCAGGATTAGTGCAAATATAGGGGGAGGGAGGATGGTCTCCGCTGGCCATGTCACGTACCAAAACCACTAACCCCCACACCAATCCGATTACAGCACAAACCACCAAATCCCCACGCTGTTGGGACAGATCGCTCATTCAGACCACAGCAGACAGGCAGCTTCCTGTCCAGAACAACCTCGCACACCCCCGCAAACATTCACTGCAAAACATCTTTCTCTTAATCATTTTTCCTCTTTTCTCTTGTTTTTCAGTAAAAATATTGAAATATTTGCTTTACACACACACACACACACACACACACACACACACACACACACACACACACAGTGTAATATATTAGTCTTTTTTTTTTCTTCCAGAGAATAGGCCTATTTATGCTTAAATTAAGATTATTTTTCTTTCCTCATTGGCAAACTGTTTTATTTGTTGTTTTGAGCATAAACCTCACTAAATCTATCTTGTTTCAAGGATGTTTACATATTTTTTCATGGATAAGACCGCAATTGCCAAACAAAAAATTGACAGTGATTTCGGTCACACTTTATTTAAGGTCCAATTCTCGCTATTAACAAACCATTAACTATGAATTTTTGTCTTAATAAACACTTAATTTGTTGCTTGTTAATAGTTAGTAAGGTAGTTGTTAAGTTTAGGTATTGGCTAGGATTAATTTAGGGATGCAGAATATGGTCATGCAGAATATGTGCTTTATAAGCACTAATAAACAGCCAATGTGTTAATAATAGGCATGCTAATAAGCAACTAGTTAATAGTGAAAACTGATCCCTATACTAAAGAGTTACTGTGCTTTTTAAAACATTTTTCACTTTTTTTCCCCCTCTACATTTTTCTGTATACTCAAGCTGACAAAAAAGGTTTAGCATGCAGTGTCAATGTTGGCCATTAGTGGGTGCACCTATTTTTTGGTGCATTCATTAAAGTTGTGAGCAGCCCTGATGTGCAGCATTCCTGCCTGCTGTAACATGAACCAAAAAAAAAGAAAAAATAAATAAATTATTTCTTTGTTTTTATTTTTTCCTTTAAATGCACAATAAAAAAAAAAAAAATAGTGCAGAACATAGTCTCGGGAAGGCAATTTTTCCACCTTGTTCTTCATGGCTAATGCGACACTGCTTGGATGAACAGCACTGCCCCGCTGATCTCTGTGGCATCGCTGACCCATCATTGCTCTCTGTAAAGTGTTGGGAACATGTGGAGTTGGATTTGTGCTGTATAATCTCATCTCTGTTTCACAGCTGGGGCTGACTGGCAGGAGTCGAACTAGCAGGATTTTGTGCTATTCTGGCAAATGAGCATTCAAGAGGGACTAATGTGCAGAAAATGTGAAAGCAAGAAGCACAAATGGACATTTGTTGCTTTTCTAAGAAACAGCCATTAGTAATGATTTATTACTGTTTTGCATCAATTTAGCTTTAATTTCACTTAAAAGTTAGCTGTAGTAATTATAGGAAAACATGACTTTCAGAAAATTCCATAAATATAGGGCCTAATGTCCTGGGTTATCATGAAGGGATTTTCTGTTTTAATATATTTATTTATTAGGGTTAAAGGAAATGTCCATAAACTTGCAGTTGTGTTTTAGTTAAAGGGTTACATCATGGAAAACAGGATACCATTGCTCTTTCACAACACTTTGGATGTACAGTGTAGGCTGCAAAGCCTATGACGTGTTATCTATCAGTGCATTAAAGTGATAGTTCCCCTAAACATGAAAATTCTGTCATCATTTACTCACCCTTAAGTTGTATTTAAGGATCAAGGGATGATTTAAGGATCTACTGTCTCAGGATGCTTAGTCGAGTTCCTTCTTTCCGCATCAGTCTTTGACTTGCATTCACAAGAGTACCAAAACAAATGCGTGCGCATTCCTCTGCTTTTATTTACAAGGTGCAGCACATCCAGGCTCTACATCAGAATACCGGCTTCTGCATCAGCGCCATCACCACACACATGCGTCATGATACTCTCCTGAACGCACAGCGGAGACTGACACCGAGGAGAAAAAGTGTTGAATAAAGTTGTTATTTTTGATTTCTTTGCACACAAAAAGTATTCTCGTAGCTTCATAAAATTACAGTTGAACCTCTGATGTTACATGGACTATTTTAATGATGTCCTTACTACCTTTCTGGGCCTTGATTGTGGTATTTACAATGCTGTCTATGGAGGCTCAGAAAAAAAAAAGTCTTAATTTGTGTTCCGAAGATGAATCAAGGTCTTAGGGGTTTGGAATGACGCGAGGGTGAATAATTAATCACAGAATTTTCATTTTTGGGTGAACTATCCCTTTAAATATCCCTTTTTTAATTTATAGAAATGAGTTACCTGAGAGAGCGGTGCACAGTGCTGCAAAGGCATTGAGCTTGAGTCTGTTTATCAAGTTAAAGCATGGACACATCTCTATCACCATCATAGCTCCACCGGTGAACAGCAGAGCAATATACAGACACTCAGCAACAATACACAGCCAGAGCACTCCTAAGAGAGAGAAAGAGAGAGAGAGAGAGACAGAGAGCTGATATCTCTTGATTTATCATCAGAGACATTGATGTCCTGTTGCTTTTACATTAGCATTTACATTTATACTATTTTACATTCCATCTGTATATATTAACATAAACATATGCTTTCATTACAAGGTGACTACTACAAAGCATAAAATGTCAGCAGGAATACAGAGCAGAGCTAATACAATATTTATTATTAATATTTTTTAAGTTTATCAGATGTAAATATTAAACGAGCTACCTTTTTGTCTGTTTAAACATACAGTAGTAATAGTTTCTTCAATACATTTGTTTTAATACATAGCATACATTCAGGTTTACCTCTTCTATTATTGACATTTTAGACAATAAATATTTATAATAGCAATAAAATAATGTGTTTTTTTCTTGTTTAATTTATTTTATAGGACATTTCTATACAAAGATAATGTTACAAAGATAATACATGCACCTTTAGCCTACTTCAGTTGCTTAACTCTTAACGCCCTCACAAGTATCCATGTTCACACGCACTCTTGAAAAATGACCTTGTGTACAGTGGTGTGTTTAGAGGATTTGGGGGCCCTACGCAAGCGGTCACTTGGGGCCCCCACCTCAGCTTCCTTTTTGGGGGCCCCTGGCACGTGAGGCCTCAAGCACTTGCGTGATGCCAAAACACGCACCTGCTTATGTAGGAAGTGTTTGGGTGGTTTTATTGTGTGAATTTAATAAAGCCAGTAGCTGTAATATAACTGCGTATATTAATTTTAGGGTGAATAGAAGGTTCGATTCTCGCGCCGGCAGGAATTGAAGGTGGGGATTGTGAATGAACAGCACTCTCTCCACCTTCGATACCATGACTAAGGTGCCCTTGAGCAAGGCACCGAACCCCTAATTGCTCCCCGGGCGCTGGAGCAATAGCTGCCCACTGCTCCGGGTGTGTGTTCACTGTGTGTGTGTGTGTGTGCACTTGTTCACTACTCACTGCTGTGTGTGTGCACTTGGATGGGTTAAATGCAGAGCACTAATTTCGAGTATGGGTCACCATACTTGACAATACGTCACTAGCTTAACTTAACTTAATCAGTAAAATCAGTAATAGAAGATCATTTGTTTAGGATACTGTATGTTACTATTGTTTGTTGTTCATATGAATAACATGTAACACTTGTTACTTACCCACCTCTTTCATGATCTGGTGCAATCTCTAAAAAGCTCCTACAGTCAAATCCTATAAAGAGAGAAAGTTCTGGTAAGCACCTGGTAATTCACTGCATTAGTAGCCGGTGCTATGCGAACACCCTTAGGTGTGATGATTGTCTGAACCCCATATAGAGAGCGAATTGCAGATTGAGGATGCTGATGTACAGTAGGAGCATCTCATAACACAAATTTGTCCGTGAAATCGGTTTGTCACTATAGATCTGAAGGGTGTTTACTTTCATATAACTGTAGCACATTCTCTTCTTCAAGGAGTGTTTTGTCTCTTATTTTATGTGGGGGACAAGATGGTTGAGACTTTTCTGGCATGTTTGTGTTCCGTCCTGGGAACTATCTGGGGTTTTAGAAGGGCTCACTAGTTAGAACTCTTGGTTAGAACTGCTGGAGTCTGATTCTCAATTTGGTTCTGTTTATGGTTTTAACGTTCCAAAAGTATATGAGAAATGTGATTTCTCTCGTCTATGAGGCACATAGTTTAACTTAATCTCTAAGCCTTAGAGCAGCAGGTTCCCATACAGTGAACCTATGAAAGGAAACATCTTAACTTTGGCTCACCGAATAAGTTCCCTGATACTGCGTAGCTGTCCATGCTACTTTGTTATTGCTCTCAGTCTCTTCCTTCATCAAAATATGAGAAGAATACATTTTATATATGTCTTTTTATATGGGCTTCAGACAATTGTCACACCTGGAAGTGTTCTCATAGTGTCAGCTACAGTCTGACACAGCATCTCATTCCCTTTTTAGGGAACCAAGGTTACATAAGTCAAGGAAAGTTACATACATAACTGAGATGTTAAATTATACTTTGAAATTTAGGTTTTAGTATGTGTAGACATCAACATAAAACAAGATAAATAACAGTGCTATACAAGTATCATTCAGTGTTATTTCATGTCAGAATTTATTGTGATGTGTTATAAATGCAGATGTATAAATTAATTCATATCAAATTAATACTGATAAATTAACATAAACCAACCAAAAAGGAGTGTTATTCATTGTTTGTTTACATTAACTAATGCATTAATGTTAAGAATGGAAGCTATGTTAAAGGGGATACGGATGCCCATTTTCCACAAGTTGATATTATTCTTTAGGGTCTTCATGAAATGTCTGTATTAACATACTTTGGTTAAAATTCCTCAATGGTTGTGTAAAACAACTTCCTATTTACCTTGTCAAAAGCAGCTCTGTTCACAGCGATCCGTTTTGGTGCATGTGCCTTTAAATTATAACGAGCTACTGCTCACCCCGCCCTTCTCTTCTCTGAGAGTAGACACAAGACACACACATTGCTGCCAAGGACTCTGTATTTGGCTCGGAGGTAGTCTTATTCAAATAGCTAGCTATCTACATACAGGCCAGCTGCAAATTGAAACAGCTCGCTGGATGACACAGTTTCAGACTCAGACAGACCGTAACAAACTGGCTGCGTGTTTTCTTTTCAGCTTTTCTGAGCTGGCAGACACCAGAGACCTAACCAAATAAAATTCAAATAAATAAAAAAGTGAACATTTCACACAATGTCCCTCTTAAGAAATGCATGTAGTATATGTACAAGTTGTACATATATATGTACAACAAAGATTAACTAATGCTGCAAGCACATCTTGTTCATTGTAAGTTAAAATAATCGTTCACATAAGAGTGAAAAAAAAGAAAAAAAAGAATGAATTTCTTCACTGAACATGACTGAACACAAAATAAGATATAAAAAAATATATATAAAATATGTACGTAACCAAACGCACCCCGGTCCCCATTGAATTCTGTTTGTCTGTTACATTTTGGCAGACTAAACTGTCCAAACATGCTTTCACTTTTACCAATCACTAGTGGAACCATCTCCTACTATTTTCTCCTAAATTGCAACCCCTTGTGCAAGGAGTCAAACCATATCAAAGAGCCAGTGATGCTGTCTTACCTATTAAGTCCACGGTTTGTTCGCAGGAGAACCAGATTCCTGCGTGGAACTTCCTCATGAGGAACTTCTCCTCTCCGGTCTCATAGATGTACTGCACCAGCCGCGTGTCGTTGATGTTGGAGCTGTTAAAGCGGATGCAGTATGTCTGCTTGACTTTGACCGGCCCCATGCAGAAAGGCTTCACTACCTTCCTGGTCCCCTCACACCAGTAGCTAGTGGTGACGGCCGAAACCGCCAAGGCGAACGCCACGTAGTTGAGCGTGAGAGCCAGGGATGCTCTCTGAGCACGCTGTATACCCATAGTGCTCCTGGAGGCACAAGGAGATAAGCAATCCTGGCTTCGAGGTCCTTGCTTCAGACATTCAAACTTTTTGCAATTGGTATCTTCAGGATTTTGGGGTTTTGCAGATCTGTCCCTTCTTCTCCTTGATAGACCAACTGGACGAGCGCAGAGCTTTCACAAATGACAGCTGCTCTACTTCATGTCTAACTCTAATGCTATCAGGCTCTTATGTTTCGCTCTTACTTACCCTACGGTCCCCCTCCCGACCCGTGATTCCCCTCCCCCGTCCTTTTCACTGTTATCATTTCAAAGGGCAAATTACATGTGAGACTTTGGTTTTGTTCGTCCATCTAAACCCGTAGCTTATTTTTGTGAGCATAGCAATAAAACAGATTATCAATCAGATTATTCTTCAATCTGATGCAGGGCTGTTTGCCAGCCTCTCAGTGGCAACTTCCCCCATTTTCAAGACTGCTTTTCAATGAACTGCAACAGATTTTTCAACAATGGTTTACAGTAAAAAGATACAGATAAATCTGTAATGTCTTTGATACTGTGAAGAAGCTCTTACATCTGTTTATGCATGCAAGAACTGTTGCTTTGTACACACACATCTTATATACATGTGTGTGTGTGTGTGTGTGTACAAAGCAAATCCTGTCCAGTTTGACAGCTGGATGATTGATGCAGGATATTTCATACATATACATATATATATATATATATATATATATACAGTATATAGGGAAACAGCTGTGGGAAATATGTTTAAGGGCTGACAGATGCCAACACAAATGGACTCTAGACCGAACACACAAGGGTTTTTGTTTTTAATTAAATTTTTATTAAATGCTTAGATATTTGTTGCTATTTACTCACCCCCATGTCTTCCGTGGAACACAAAATTAGATGTTTAGCAAAATATCCATGCTGTTCTTTTTCATACAATGAAATTCCAGTAACACGTTAGATTAGGAAACACATATTCACTATTACTAAGAGTTCTCCCTCAATAAACTCCTCATTAGCAGCTTTTTAATAGTTAGTAGGGTAGTGGTTTAGTTTAGGTATTGGGTTAAGGGATCTAAAATATGGTCATGCAGAATAAGGCATTAATATGTGCTTTATAAATATAATAAACAACCAATATGCTAGTAGTATGCATGCTAATAAGCAACTAGTTAATAGTGAGAATTGGTCCTTAAAGTAAAATGTTCCCAAAATTCCTTTTATGTAACGATCTTGTTACTCTTGTCCCAGTGCCAACTAAACAAACTATGAAAATATATCAGAAAAAATGTGAATTATAACATGGTAAAAGTATGATAATTGGAAATAAACCAACATAAACCAATAAACCAATTCAATGTTAAATATAATGGTAAATTATATCAATAGAGCTATAGAGTGGCACAACTTCAGTTTTTCTAAACTTGCAGCTGTCGCACAGTTGTGGAGTCACAACCAATCGTTTTGCTTCAGTATTTATTTATTTTTCTGAAAATTATTGTACTTTTTTATCAAGGAGACGACAATATTTGTAAAGAGTTGTGGTGTGTGAAGGACATATCAAATCTGAGCAGAATATTTTGGCTAGAATAGCTGTAAATTTGCTAAAAAGTGCTTTGAGCCTTGCTATATAGCTCTTATTTGACAAAAAATCTATGTTACCGTGACTGAGATATTAGAGGTACAGTAGAGGAATTGTTTATTTATTCATTTGTGAATAACAAATTAAATTTCAGTCTGTTCCTCACAAAGAGCTATTTTACAATTTCTGAAAACTTGGAATATTGTGCACGTGTTGCATAGCTGCACTGCTCTTTGGTAGTGGTGCTTTTTGTAATTTTTTGGTGTTCATTCACTCTTGAACAAAAGCAGCATGAACATTCTGCGAACGTTTGCTTTTGTGGTCCACAGAAGGCATGTGCTTTTTTTCAATACAATACAGTAGATCATAATAATTCACTTTAGGATTATTTCCCCCAATGCCATTTCATATGAACAGGTGACAAGGATGCATCCTACAAGAGGATAAAGGTTGGAAATATATGGAATAAAAGGAAATTACTTTTTTTCTCCAAGGTGCAGTTGAACAGGAAATGCCAGGACTGGATTAAGGCTCATAATATCAAAGAACAGTGGTGGATGTTTATGTAATATGGAATCCTGTTTCTGGATATTTCATGCTTTGACACAGAGATACTCATTTTACAGAATGTAATATTTTATTACTTCTACCAAGGCAGATTTGATTTTTTTTCAGTCCACCTATACAAAGTGTTTCCGGAAATCAATGATACTACTACTACTACTAATAATAATACATTATGATTATTAAAAGTGTCACATAAAAACACAAATATATTTAAAAAACACATAAAAAGAGTTAAAAGGAGTTTCAGATGCAATGAGGATTATCTTAACATTTATATATAAACTAATCACTACATTCATTGCCATACATACAGACTGAAACTTTGTTCTCCCCTTACTACATACTGTATTAGATGCTTGAGGTGCAATGCACTGAATATTTGCAAGGATTTTAATTTTGACTTTAAAATGTTATGCTCACGAAATATGCAAAGCAACCAAATATTATTATCAAAATAATAAGAAATGCATATAGTAGAACAATGTGCAAAAGAGTCACACACCAAAGCAGATTTGATTTAGTTTCATTTTAAAATGTCCAAACTAGTTTTGTGACGAGCCAGTTTAATTCATACTGTACGTAGCACTTCATACATTAATTTCAGAACTAATCCTACAATATCTGTGCAAGAGGTTGAATGTTAAAGGGCATGAACAGAGATTGTAATCAGGACCACGCTGCCCACTTGATTGCGGTTTTGTTGTAACTTCCTGGAAAAGGGAAGCTAAAGCATAAAACTGCTTTATGTAATCCGTACCTGCATATCCTCCCACGCTAAACTTAATTGCTTTTGTGTTGTTTCTTCTATACTGTAAACGACTATGTAAGTGTTGGCAAAATGATGAAGAAATATTCCAAGTTTTTATCCATGTAAAACAACAAATTAAATAGGTACTGTTTGTAAAACATGTCAAATGTTTCTGTAGTAATTTTGAAATCACAATGTCAACATTAGATAATCCTGTTAAATGGCTGAATACAACTGATTACATAAATCAGATTTGACCTCTCTCAAGCCAAGCCGCAGAGCTCATATGAAAAAAAGAAAAAAGAGTCATCCCTAAATAATCAAAAACTCAAAGGACACCTATCTTCAAACTCTTTTGCAGGCTTTGGCTGGCTACTTGACTGGTGATAAAGAACATGTTTAAGAGCTGCGTGGCCTGTGCGTGTGGCCTAGATTTGACCAGTCCAGGTCCGGGCAGTGCAACAGTCATAGGGATGTGCTTGGCGTCAGACATAAGCCCAGTTTCCTAACCCACTGACGCCACGGCAGTTTAACCAGGTAAGATGTGTTAAGGAGATATAAGATCTGCCTGACATGATATGATGAAATAATCCCTCTGCATGCAAGCGAGCTCACCACTGCTGACACCAGGACAAACACCATCCAAAGGTTCTATCTATCTATCTATCTATCTATCTATCTATCTATCTATCTGCTATCTAAAACAATATTTACTATATTTTCTAATACAATTTTTTTGAAAATAAATAAATATAAAAAAATATTAAGACAGAAAGAAAGAAAAAAGTTAGGGAAACACCTTAAGTATTCAGCTTCAATGGAAAAAAGAAAAGAAAATGCTTAAAATAAACTAAAATGTTTATTTTTTTTTTATTTTTTTTTTAAGGTTTAAAATAAAATAAAAAAATACATTCAATTAATTTTAAAAACCTGTACGATTTTAATTGTTTATTTAAATATGTTTTGTGTAATTTTATTCTGTTCCGAATTAGAAAACAAAATAAGTTTATAACACACATAAAATCCCCATGTTAATTATATCTACATTATGATTTTTATGTTATTATATGCACTGTAAAAAATGACTGTGATTTTAACGGTAAAAAACTGTGAAAATGCTACAGTAAAAACCTGTTAAATGGTTAACGGTAAGTTCCTGTAAAATTTACAGGGAAAAAACATAAACTGACGTTCCCAGAATTCCCTGCGTTGCATTTCAAATTTTGTTTGAATTTGATGTTTTTTCTTTGAAATAACTGTTTCTTCTTAGTTTTTTCTTATCAGTTATGTTTATTAGGGTTGTATGTTACATCTAATGTTGTTAAATTAATGTTTATTGCATATTTCAGTTTAATGAGTCTCACCATGATGGTGTTTAGTGATTGTGTGAATGACACTGTGCACCTTCTCTATATGTTATTATTTAAAAGCTGCTTGTGATGGGCTTTGGTTAATCATGTGACTTTCTCATCACCACCTGCATTTGGTGGTTATCAGTGTATTTCAAAGGTACAGAACAGATTTCAGTACTTTAATTGGTTGGTATATTAACATTACATCAGTTAATGAAATTACGGTATTTAACTGTACATTTAAGTTAAAACCGTAAAACCTAAAATGTTGTTAAGGTAGAATTACGGCAACCACAGCTGCAGTTCTTTTTACCGTAAATTTTACGGATTTCTTTTTACAGTGTGTAGCAATACAGTGGGGGAAAAAATTATTTGATCCCCTGCTGATTTTGTATGTTTGCCCACTGACAAAGAAATGATCAGTCTATAATTTTAATGGTAGGTTTATTTGAACAGTGAGAGACAGAATAACAAAAAATAAAATCCAGAAAAATGCATTTCAAAAAAAGTTATAAATTGATTTGCATTTTAAAGGCGCTGTATGTAAGTTTTTGACTCTACTAAGCATAAAATTACCATAATATGTTTGCAGATATTTAAGAAACACGCTAAGTACTTGTTTATCTGAAAAACAATGCTACAGTCAGTTATTCTCCTTTGAAAATGTGCATTCCGGGCCGGAATGTCGGTCTCTGTTTTGGTTTGTGAAACCCGCCCACTGCCAGTTTACCCAATTGTATTTCGGCACCGCGGGTTGCCAGTTGGTGGGAAACACAGCATATGTTGGAAGTTTGGAATCTGATTGATTGATTGCTTCTGAGGACAGGTGTCTTTTATACAGGTAACAAACTGAGATGCATTTTTTCTGGATTTTTTTGTTGTTATTCTGTCTCTCACTGTTCAAATAAACCTACCATTAAAATTATAGACTGATCATTTCTTTGTCAGTGGGCAAACGTACAAAATCAGCAGGGGATCAAATAAATTTTTCCCCACTTTATATGTCAATAATATATATTATATATTTATTTATGCAACTTTATTAACACAACATATATATACAAAAAAATCTGTATGTGTAATCTTGTTTTAATTTAATTTAATTTTTATAATATTGCAATTATTTAAATACACAGCCTATCTTTTACTTATATAATATCAGCATGTATTGATGGGTTTTAGGATGGGTATACACAGGCCTACATAACATATATATAATGTCCAAAAATATATGTTAATACCAATTTCTAATAGGTTTCATATATGTTTGTACTTCATATGACTTCATAAGTACTTCGTATTTCATACATACCTTACATGTGTTTATGGGATTCAAGGTTGCTGCTATTTTGTACTTTCAGCATTGCTTTTTATTGTTGGAGCAATATTGACTCAACATATGTAATGATTTTGCGCTCAACTTGCTTATTTGAATGATGGCAAATGGGGGAACAGCAACAGGAATGCGCAATGGTTAGGAATCAAGTGTTAGGAATACATTGTTTTTGCAATTCCATGTTGTGCAGTACTGTTGCAAAATGCAGAAAAGAAAAAAATAAATAAAAGAATTCCATTATTCAGAAAAAACAAACAAAAAAAAAACATTAAGACAGGAAGATGTTTTAGGTTGGGGGTGCTGTACGCGGTGGGGGTGGGGGTTGTTGTGATAGAGGCTATTTACACCAAGTGAAAATAGCAGTATTCTTTAGTGATATGCTATTTACACAGTGCAAATAGCTTTAGGTTCTATTTATTCTATGTTAAAATAGCAGGATCCTGCTAATTACTTATTGCAGATATTGAATGAAAGGGTATGATTAATTGTGGCGAAAAACATGATTAGAGAAAAACATTACTTATTGCAAATAGTGGCAATTATCTGCACCTCTGCATTGTAATACGTTATAAAATAGTATGCAATAACTTATTGAGTGTAATTTTTTAAGTTTATTTCAAATTATTAAATGGATGCCACCTTATTGGGACAAAAGCTCTCCCTACACCTACCCTAACCCTACCCGATACTTTATGTTCAACTTTTTGATTATTTCCTTCATTTTTCTTAAAAAATAAATGCTTTTCTGATGTGATTTGAAATTTAAAAAGGGAGAAAAAAAGTTTGCCAAAAGGCAGATTCGAACCCCGGTCGATCGTGTCGATCGCTTTACCGACTGCGCCACTGGGTGCTGGGTTTATGGGTGGAGTTAGTGTAAATAGCCTCTTCCAACAACATGGCTATTTGCACTTAAATAGACAAAATAGATTTTTTTTTTTAATATTCCCAACAATTAAACAGTTGCCCACAGAAAAAATCAGCGCCGCGCCCCTGCATTAAGGCTAATGCTAATAATCCTGAATAAAAAGCTACGAATCAAAGCACAGCAGACACTATCACTCAGATCAGTTTCCCTTGTTTGGCTGGCAGAACTATCGTCAGTCATAAGCTGGTTAACAGAGCAGTACTGACCTCCAATGACTTGAGGCAGCACAAATAGGCAATGTGTGCTAATGAGGTCAGAGCTGTCAGTAGCTCAGGCTGTTCACCAAACAAACCAAAGCACAACAACCCCAACACACAAACCACAATAAACCACATCAAATTAAAAAAAAGTAACACTAACTGACATGACACTTAGGACAGGGTTGCAAAATATATAGAATATATATAGAAATAATATAGAAAAGTCATGCCCCTGATACTACTAAGGGAAACTCTCCTCACTGAACCCCACTCAAGGCAGGTAGAACAGAATAAGTGAGCAGCCTTTCACACTCTTGCGTTTAAAGCCTGACACAACTGAATGGAACAGAATGCATCATAAACTCAGGATGAATCCTAAAGTAAACTAAATGGAACTGCATTGCACCGCAAAAGCCACTTCCAAAGCAGACAGCTTCTCTGCTAGCTGCAGATTTTACATTCTTAAAAATAAAAGAGCTTGACAGAACAGGGGTGTCCAAACACGGTCCTGGAGGGCCACTGTCCTGCAGCTTCAAAATTCCACAACACACCTGCCTGGATGCTTCTAGTAAGACCTTGATTAACTAAAAATGTTGGCATTGGCCCTCCAGGAGCAGGATTGGACACCCCTGTCATAGAAGAACCAGTTTTGGCTCCCCAAAGAATCTTTCAGTAAAAATGTTCCTAAAAGATCCATTTTTTGTTAGTGTGAAGAATATTTTCCCACTTTTTTGGAATGGAAAGATTCCATGGATGTTATTAAACGTTCTTCATGGAACCACAGAGGCTTCTAAAGAAGCTTTATTTTTAAGAGTGCATGTAATCAATTTACTATTATGATCAAGAAGCAACTCAAGTAAGTAAGGGTAAGGGTCAGGTCATGACAGACAAGAGAGGTCATTTCATGGATGGGTGGTCCAAAACGTCCAAAACTGCTCAAATGGATAGGCAGAAAAATGCAACAACCATAGTCGGGGCACAACACATGGGGCATTCCAGAAAAAAAAAAAAAGAACAAGGTCTCCCATGTCAGGCCCCATGACTTGATTTCGAATATCTAGCCACTTGTCAAAGGGTTACTCCACCCCAAAATGAAAGTTTTGTCATTAATCACTTACCCCCATGAAATAGTAATAAAAGTCCATCTGCCATCAATGGTTCAACCGTAACGTTATGAAGCTACAAGAATACTTTTTGTACGCAAAGAATACAAAAATAATGACTTTATTCAACAATTCTTCTCCTCTGCGTCAGCGCAGCGCCATTTTGGAGAGTATCCGCTGGATGCAAACTGCATACGCTGTTCTGTGTCAGCCGCGCCACACGGATTCGTCTTCTATGTGTATTTACGCTTTGATTTGAACAAAAACAGCAGCACATGCAGTTTGCGTCCAGCGGATGTCCTGGACATTTATCTTAAAAGATAAATCTGACCAACTGAGATTTTAGTTATTGTAGTATTACAGCACACTGTGAGTGTACATTAGCACAGTTAGTTGTTTGCATTTGGCATCTGATTTGCATTTGGACCTAGAAATGATGACGCGTGACGCCAGATGTCAAAGCCCCAAAATAGTGTTTCTTGAAGAGACTCGCACCATACTATAACATGAACCACCACACTGTTCATATTTCTGAAGATAAAATAACAATTTGTAGGGTGTTGTCCCATTCATAAATACACCTCTGGGATTTTACACATCCTGTTACCTAGTCCATTTAGAGTAACAGCAGATGGTCGTGTAAGCTGGTGGGTCTTACTGGAATATGAACCCCCAATGTAAAGCGCACCCGTCCCACACTTTGAGCGATGCTAATCGCGTTGATCATCTCACTTGATGACACAGGTCATTCAGTAGCAAAGGGCAGAGTTTTGTTTGCTATCCTCGTGTTGTAAGACCCTGTTGTGAAGGAGCAAATCGACATAATGCAGCACTCATCAGAAGTAGTGTGACGTAACTAACTAATCTTTCAGAAAGCCTGTCTGGATTTAAATAGAGATATACATAATCCCATTCAGCACTTAGAGGAGTTGTCAGGGGGAGCCAAGCCCAAAGAGGGGCCAGCGACAGCACTCAACACAACACCGTCCCGTTGTCCTAGTCGGAGAAAGAAACTGCGAAAGCAGAGATATTTTGAGACAAGAGAGGAGGCAAAAGAGGAGGGTGGGTGAAATCAGAAGGAGACTCAGCAAATCTGCCCCTTTGACCCGCTTGTACAGCTTGGGAATATGGGGAACACCAAGAGCGGCGCTTTGTCCAAAGAGATTCTGGATGACCTGAAGCTGAACACTAAATACACCGAGGAAGAGCTCTGCGCATGGTACGCCACCTTCCTCAAAGAGTGTCCCACCGGACGCATCACCAAGGAACAGTTCGAGGGCATCTACGCCAGTTTCTTTCCAGATGCCGACCCTACCGCTTACGCTCGGCACGTCTTCCGCAGCTTTGACACTAATGCTGACGGCACCTTGGACTTTAAGGAGTACATTGTGGCACTTCACCTTACCTCGTCAGGCAAGACCCTGCGCAAACTCGAATGGGCGTTCGCTCTGTACGACGTAGACGGCAACGGGACCATCAGTAAAAACGAGGTGCAGGAGATTGTCCGGGTGAGTATCGCTCATAATTGGCATCCTGCATTTGCTGTTGATTATGGAAAGTGTGCAAGACTGATGTTCGTTAAATGGGTTTGTTTACATTCATTGCTCATGGCATTTAGTAGTAAGTTGTAGTATGTAGTACAACAGTTATGACCAGATGGATCAAGAAGCTCAGGATAGATTACACCACCTGTTAATACAACTCTCAATCACTTGAGCATGGCCGATGCCAGTAGTTTTCGATACGTCATTCAGTAGTGTTATGTTAAGAATGTCAGAATGGTAATATTTTGCATTCTCCCGGTAACAGTCAATATTCAACATGATTCCCGTCGAAGACCAGAAAACCCTTCCGGAAGATGAGAACACGCCAGAAAAGCGAGCGGACAAAATCTGGAACTTTTTCGGAAAGAATGAAGATGGTAATATAACTCATTACACAATGTGCTATTGCTGTAGACTACACAAATCATGCTGTGCTCTAATAACCCATGCATCTTCACAATTGTCTTCACAGATAAGATTGGAGAGGGGGAATTCATTCAGGGTGTCATGGAAAACAAAGACATCTTGAGGTTGATACAGTTCGACGAGCCAAAGAAGATTCAGGAAAAACTTAAGGAGAAGAAGCCTTAATGGCCACATTCCCATGAGACTGATTTCTATTCATTTGACACTAAACCTACACGATCCAGACTGTCTCTCCAGGCCTCACGCTAGAGACATTCAGACACTCTATCCATACACACGTCAGAGCCATGAACCAGACAAACGTAGATTTTCTTGTAACACATACAAGTCTTGTGTTCTGGACCATCACCACCTCTACCTGAAGGGCCTCACTGCTATTTTGTTTGCTTTTAGAATCCAATCGATAAGAGGTCCAATCGAATTAGGCTCATGTTAACAGTCCAACTCTCTGCTCAATCCTCTTAGGATCTGAAGGTCGGGTAAGACAAATCCACAGGGTCCAGTGGCTCTCCTCTTTTAGATCCCTTCAGGGTTAAGGTGGTTTAAGCGCTCAACATGCATTCATCAGACTCTGAAACCATCTGTTTAGCAGGTGACTGGAGAATTTTTAAAGAACAAATTTCTTGTACTGTGTTTCTTAGGATGTGTAGAAATGATGATGAGAATTTTAGAGAATTTTTATGTGAAAATTTAGGAATACATATTAAACATTTATAAGTCTACGTCATTACTGATCAATCCACACTGAAAAAAAAAGAAAAGTTGAGCCAACTTAAAATTTTAAGGCAACCAGCTTCAGCAGGTTTTTGAGTTTTCTCAACTTGTAGTTTTAAGTTTATACAACAAAAATTTGAGAATCTCCCACAAAAATAAGTTGAGCAAACTCAAAAATCTGCTGATGTTGGTAAAAACTTATTTTTAAGTTCGCTCAACTTTTTTTTTTTTTCTTTTTTTTTTTTTACAGTGCACCAATGCCAATTAGCTATATAAAAACTCAGTGTCAGCCCATTTCAGATCAATTATTACTATTGTACTGTTTAAACAACCATGTACAAGGCAGTCACGATTGACTGTGGTTTCTGTCCGTGTATTTGTATTATAATTTTGCAACCTGATGTTTTAGATGAGTACCAATGTCACACATGTTGTTCATGTTCTTTTTTCAGTCATTTCAATATACTGTATATAAATATATGAAGGGCTCATTTGCAAAAACAGAATTCCAATTAATCTCACACTGCAGTTGGGTTATTTTGATAAGGTAAAAAATAACTAAAAAAATACATATATCATATAACCACCACTCTTTGTTCAGAAAGTTACTGGAGTACTATTGTACATGATAACACACAAAAACAAAATTTATATTTATCTGGACCTTTAATTATATCTGATTGAGTTCAGAGTGAGATTTAGAGTCTTGAGTCTCTAAGCAAGTTTAGACTTACTAAACTTGAATACTAGAAAGGGCTCTCACTCTAAGTGTCTCTTTATCATGTTGACGCTGCTTACGGCCAAAGCTCTAAGGACAAGCCTGAAACATAGGGGCTTACCTCTTTCTTCTCTTAAAGCCGTCTTTGGCTCAGGCTAATGCATGGCCTGGTTTCAGCAGTGGGACAGTGAGGTGCAAAACAATGGCCAGAGCTCTGCAGCATGGCTGCTTTTGGCTCAGTGGAAACACAGGCTAAAAGGTCACTTAAGAGTATCATTATTATTAGTAGTGCAAGTGTTACATTAAAATGACTTGAAAGAAGTCTTTTTATGGAAATATGGGTTTTTGGTTTAGTATGCCATTGTTTTGAAGCAGGGGTTCTAGGTTTGGCTGGTTAGCTGCAAAAGTTAGGCTGCATGCAAAAAGCATCTTTCTCCATTAGCGGCTTGTATTCTGAAGAAATACAACATTTTAGCAACATATAAAAACGTCATTATTATGGTAGACACTTTTTCAATGACCAATTTTTGGGGGACTCAAGTGATTGGCTTAGAAATAAAATAACCTTGAAAATAGAAAAAAGTTGGCACACCTGGGCTCCAAAAATACAATCATTTAATAGACTATCACAAAGATAGTATCACACACACATATATATATATATATATATATATATATTGATGGAGCACCCTGTTTGAGAGTTTTTCCAGGGAAGTGCATGCTTTTGTTTTGATATAATTTTTTTCTCAGAAATAAAAAATAAATAAAATAAAAAATACTGAACTGAAGGCCCATCAAGCAAAGACAGCGGCATAAAATAAAATATATAAAATAAAATAAAATGGAACTGAAGCAGCATGTGGCAGATGAGCAAAAAAACAACAACATTTTGTTTAAATACATTACAGATTTAACAATATACCCACTGAACGATGAAATGCTTTAGCTTTTTCCCCTCCTCATAACTTTGATGCTGGTCATTTCTGCTAAGCATAAATTATTTTTGAGATCTTTGAGCATCTATATGGCATCCTAAAGCTGTCCGTTTACATGTAAATGCTACATGCAAATGTTGCTGAAAAGAAGAAACCTCAATTGCGGTAAACAATTAAGAGTTCTTTTTTATTATTATTATTATAGACAATGTAGTCATTTCCTGGGCAAATTCAACATAAACATCATATCTTGATAAACATGTTGATAAATGAATATTATCAATGAAGACTATTAAGTTGAGAGGAAATAAATCAACATTTACAATATTATATGTATATATATATATATATATATATATATATATATATATAAAAGATCTAGTTTGGAACACAGACATTAAACTGAACGGTTCTTCAGAATACACATAATGCACACCATTGACATCAAGTTTCAATACAATTTCTGCAACATGTAATTCTAGAATAGCTTGGGCAATGCAGTACAGTAAAACTTGTTACATGCTAAACAGCAAATGTAAACCAGTCATACTCCATGTTAAGTGAAAAGAAAGCGATCGTTAGTAACTTCCAAATAATAAAGTAAATAATAACCTGAATGCATTACCTTCCATGGTACTTATGAATTTTAGATTTACTTTCACATTATCGGTCATGCTAATATGCATTTTACAATGTTTTCAGCTGAGCACTTATGATCCAAATCATGTATTTCTGGTGTGCTTGAGTTTATTAGATTTTTTTTTACACTAATTCCATGCTTGCTTTTATTGGGCAATGTATTTATCTAACTCTAACCACTAGTGTTTTTCTTCCCATACTGACTGATAGTAAAAATAAATACAAATCTGGTAGGAATTTGAATGAAAGCACAGATATTTTCATTTCCCAAAATGTGCTTTGACTTCCTGTGCTATATAAATATATCAAATTTCTCAATATCACTGTATAAAGTTTGAAAATTGCAAGGTTTCATCTATCTTCCGGTATTCGAGCTGCGTGGTTCAAACAGTGTTCGAATTAGCTGCCTATGACAATGTGCATTCAGCAGAAAACTGTGGCATCCATCAGTCAAATGTTTACGTATCTTTTATAACGTAGAACGACGAAGACTACAGAGAGATGAGCATGATGTAGGATGAGCCTGACAACAAATACGGACAAAAAAACGCCACGCACATATTTACAATTATGTACAAACACTTAACACAATAGATTGTGAACATTCCAAGGCAATTAACCTTTAGGCACTAAAAGGTGTACATTATAACACAAATCATTAGAATTCACATCTGATCCACCTTTGATTGACACCTTGGATTCTACAGCCGAACCATATAATTTCACCATTAAGAAACAGTCTATAAACTGCTTTAGAGCAACCTAGAGAAGAAGTTTAGACGCCAACAGAGTAAATCTGGCTGCATAAGGGGGTTTCTTGACTTCAACTGGGAAAAATTATATGACTTTGCTATCGAGTCCTGGCTAGTTGACACATCTTCCATGAACACAATCAATGGACTAACCAGCACCACTCAACTTACACATCCATTAACCATAAACAACTAGTCCTACATTTAGACAAAACATGCTTTTCTGTAAAATAAATCTGCAAAAATATGAAAATATATCAATTCCATACCTAAACAATGCAACCTGACCCCTCTCTTCATAAGGAAGGCTGTTGATTCGCCAGCAGTTTATGTGGAGTTTGTGAAAATAGCATTAAAAACTTTCCACTGCATTCCTTGTTGCAAAAAAAAAAACTTTTTTAAATACAATACAGATTTAACAATACTAAACAATGATATGCTTTAACCTTTTTTCCCCTCCCGTAACTTTGCTGCTGGTTATTTCTGTTAAGGATGAATCATTTTTGAGGTTTTTGAACACCTATGTGGCATCCTGAAGCTGTCCGTTTACGCGTTTTACTCACACTTTTGTCCAGGCAATTGTAAATATCTGCAAACTAGCTGTGTAGTTCAATGTGCGTACACTATTTCAACACCAAAAAGATTTAAAAAAAATGGATTAAATGAAGTTTGTTTAACAGGCATCCACTGCGGCAAATAAACAAAGAGGTGTTTTACTGTACAGTGTATGTTCAGATCTCTATCAGTGGTGCCTCGACTACTTGAATCATGTTAATGTATAACAGACATACCGGGAAGTCTTAAGTAGCATCTTATTCAAAGGACATGCAGGATTATATGGATGGCTACTCAGTATCATAATGTGTCTGCTGTGCTGCTGTCCTTTCGTTCCACATTTAGAAAATCTTCTATAAAGCTTTGAGTTTGTAATTTTCTAATATTTTCAGTGGAAATCCACAAAACAAGCAGTGCTTCAAGGGGTGATACCTGTATGGCTTTGGCTGAGAGGTTGAAGTACTCAGGTAGACAGGCATGCAGGTAGATTCATATAGTATAATGTGTGTGTGTGTGTGTGTGTGTGTGTGTGTGTGTGTGTTTTGTCTAGATGTCCATGTCCACAGGTCTCAGATCCCCCGTCTTGTGTTCCTTCACCCAGAGCTCTCTGTCTTTGGCAGGATCCACACTCTGCAGGAGCTGGTCCACTGGCTCCATTGTCTAAGAAATGAGACAGATCAGAAAAGGTCTAAGATTTTGCTACCACAAACACTACCCTTTAAACATTTTGGGGGTAGAAATTTACACTTTTATTTAGCAAGGATGCAATAAATTGATCAAAAGTCAAACTAACATTTATAATATACAAAAGATTTCTATTTAAAATGAATGCTGTTCATTTGAATGTTTTGTGCCAAACCTGTTACATTCAGAATGTTTAGGGATTGAAATGGAAAAATGTGTAGCCATTTATATTTCTCATCTTAAATCAAAATGCAATTTAATTATTATTATTTTTTAAATTTTATATAACCTATTAAAGTGTGAATGTAATGAATGGGCACATGTAAAATTGGCTAATATTATGATAAAATAACACTAAATGCTAATAAACACGAATAAAAGTAATTTTAATGGGTAGAAACTGCTTAAACTAAGTATATGTATAAGTGTGTACAATATGTGTATAATTTTTATATGGAATGTGGACAGGTGTAATATGAGAAAAGGCTGTATGTTCTCAGCTATGCTCAGTATATATATATATATATATATATTAGGGCTGTGGAATAATAATCGAATGCTATGATCATGCACAGCTACGCAATATCTTGTTCAAAATCGCAGATGAACGGCATATTGCGTAGCTTGTCAGCGAACTACGGCTCTGTGTATTAAATGCCACTCCATCTGAAAGCAATTGAAGGAGATTAACTACTAATCACAGAACCGGCTTTACTGACTAGATAAAACTAACTAATTTTAATATTACACAAATATAAGCCGAATAAATACAAAATGCAGTTTTGAAATGATGATTTCATTTATTAAGGGAAAAGAGCTGTCCGAATCTGCCTGGCCCTACATGAAAAAGTAATTGCCCCCTAAATCTACTGTAATAACTGGTTGGGCCACCCTTTGCAGCAACAACAGCAATCAAGCATTTGTGATAACTGACAATGAGTCTTTCACATCGCTGTGGAGGAATTTTGGCCCACTCTTCTTTGCAGAATTGTTTTAATTCAGCCACATTGGAGGGTTTTCGAGCATGAAAGTACTGTTTAAGGTCATGCCACAGCATTTCAATCGGACTTTGACTCCAAAACCTTAATTTTGTTTTTCTTGAGCCATTCAGAGGTGGACTTGCTGGTGTGTTTGGGATCATTGTCCTGCTGCATAACCCAAGTGCGCTTGAGCTTGAGGTCACAAACTGATGGCCGGACATTCTCCTTCAGGATTTTCTATTAGAGTGCAGAATTCATGTCATCCAGACCAACACACTACCACCACCATGTTTGACTGCTGACATGATGTTCTTTTTATGAAATGCTGTGTTGGTTTTACGTCAGATGTAACGGGACACACACCTTCCAAAGAGTTCAGCTTTTGTCTCTTCAGTCCACAGAATATTTGCCCAAAAGTCTTGGGGATAATCAAGATATTTTTTGGCAAATGTGAGACGAGCCTTTGTCTTCTTTTTGTGGCCACTTCTGATAAGGTTCACCACTGTTCCAAGTTTTCTCCATTTGTGGATAATGGCTCTGACCGTGGTTCGCTGGAGTCCCAAAGCCTTAGAAATGGCTTTATAACCCTTTCCATACATGTCAACTACTTTGTAGGGGTGTCCCCGACTAAGGATTTTCACAGTCGAATCGGAATTTTCGAATCTTGCCGATAGTCGACTGATAGTCGAATCATATGTTTGGGGGCGGGCAAAATACATTACCAAGATTCAAGCGACATTCGACAGTCATAATTACTGACGTTAACACGCAGGGAAAATGTGTAATGGACGCCTCGCAGATACAAACGCAGTGAATAATGTGTTTTGTTTTGATTAAAAGATAGTTAACATTAAACGTCAGGGAAACCCTAAGAATTCACGACATTTTTTACAATAGTGCTCTCATTATAACGTTATGTATATGACAGTTATTAATGTTCTGCATTTCTGTTTTGAGCTGCGTGCGCTGAATGACCAGTAGAATGAAGCATTTGATAGAAGGTTTTTAAATCAATGGGATTTAACTCATTTATCTCATATAAAATACGCTTCATTATTTATACAACATAATTATATAATAATGCTAATATAGCAACTTATAGGCTATATGCACAAAACGCCCCGATGCATGAACGTGTCTGCGCGGCTCTGAACTCCTTTTGTGGACGCGTTCTTGACGCAACATGCAGAAACACGGGAACTAACTAACCATTTTATTATAATAGTGTTCTCATTATAATGTTATGTGTATAGGACAGTCCCAGTCATAGTCATTAATATTCTGCATAGTTGTTTGTCCTGCTCGCGCTGCGCACTGAAGAGATAATCACTGTTCAATAAAGCACTTTACTGCAGCGACTCAACCAAATGCATCTTATGCGAGATAAATAATATATACACGATATATATAAACCGGCTGAAATGTTTTGAAATCACTTGTATCCTACCTGATCGAAAAAATCCAGTCTTTCACTCTGCGTCAGTTTGAGTCTTGTTAAAGTTTTAAATCCTTGCCGCCAAGATGCTCCTCTGTCGGTCACGGATTATGGAAAGTGAAACTTAAATTTATAGGGGTGGTTGGATTTATTCACGCACTTTAAAATATTTATTTAAAGCTTTTTTTTCTTTTCAGACTTATTTACAGCATCATCACAATAGGCTGTATATTAACTTATTGGGAGAAAACCGGTAGTTCTATGTGAAATCAGACATTTGAGCACCCCCATATAGCCAAAATGGCACGATCATAACACCCCGCGAATATTCGACTGTGAGATTGGGAGTCTAATCGGGCTCCTCGAATCGAAGCATCGAATCGTCGACTATTCGGGGTCACCCCTACTACTTTGTTTCTCAACTGTTCTTGAATTTCTTTAGATCACGGCATGATGTGTTGCTCTTTAAACATGCTTCACTTTGTCAGACAGGTTCTATTTAAGTGATTTCTTGATTCAACAGGTCTGGCAGTAATCAGGCCTGGGTTTGGCAAGTGAAATTTAACTCAGCTTTCTAAAATAATGTGGTTAATCACAGTTCTTTCATGATTTAACAGGAGGGGGCAATTAATTTTTCACATATGGCCAGGTAGGTTTGGACAGCTTTTTTCCCTTAATAAATTAAATCATCATTTAAAAACTGCATTTTGTATTTACTTGCATTATCTTTGTGTAATATTAAAATTTGTTTGATGATCTGAATATTTTAAGTGTGACAAATTATTTCACATATTATCTCTGTCTTCAAAAAGTATTTTTTGGCCACTTCATTAAGTGTCACAGGAAACATATTTATTAAGGCTGAGATTCTGTTTGCGATCCATCTGTTAAACACACTCAGACTTATGGTGAGTGTTACTCTGTGAAGTTGCGAGCGCTGGCAACTAGTCTCCTGTGAAGACAGCAGCTTTCACTAGCACACCCCGAGGGCTCTGGAGCAGGTGTTTACACTCTGTTTGCCCTGAAACACGAGCTGTGCGGATTTCTAATGTGTCTTTTAACTTCTGATTCAGCAAATCATTATGTAACCGAAATCCACACATTATCTGAAGATTATCTTGACAAGCACAAATACAGAGAAACGGAGGCTTTTGAATTTACAAGAGTTACTTGCTGAGTTAGCTTGTATAATAACTGTTTCCACTTACTTTTTAAAATGTATTTACATTTTTTTTACTTTGTATCTCTTAATCATAAAATGTATTCAGACCCTTAAAAGTTCATGAATGTCTTTGCTTAATATAACTATATATATATATATATATATATATATATATATATATATATATATATATATATATAAATTACATTTACAGTAAATACCAAGTAATTGTGGCAAGTAATATGAATTTATCCATTTGGAAGAGCGTCTTCAGTGTGGCTGAAAAGCCAAAACTAATTTATGTGGACAGATTGATGTGGATCAAGCCTAAGGTGGAGAAGCATCTGAACATTTTTTGGATGTCAAATGTTAGTGGATGACATTAGTAGTTAAAGTGATTCTCTACACCTGCATTTCCTCTGCTAGGACACCTGTGTGAACCTCAGGAGAACTGATTTCATACATACACTAAAATCACCAAAACACCAACTGATTCAGTCACTGAGCAAATGTCTTAGAAAACTGAAATTATTTCTGAGAAAAGCTTGTGCAGCATTTATTTGCACTGAAAACAGAGCACATGATAAAGCTCATGTAATGAGATTCTTAAGATTGTATGAAAGATAATTTGAAAACCGCTTTAATGAAATTCTAATGCAGTATAGATAGCTGCAGATAATATCTGAATATGAAGCAAAGTTGGGTTATAAAACTGTGTTCGGTCGGGTGCGTTTCCCAGAAGAACACACTGCTGTTACTCACACTTTGGTTGAACATGTCCGTCTCATGCCGCAGTGTGGTGTACTGACGCAGAAGCTGCTGTATCGTCTCTAACCGCTCCACCTCCAACCTCTCCAACTCCTTCAGAGCGCAAACACAGACAATCACACACCTAAGATCAGCCTGCATATTACTATTACTATATACATTTTCTTCATGGTAAAATTCATTATTCATAATAAAGTATAAACCTTTCAAGACAGACCTACCATGAGCACACAGATTAAGCAATGGTATATGATACAGAAGCCACAATATTTGATTTCATTTTTAGAATACTGCATTATGTTTCTAAATTCCCTGTGAAGAACTACACTACCCACAATCCTCCACCAATCAGAAAAGAGGATATCATATCAGCAGAAACCTGTACATGATTTCTATAAATCAAAACCTTAATATATATCATTTTATACTTATTCTGAATGACTGTCAGCCAACAGTTTTATAATGATCAGTATATTATGGCATTTGCAGTGCTTCATGGGATTTGTAGTTCATTGCCTACTCAAAGCATTTTTTTTTCCTTCTAAATTTAAATCAAAATCTGTGATGAATCATCTCAGACCTGGTTGGTTTAGTTCATGCTTACAACTCTTTATTAAAAATGTAAATCATTATCATTATGATTATGCATGAAGTGTCATTTTGCACAAGGAAACTGGAGAGGGTAGAAAATAATTAGTAGTAAAATAATAGAAATAATTACCAGGCTTGTAGTGACCATCTCCTCAAACCACTTTGACTGAGCCTGATTGTAAAGGTCCACACAGCGCATTAGATCATCACCTATTCACATAAAACACAGAGACAGTCATTATAATCATACATGCAGTTACAAAAAACATATTAAATAGGAAAAAGAAATGTAGTGTGGTTAATTCTTAAACCAAGACAATATAAACCTAGATTTTTAAAGCATTTGATTTCATCTTAAACTTGAAGTCTTGAAGCATTTCAAAGAAAACATATTGAAACTATATTAGAAACTATGTAAGAAACACCTTTAAAATCCACAAGAACCTATGTAGTTAAATTAAATGAATTTTAGCAATTCTTTCCAAAGTGTACACTGCATACTTCATGCGATCAGATGATCATTCAATGTTTTTATTAAACATTTTTAAACACATTTCCTAAATCAAGCTTGTCTTGATAGTCAAACAAGTGATTTTGCTTCTCAACTGAATAAATAAACCTTGTTTTAAAGATATTTGGATATTTTTAGTGAAATATACTCAGATTATTTTATTTATTTTTTAATCAGTGCTTGAATTTACCAGCAGGGGACAGTGTAAACTCATTTATTTGTATTCCCTTCTTCAACACAATAATCACAGGTATCATTTAAACTCAAGCTATTTTACCAGGAAAGGCTGTTCCCAAACTGCACTACTTGGCTTTACAATTACATGCATAATTAAAGGTAAACTGAGGCAAAAGGAGGCAGACGTGTGAGAGAAAAATATCGACATCTTGGAAGAAAAAAGAAACAGATCACTCCATCTATATGTAAATGAGATCCAGGCTTTAAAGACATTTGCATTAGTGATTTGAGCCGTCATGATTATTGAAGGAAAACGGCGTTTGAGCCATGCTTAATGTTTGGCCGTTGATTTATAGCGGGAACTGCGACTTGTTCAGTGCGTGGGAGTTTGAGAAAGAGCGAGACACAGATAACATCATACAGGATTTTTCTACTGAGCTCAGCTGCAGAGGAAAACACTGTAAAGCTCTTGGCAGCAGCACAATTAAAAACAATCTCCTGCAGTCAAGCACTGGGAAAGATCTCTGCAAACAAAGAAAATCAAAGCTGACTGAATCTAAAACACCATTTGACACTGATATCTTACAGCACAATTATCACATGGCTTGCTGTAACAGGGGTGATTATAATCAATAACAAGCGATTTCAATAATATAAACTAGGTTTTTACATTGCCTTTTTTCATTTGTGCTAGAGTGTTGTGGCTGGCTGCCAACGTGTTGCTTTGCATTGCTATGCATTGCTAATGTTAATAGGATGTTGCTTGCTGGTTGAAAACAATTCTCTATAATATTCTGGTCTTTAGCAGGTTGCTCATTCAGTGTAAGTCTAAAGCGAGGTTTTGCAGAACCCTAAATATAATCATCCCCTTGCAGGATACACCATTATTATCTAAAGGCAATTATACATTTTCATGTATAAAGCCCCATTCATACAGTGTGAGGCAATATAAATGAGAGCACTTCTCATTCAGGTTAAGGGATCTAAAATATGATCATGCAGAATAAGACATTAATATGTTCTTTATAATATGTTCTAATAATCAAATAATATGCTAGTAATGTGCATGCTGACAAGCAACTAGTTAATAGTGAGAATTTATCCTTAAACTAAAGTGTTACCACAAATGCATACGAGTGTAATATTACAACATTTTGTTTGCAAAATAAAATCACTGCCCTGATTGTATATTTTAACTGAACTGGACCCAAAACAAATGATTAAAATACTCTGGAAAGTTTTTTTTTGTTAGTTGACATTTTTGTTACCTGCTATTTATTTGTTTAGATTTTACAACCCTCAAGGAGCAAGATTAGAGTGACAACGGTGGGAAATTGCATACAAATTAGTGCTGTCAAACGATTAATCACGATTAATCGCATCCAAAATAAAAGTTTTTGTTTACATAATATATGTGTGTGTGCTGTGTATATTTATTATGTATATATAAATACAAACACATATATGTATATATTTAAGAAAAATATGTTATGCTTATGTATTAAATATAATATAATATTTATATAATTAAATATTTATATATAATTTAAAATATAAGAATATAAATATATAAATGTATATGCATGTAAATATTTCCCAAATATATGCTGTATGTGAGTGCATGTATATATACACATAATAAACATACACAGTACACACACATATATTATGTAAATAAAAACTTTTATTTTGGATGCGATTAATCGCGATTAATCGTTTGACAGCACTAATGTAAATATAAATAATTCTTTATTTTGTGAACTTTTTTTCTCTCCTTACTGTTCAATGATTTGGTCTTTATTTGTTACTCTCTTTGAAAAAAATGAAATGTAATACAACTAATATAAAATTGACAAATTTGTTACATTTTTGTGTTAATATATTTAATAAACATAAAAATTTAACTAAACACCGACTCAATTTGAATCAATCAATAATATTTCTCAAAGTAGCCACTTGCAGATTTGAAAACCCTTCATGCAACAGATTTGTCACCTATTTTATATATTATATTGTCTGCCAGAGAAAAAAAAAATTTAATGTACTAAAATATGACATTTTATTTGTTTACCAGCATGCCATGTGACCATTAATCAGCATTAAAGATACATGAACATGCAAATGTCTTTAAAACGAATTCTCAATGGGACTTCATGTTAATATTTAACGTCAAAGGGGTTCAGCAACTTAAATAATAATAAAAAATTTTTTGGGGGGTTTGGGAATCCCAGCCATATACCATGGTATTTCCGTGGTATTCCAAAGTACTTAATGCTTGGAAAACCCAACCATAAAGGTCCGAAATTTTCGTATGCGTTTTTTCGTATTCGTCATCCTTTCCTATCAAAACGCTTGCTGTGGATGCGAAAACACAGAAAATCGAATCCGATCCGAATTTTTTATAACGGACAAAGGTTTCGGAGGCAGCGTGTAAACGTGATTGACACAACGTGAGGTCATATTTATTTTTTAACGTGTGGAAATTTCGACCTTAAGACGTTAACTCTAAAACTATGAAAATACCATATACTAACCTCTTAAATACACTACAAGACATGTTATTATCAAGGCACTTTCTGTTACTTTGAAGTGAGCGTATTGTTATGCATATCACATTCATGTTGTGGTTTGGGAAGTTGATTAGTGAAGCAGGACCTTCTCTCACAGTGCTGTTATAGTCTGAAGCACTCAGTGTTGTGGCTGTGCGTGAGTCGGTCATGGTCATTTGGTCCTCTGTGCTGATGGAGTCAGTCTATAAGCACTGAATAAGACACCATCAGGGTCCTCAATAATGCACCAGTCACTCAGGCCAACAGGTTGAAGGTGGAGTGAATTCTCCCCCGTGTTGCGTCCCACCGTGTGAACCTCAGGGTTGCCAGGTCTTCCTGCTTTAGGGATGTGTGAGTGTCCAGCTCAGGACAAAACTGGCATTGATAGTAGGCGTCCGGAACAATAAGAGGCTTGGCATGCTGATCGTCAGCTCCCACGAGGCCTATTTTCCCACTGCAAAAATAGATCATTACTCCATGCCTTTCCCAACTCCGTCTGGAACCAATATGGCCTGGCTCCTCTTAAACACAGACTCCTGGGATTGAGCCAAAGTCCTCTTCCATCCCCTGCACTGTTCTCTCCCATCCTGTTCGTCATGCCTCTCTCCCCTCTCAGAAACACAGTCTCATCTCCACAGTCTCCGCACGCTACAACAATGGTGCCCCGCGCAAGATTTCACCTCAAAGCAAGCTCCTTACTCAACACAAAAAGGACTGACGCCAGATTACGGAGGGTTCGTTTCAATTGCAATCCATCCTGAGTGGAAGAGAATGACTGGAAGTTTTTAAAACGAGAGACTATTGAGGAAGTCAATCCTATCGAGCAGTGGAGCAGCCAGGGCAGTCTGTAACAGTGTTATGACAGCTGGCAAACTGGCTGTGACTTGAGGATTCTGATAGTTGGACTGTGATTGCACACAGCCAGAGCTCTTTAATGAACTTCTTAACCCTATAAAGCCTACTATATCACATTTGAAGGCCTCTCTTTGTAAACATCATGAAAACTTTGCTGAAAAACCTGATGTACACAATCTTCATGTTTTCTGTCATTTAAACTTTTTTAGCAAGTTAGTCTTTTTGCTGCAAACTATTTACTGACTTTTATGAAGTAAACATAATAATTCTTATATTGCTTTAATATTTCAAGATGAACACTTACTGGACTAAAGCAACTTAGGTTTATTGATTATCCATACATAATTTTTTTTTTTTAATCAAATAAGATACATCAGGCTTTTGAGGAACATTTATTTGTATATCTCTCAAACATCATTCTCTTGCATTGCATTGTATGATTAAAAAATTATAATAAAAAAACAATAAAAACTACAGAGCTACATTATCTTACTAAGGCATATTATTGTGAAATATAGAGTCTGTTGTACTGTTCTAAAGATCTCACCGATTTACATAAATTTTTGGCCATATAAATATCAGCATCTGCATTAAATTGCATATTTTTTTCTCACTGTGTGCCTCTGAATAAAACTGAGGTTTGTTTTTGCCTCCTTGAGTCTGAGCTTCATATTCGTACTACAGTATATCATTCTATACGAGCCATAAAAGCCTGATGTATCAAATATCATACTCAATAAAAACACATTATGAACTTTTTTATAAATGTATATTATTTTAATGTTTTAATTTGAAAAAATAGATAATTTCATGTCAGGCTTTATAGGGTTGAAAAATGTAATTTGTCATGTAATTTCAAACCCATATGACTTCTGTAGAATTCAAAAGAAGATGTTTAATAGAATGATCAAGCTGCTCTTTTCCATTAAATGAAAACATTTTGCAACTACAAGCTGTGCAGGCTCCACATGTGCTATATTTCAAGTCTTCTGAAACCATACAATAGCTTTGTGTGAGGACCAGAAATTTAAGTCATTATTCCTTGAAACCTTTCCCATCCACTGTTGTTCTCAGATGCGTTCCTTTAATATACCTTCATATTTTTGGACTATAGAGCCAAAATATCACCCCCTACAAACCTGAACTTACATTGTAACTCCTCTTAGTTCCAAAACTCAATGGGTTTAGTAACATCTTGGATCAAAGGAAAGTGTCTTCAGGTTTATTGTGTGTAGTAAGACCACATTAGCTCAGGCTTAATGAACTGCTTTTGTACGGATGCTCTGACCTGCTTGTGTGGATTTCCGTCGGGCTTTCTTAATATCTTCCTCTGTTTTGTTGCTCAATTTGATCTCAAGCTGCTGTGTTTTCACTTCAAGATCCTTCTGTCGGTCTGCTAGAGCCTTCCGTGCCTGCAAAACACAACACAAAGCAATGTAAAGAGACTACTAACCTTTGGTTTAAATAAATAGGGTACAAAATAGGTGCCTAACCTTCAGAAAACAATGTTGATCATCAATCTCAAAGGGTCAAAACTTGAGAGATTTTCTTTATATTCTCTATGTGATTTGCAATTATTTTCAACCCTAAATTCAGACATCTAACTGTTTTGTAATTTTCTATTTTCTACCAAGTAGAAGCTGGAGCTACTACTGTTGTTAATAGATGTTCCCACTCTGCTGCATACAATCAGATAAAGCAATGGATCATGTGAGCTTCACTGTCTGTACTTCCAGTGGTAGCTGCCGCATTGTGAGGCAGTTAAACTGTGCTCAACTTCGTTGCATAGCCGTTGGTCGCTGTTGCTCATGTCGCCAGGAATGGCCAACTCTCTCTGGAAATGAATGATGGATATGTGGCCTGGGGTCAGTGCTGATGTTTAATCAGCAGGATGAACACACGTGAATCACTCAAGGCATCATTCTGATGTGTTCTCATTTCTCATCCAGCCATCTGTTGTCCATGCAAAAGTTTGAACAGACGTGTTGACACAATGGCTTCTGGGAAACATTTTAGAGCCATTTGTACCAACACACTTGAAAAGAAATTTTAATTAAATATGCTTGACAAAATCAGTATGGACTCAAAGTTCCCTTGTGAAGAAGTAGTAAACTTCAGCATAATTTCAAAAAGAGCACTTATCATGGAAATAATATACTTGAACAGAAAATACTTAAGTGCAAACTGAATGTAATGTTTTCTTATACTTAACAATTGCAGTTAAAATAGAATGTATTATAGTTTACGTTTATAGTAATTGCAATTAATTGAACTTTTTTTTACCCACCTAAATAGGACTTACTTAAGTACATCTTTATAAAAAAATATCATAATTACTTCTACTGTCTTTGAAATATGGATAAAATGTAATGATGAATATACTGACAAGCATTTATAGTAAATTTAAATATACTTTAGTGTCATCGTGCTTTCTTTACAGTACACTTAGGTGGCCTTTTATTATTATATGCACGTACAGTTTTTAAGATTTGAAGCACACTACTACAAGTGCACATTCAATACAATGAAGTGCACTTATTTTTCACAAGGGTTTATACAAAACATTCATGCACTTTGTACCTTCTCCACAGCAGCATAACGGCTGACCAGCTGCTTCCTCAGGTCAGCGATGTGGTGGTCATATTTCTTCATGTCCTTTTTAAAGTTGTCTCCTCTGAAGGTCAGCAAAGGCTTCTCGACTTCACTCTGGAGCTGGAGACAAAATCCTCTGCATCAGTTACACAGCTGCATGGCAAGTCTGGACATGAACGCTGAACGGCATCTCAAATGAACTTGTGAGGTGTGTGTTTTTTTTGTATTTGGATCGAGTTTTTGCTTCAGTAATGGTGATGATTGTTTTGTTTTGCTGTCTCTGTAAATCATACGTGATCTGAGGGAATAAGACTGCAGAATCACCTCCATCTTTCTGCAATTAATCACCTACACTGTCGCTAAATGGAGCACGCTAGTGTGAACACGGGAAAGCACAGTGGTGGAAATAGACAAATCGCAGCAGACTGAAGAAAGCTGTGTAGCTCATTACATACAGCCGGCTAATAACATCTCTGAGGGGAAGCTATTCAGTACAGCACAGAAATGAAATAAAGGCCAGATACTTCATCTTCCCTGGCAATGCGTGAGCTTGAACTGCCAATTTCTCAGTTGGATCTTATATCACCTCGATTGAGAAATATCACAACAGAGAACTGAGAATTGCCCACCTTTGATGAGAACTTGAGATGGACCTCGGCTTCATCAGCTAGACTCTTCTTCAGTTGGGCCCAAGCTTCTCCAAGAGTCCTAAATCAAACCAGATCCCAGGAAAGATGGTTAAAGCTACTGTTTTACATTTAATTTAACATTATTACACAGTCTACTTTTTAAAAGTGTGTTAAAAACGGTCAAGTTCACTAACGTGGCCTTTTATTTCATTAATAAAGTATTATCTACATATTTTTAAATATATACTTTTAAGATTTGCAGTACACCAAAAGTGCGTATTCAATACAATTAAGCATATGTAAGGCATTTTTAATAATGTGTTCATGTGTAACATTTTAGTACATCTTCTCAGCGTGATCTGTATATAACTCAATGCTCAAAATATTTGAATTCCAATTTTTTCCACATTGATGATTTAAAAATAGTGAAGGAAATGCAGCTAATCCAGTATACAAACTCCTTTAATATTACTTAAAAATCATTTTTGTAATGTACCCTTCCTCTTGTGCTGCCATTGGGAACATGGAGAGTTTGGAAAGGTTCTTGGCATATTCCTCTTCGATTTTTATCCTGAAATGTCAAGCATTCATCAAGAAAAGAAAGAGATTAAAAAGATTTAATGTGACAATCTCATATAGTACTTCTGGCAGAACTCCATGTGTACCATGCCAATATTACAGTCCTTCGGATTTGTATTATGGTATTACCCTGCGTGTTTTTTTGAATATAGCTATCCTTCAGCACTCTATTATATAAGTATCATGGTATTAGCATCTAATATGATCACTGTGCATTTTGTAATGGCTATCTGTTTCTTTGATTCCTCTAATCCATTCCTATTGGTTCAGACAGAAGCCGTAACATTTGTTTGATCAAACACTGTGAGTTCTGACATCAAGTCAATGTGAAAATACTTCACAAATGCTTGCCTTAATATGTGAAGAAAAAAGAAAAGAAAAGAGAAGAACATAGAAGAATTTTGTTCTTGTTCTCCAGTAAAATAACTAATAATTTTTTCCTAATCCATTGACACATTTTTTTTTCTTGTTGTTAGCATAAATGTATTTTTATTTCTGGCATAAAGTTGAAAAAAGGAAAAAATCTTGAAATAAGAAAAAGTAAACAAATCATTGTAATATGTAAACATTGATCGAGTTGGGACGTTGTAATTGCAATGACAAGGGCATTCAAATCACTTCAGTCCATGCAAGATGACAATGTACCATTTCTACAAAACATTCAGTAAGATTTTTGTAACTCTACTTCTACAAAATGATAAAACAAAGAATATGCATCTGCAGTGTTTTTGCTTTTGTAATCAATTTAAGAAGGTTATGTAAGCAGAATCTTTAGGTATTTTATCATAGTTGTGGAATACTATGGTATTTTGTACATGCAACTTAGTTTTATTGTAAATGTAAAACAAACAAACAAACAAACAAACAATCCATTAATTTCAACATATGCTGCATCTATTGCATTTAACAAGTTTTCGCAATGGGAAATGTTCCACTGGTAATTGTAATTACAACTTTGTGGAAACATTCATCTGCATTCAGCTTGTAAATACGATCTTTCTGACTTGACTTGAATGCACCAATTAAGCACATCAAACATAAACTCAAACGTGCATATGTGACACATGAGAACAAACCTCATTGATTCTTTTGCATCACTCAAGCAGATTTGAGCTTACTGTACGTTTACCATATTTGATGTGCTCTGTGTATGTGCGTTAATCAATTTTTATATGTGAAGAAAAGCCTAAATTAAATCTGTTCATCATATAAAGCGATTGAATCTTTCCAGAAGACTTGGATTACACCGCTTGATGTCTTTATAAACTTTTTGGAGCTTGAAAATGTTGGGTGAAAAATTCATTTAGGAGCCTAAACTGAAAATAATAAGAAAAGATATGTTCATATCATCTTACACTTTTTTTTTTTTTTGATCTTTGTGACTTTATCTTTTAAGAATGTTTAGATATTTTAACTGGAAAACCATACATTTTTTCTATTGTTTTCAGTGTGCAAAAAACCCCCATAACACTCAAAAAGGCAACAGAGAGTGAGGTGTTATGTAAGAATGATGTCAGTATGAGAGAGAGGCTTGCCCACCTTTCTCTGATGAACTCTGCCATCTCTTTCTGCATCTGCTTCCCCTTCAGCTGTTTCTGCAGCAGCACCTCAAACCCTGACACTGTGGCCCCCTGAGGGTCCCTCTTATCGGCCTGCAGAGGACAGAGACGTTACACACACGCAGCGTCATGCATGCTACCACTTCATCAGCAGGAGACTGTCAACAACACGTGAGCGCGATCAGATGTGTGTGAGAGCGGCCACATGTGTGTGTGCGTGAGTCACAGCGTGGGTTTGCATGAATCAGAGCGTGTGGGAGGGGGTGTACACCCTTGCGGGTGTAACTTTGAGTGTGCGTTACAGTGAAGGGTGTGTATAGGTTGTTGAGGTATGACTAATGTAATGTGAGGGCTCCTGATGCAGTCTGTGTGCGCAGCATGTTAATGAAATATGCTTTTCCTTCACTGTGTGTGTGTGGAGGTGTAAGAGTAGCTGTTGTGACGGCCACTGACGTGCCATCCTACACATGACAGAAGTGTCATAACCTCTTCACACACTCGGTTTGAGAAACAGCCAGGAAGAATCTTTGTGACAAAATACTCCTGTTGTCATTTGCCTGTGTGCATGCATATATCTACATGTCATTTCAATCTCTGTCCAGGGATATTAGGAATCCCAAAACTGAAAATTTGCTGAAAATGTTCTCACCCTCAGGCCATCAAAGATATATATGAGTTTGTTTCTTCATCTGAAGAGATTTGGAGAAATTTATCATTACATCACTTGCTCCCCAATGGACTGACTGGGGGGCCGTCAGAATGAGAGTCCAAACAGATGATAAAAACATCACAATAATACACAAGCAATTCACACAACAGTCCATCAGTGAAGTGAAAAGCTGCATGTTTGTACAAATCCATCATTAAGACGTTTTAACTTCCATAAGGCTTCCTCTAGCGATAAAGTTCATCCCCTGCTGTCCTCTCACATCAAAATCACCACCACTTTTGTTTAGAAGTGTTTGTTTTTATTTGTAAACTGTATGATCTGTGCATATTTTTATTCTGATTCAGACAGGATGGCTTTTTTCGCTTTTTTGTTTGGACTCTCGTTCTGACGGCACCCATTCACTGCAGAGCATCCATTGATGAGCAAGTGAAGTAATGCTAAATTTCTCCAAATTTGTTCCCGTGAAGAAACAAACTCATCTACATCTTGAATGGCTTGAGGGTGACCAAAACTAAAACTATGAAAAACACTTACGTTACTTATTTATATTTAGTTTTATGTGATGTACTTAGAGATGTTCCGATACCCTTTTTCCCTTCCCGATACCGATTCCGATACCTAGGCTCAGGCTATCGGCCGATACTGAGTACTGATCCGATACCTGGGTGTGTATCTGGTTATACAGCTGTATGTACTACTAGATCTGTATGAATAGATACAATTATTTTATGGTGTGCTTCACCATAGATAGATAGATAGATAGATAGTCTGGCGAGTAAACAAAAAAATATAATATATAATGTTTGGAAAATGGCATTCCATTTTTAAAATCTATTTAAATATCTAAAAGTACACTCTTAACATCAGTCAGTGAAGCATTATAAATGTATTATGATAATCGAGTATTATTTAATGATATAACTTTAGCAATTAGAATTAAAACTTGGTAAGCCAATGAGATTGTCGCTTGCGCATTAGCTCCGCCTACTACCAGAGAACCCGGCAGTTCTTAAAAGATGAAGAATTCCAAAGGAACTCCGTTATTCTGACAGGAAAATACAACAAAGAATATCGTTTACATACCAAGCAGAATTGACGTGCTACATAAGACTCTCTCTCTCTCTCTCTCTTTGCATGTGAGGAAAAAAAGCAAAGCTCACACTAGAGCTTACGGTACGTCAAATACAGGTGCGCTGCGCATTCATTCAGATGAACTGAAAAATAGCCCAGATCGCTTGACGGAGAGTGAAACTCTGAAGCGCTTGGTCAGAGTGTTCAGCGAGTGAAAATATATCTGTGCTAAACTTATACATAGCCTCCAACTCACACACTGGCGAGTATAATCTGAGCATTTATTAGCCAGTGGCTAATATTATACACTATTTAGTCGCCCAGGGTGAAGATTTAGTCGCATATGCGAGTGATTTACTGGCAATGTGCTACCACGTTTGTATTTATTCTTTGCTGCTCTAAATAGTGGTTGCTTGTGCACAACTTCCTGTGTTTGCATTCTGAGCAGCGAAGAAGAATTGATTTCCGATTTGCAGCGTTAAGCAAAGCTAGCGGGCATAACTATAGATCTTGTTTAAGAATGGTATCGGATCGGTACATGGATTCAAGTACTCGCCGATACCGATGCCAGATTTTTTGTGGTATCGGTGGAATTTCCGATACTAGTATCGGAATCGGAACAACCCTAGATGTACTGAATACTAAAACTGAAATAAAAATCAAAAACTGTAGACATATTAAAAAGAAATAAATAATAATGAGAAAACTACTAAACATTACTTAAATTTAAAATGAATAATATCAAAATAACTAGTTCAAAATATTAATAAAACTATAAAAGTGTCTCAATGATACTAAACTAACACTGTCTCTGTCAAGTAGAATCTGCTGGCGAATGCACACTGACTGCCTCAGATGAACTGCAAATGTCCTTCTGGATCTAATTTTCACTTTCTTTGTATCATCTGTTTGTGCATGGGGCTCAAATTACATTTTTCTTAAACCTGTCAGTGGTGATGATTTGAGGAAATATACCGGTCATAAATCTTAAATAGTCGTAGTGTTGCTGAGCGTTTGCTAGGATGTTCCGGTGGTTGTTTATTAGCCCAAGTCAAGAGTCTATGATATTCTGGTCTCTAGATACGGCTCAGGTCCCCACATCATTGTAAGTTTGAGAGATGCTTTTGTCCTGTTTTATCGTCCAGCACTTAAAAGTCTGATGAAAACACAAGCTCATCTCTCCTCCACACCTCAAGCTCATAAATATAAACAATAATATAGTGATGCTAGTTTTGCTCATGTTAACAGCATCATGTTAGTCACAATGTAAAAAAATAAAATAAAATAAAACTTCATTATAAGCTACAAGAATTAAATAAAACAAAATCAAACAAAATTTAGCAGGGTTTATCCTTAAAATAAAATAAAAAAACAGGGTAAAAAACTGACTATATTACTCAAATGTAGTCTAATATAATTAAATCTTGTTTATATAATATATATATATATACTATATGCAAAATGAAATATGAAAAAAGACAAAATCTGATTAAGTAAATGATTCACAGCCTTGCTGTAAAATGCCATCTGTCATGAAAATGTCAAAACAAAAACAAAGAAATATGTTTGCATACTGCAATAAAGTGCCAAAAAAAAAAAAAAAAAAACCTTTAAAGTCTTCCTCTGGTTTAAATGTTGCAATAGAAATGTTTGGAAGCTTTAATTTCAATGTGTGGACAAATTCCTTCTTCATAAAACAATGAAAACCCTTCATGATTTCAGTTTCTTTAATAGATGTCTGTCTCACTTTACTTCACGTCACTTGTGTCTGTTAGTCATCAGATGAGCCTGTTGTTTTTACATTGCTATTTAAACCATGCATGATGCTGTTTCTAAGCCAACTACTCAGTTTAATTTCCTTTTCTAAACCATATTATACTCACATTTAGCAAATTTGTGCTGACCCTGTGTGCTGTAACACAAGTTTGTTAAAATAGTTCACAATGAGTTGTTTTCGGACCGGCGTCAATACTAATCCTTATAGTATAGTATCAATACTCAGCCAATGCGGTCCACCAGACATGATTGTCCTCTTTCTCTCTCTGTCTCTCACCCAGAAATAGTCGCAGTAGCTCCATTCACTGGGCTTGAGAAGCTGTTGCTCCGGCGCAGATGTGGGCACAGGGAAGGTGACGCAGTTGATCTGCGGTGAGATAAAACAGAGGAAGGTCAGCTCACAGTGTGTGCGTGTGCTGTTTTGTCAGGTTGGTTTTATTTTCAGAGGAGTGAGACAGAGATGGCTTGTGTAAGTCTCAGAGGGGAGACAAATGAAAGGTCACAATGTAAAAGAGAAAGACAGGTCATATAGACCGGGACCTATAACAGCCTGAGGATGGACAGAGTGATTGAGGAAAAGAGAGAATGGCAAACTATTTTTAAGAGCCTACTATGCTTGTTTTCTCTATACTGGTACATTTACCAGAGCACACTGCAAGAAATACTGCACATATACACATGTGAAGAATGAATGCTCATTATTGCATACAACCATTTTACACATTTATTAAAAGATTTTTAAACAAATACCCTTGTGAAGAAGTGTGCTTTAGCATACTTTTAAAAAGTTTACTTACAACAGAAATATAAAAGAAGTGTGAATGTAATATTTTCAGATATTCAATAGCATGTTAATTGCAATTAAATGAAAATGTATTATGGTTTAAATGTATATTAAACGCAATTAGATGAATATTAGAGCGCATTTTGGCGCAGTAATTTTTTTAATGAAATTTTATAACATTTCATACGGTTAAAGTGTACTGCTGAATGTCCAATACAAGATATTCTCCATTCATTTTAACTAACCAAAAAAAATCAATTAAGATTAGGGAACCTCTCTGATTGGTGGATCTCACATCGGGCTCCAGCAGGTCAAAATACACACAAATGCCTCATTAGAGTGGCTAGTTAATGTAGTTTCATTCATTCCCAAACTCAGCAAAAATACAAGCATCGAATCAAACTTGTTGCTATGATATTGACCTTGGTTAATTTCATTCTTCTATTATTCTGTGATGTTTTCAACATTAAATAAAAAGACTGTACAGATAAAACGTATGTGTTAGGGCAGTTTTCATTGCTCATGATTAAGTGATCACATGCAATTTTATATGGCGGTATTCTTCAAAGTCTGAACAAATGAGCAGGATATTTGAATAATGTTCTCTGTAAATCTCTACAGTTAGAGTAAACATCTATACTTAATGTACATGGGCTTCATCCAGTATACTTGCACATCTTTTGGTCTCTTAAGTAATACATAATATGATATTCAGCCAAAGTTAACTTTATTAAAAGAAAACACACACTGTAAAAAAAAAAAAAAAAAAAAAGTTGAGCCAACTTAAAATTTTAAGGCAGTTTTTTTAGTTTTCTCAACTTGTCGTTTTAAGTTTATACAACAAAAATAAATCTGCTGAAGCTGGTTGCCTTAAAATTTTAAGTTGGTTCAACTTTATTTATTTATTTTACAATGCACACACAAAAAACCACATTATTTACAAAAACACCTTTTTATTTCATCTGAAAGTCATCCGTTACACATTTTTCCTGTGTGCTATGGAGCTTGGGCATCCACCAGCAAGCTTTTATAGTAAATTAAAATAAACTTTAATGCCATTTCTATTGACACTTGTATGCCAAGTATTTAAATATATTTTTATGTGATGCAGTTGCATAACATGTGCTTTAGTATGCAAGTCAACATCAAAATAAGTGTACATCTTTAAAGCACAACAAGCAATTATGAAACCATAGGCTAATGATTAAAATGTACTTTAAAGTAAAACTTTAAATTTGACATTATTACCAAGTGTGCTTTTTCCAAGAATGAAATGAAAGTATCTCTCTTTAAAGTACACTTTATTGGCCTTTTATTTCATTAATATTATATTACTGGCAAGTACAATTTTTGGTTACACTTTATTTTAAGGTGTTCTTGTTACAGTGTAATTATACATTTAAAGGTGCTGTATGTAGGATTGACACCTAGCGGTTGAACTAGGTATTGGAGACAGTTTTTTTCACCCGGCCCCTCCTCCTCAGACTTGACGCACACGCAGGTTGCCAGATTAACGACACCAACAGGAACAAGTGCACATGACGATGAATGAAATTAAATACGCTGTGTTTTCCACCAACTGGCAACCCGCGGTGCCGAAATACAATTGGGTAAACTGGCAGTGGGCGGGTTTCACAAACCATAACAAACACAGACATTCCGGGCCGGAATGCACATTTTCAAAGGAGAATAACTGACTGTAGCATTGTTTTTCAGATAAACAAGTATGTTAACTTAGCATGTTTCTTAAATATCTGCAAACATATTATGCTATTTTTATGCTTTAGTAGAGTCAATATCCTACATACAGCACCTTTAAGAACTCTGAGTAATATTAAATAACTACATGTACTTACTATATGGTTAGGGTTAGGAATAGAGTTTGGTTTAGGGTTACTTGCAGGTAATTACGCATAATTTATTGGTATTATAATATAAGTACATTTAAAATAAAATAAAACTAACTTAAAATAAAGTGTTGCCCTATATATTTTTATTTATTTATTTATTTTTATATACTAAAAGATTAAGCACACTTCGTTTTAACAAGGGCAAGGCTACAATGGATAAAGGTCCTACTTTGACCATGAAATGTATTATTGATCAGAACAAAATTAATTTTTTTAAATAAATATTAATGGAGCAACATCACTTGCAATAATCAAAGATGGTTCTGGTTTAAAATCATTTTCAAATAAAGCAGTCAATCAAGAGCCCACATACAATCCTTTCACTTTTTTGATGTTAGTTTGAACAAAACTGAAATTCATAAAAATCTTTGTTTCAAAAGATATGAGTTTTAAGGATACTCAATACCTGCAGTACATAAATTAGACACATTGTAAAAATCACTACATGTTCCATCCATTTACCTCAAAATCAACTTTTTGTCATTGCATGCTCATTGACTGGAACACTTCTGCAGTGCATGGCATCAATCAATTTGTATTTTGAGAGAAAATACAAAGGAAAAGGTCTTTTACCTGAGGGTTGTACCCTGCTGCACAGTATGCAGGTATGTTGTAAACTGTAGACTATTCCATTCAAAACTCAGCCAGATTTTTCACTCACAACCACGAAACAAGCTTAAGTTGTTAGGAGTGAGATTCCCAAACAATCACATTCAGCACTGCGTTCCTACCTCGGACTATGGAAGCCCGTTTTTAATGAAATTTGATAACATTTCATACGGTTAAAGTGTACTGCTGAATGTCCAATACAAGATATTCTCCATTCATTTTAACTAACCAAAAAAAATCAATTAAGATTAGGGAACCTCTCTGATTGGTGGATCTCACATCGGGCTTCAGCACATTCAGCACTGCGTTCCTACCTCGGACTATGGAAGCCCGTTTCCGCCTCTGAGTAAAAAATAAAAAAGGTTATTGCGACTTCTTATCTCACAATTCTGACCTTTTTTCTCAGAATTGCGTGATACAAACTCGCAATTCTGACTTTTTTTCTCATAATTGCGTGATACAAACTCGCAGAATTGCGTGATACAAACTCGTAATTCTGACCTTTTTTCTCAGAATTGCGTGATACAAACTCGTAATTCTGACCTTTTTTCTCAGAATTGCGTGATACAAACTCGCAATTCTGACTTCTTTTCTCAGAATTGCATGATACAAACGCGCAATTCTGACTTTTTTTCGCAGAATTGCGTGATACAAATTTGCAATTCTGACCTTTTTTCTCAGAATTGCGTGATAAAAACTCGTAATTCTGACCTTTTTTCTCAGAATTGCATGATACAAACTCACAATTCTGACCTTTTTTCTCAGAATTGCATGATACAAACTCGCAATTCTGACCTTTTTTCTCAAAAATGCATGATACAAACTCGCAATTCTGACCTTTTTTCTCAGAATTGCATGATACAAACTCGCAATTCTGACTTTTTTTCTCATAATTGCGTGATACAAACTCGCAGAATTGCGTGATACAAACTCGCAATTCTGACCTTTTTTCTCAGAATTGCGTGATACAAACTCGCAGAATTGCGTGATACAAACTCGCAATTCTGACTTCTTTTCTCAGAATTGCATGATACAAACTCGCAATTCTGACCTTTTTTCTCAGAATTGCGTGATACAAACTCGTAATTCTGACCTTTTTTCTCAGAATTGCGTGATAAAAACTCGCAATTCTGACCTTTTTTCTCAGAATTGCATGATACAAACTCGCAATTCTAACTTTTTTTCTCATAATTGCGTGATACAAACTCGCAATTCTGACCTTTTTTCTCAGAATTGCATGATACAAACTCGCAATTCTGACTTTTTTTCTCATAATTGCGTGATACAAACTCGCAGAATTGCGTGATACAAACTCGCAGAATTGCGTGATACAAACTCGCAATTCTGACCTTTTTTCTCAGAATTGCGTGATACAAGCTCGTAATTCTGACCTTTTTTCTCAGAATTGCGTGATACAAACTCGCAATTCTGACTTTTTCTCATAATTGCGTGATACAAACTCGCAATTCTGACTTTTTTTCTCATAATTGCATGATACAAACTCGCAATTGCGAGTTAAGAAGTCATAATTCTGAGATATAAACTCACAATTCTGAGAAATAATGTCAGAACTGCGAGATATAAACTCGCAACTGCGAGTTATAAAGTCAGAATTGTGAGAGATAAACTCGCAATTCTGAGAACATATCAGCCTTTTTTTCCCCCTCAAAACGCAATTCTGAGAAAAAAGCAATTCTGACTTTATAAAAAAGAAAAAAGTCAGAATTGTGAGATGAAAAGTCGCAATAACATTTTTATTTTTTTTTAATTCAGTGGTGGAAATGGGCTTCCATATCAGACTGCAGTTAGTGTGTGTGTGTGTGTGTGCGCTCATAAAGTGTTTGAGTATACACTCTAGGGTCCATGGCGTCTCCAATTAGCCTGTAAGCACTGCAATTATGTAATGCTCACCATCTGTACCGCCTCCCTGCCACTGCCAAACAGGATGTGCTCCCTGCCATAGCCCTTCAGTGCCTCAAACACACACACACACTTATTCATGCTCAAATACACTACTGTAAACAAATTGCTCTTAACCTCTTGTAAGCAAGCTTTTTTGCAAAGTTATGTTAATTATTAAGATATTTCATTAACTTTGACATCTATTTAACATGCTTATGTCATTAATTTTCTTAAACTCAGTTGAGGCGGAACAATTTTATTGCATTTCTTTTATTTTTTATTCAATGAATGAAGTCACTGCTGAACTTTCAAGAAATCCCCCTCACGCATAAAGTATTAGGGTTGTAAGTAGGAACCGGAAGACCACCATAGGGATGCATGTTTTATGCTTGTATACTATGTCTTATTTATTGTTCACACTATTATTACTGTTAGTAGGTATGGAAATGATTTCAATACATAAAGTATATTATGATAGTGTCACCCAGTTTGTTTGTGCCTATAAATGGAAATTGAAATGGAATTGTAATTGAAAACGTATATATGTATATAATTTATTACATCATTACTACAAACATGCTTTGTGCGATGATAAATCAACTTCTTGTATTCAAAATATGCTAAAGGTCATTGCAAAAATGGCTTAGAGCAGCCTACGTTTTCAAATATCACTGCACAAATATGCAGATTATTAGATTTTTAAAAATTATTTACAATATTGTTGTGCAAACAAAAAATTATTATAAACAATTAAAATGATTTTAATACAAGAACATTTTATTTAATTTAAAATAATATATATATATATATATATATATATATATTTAGCTATATAAAGAAAATTAACCTAGTCTTTAGCAATTAAATTGTTAAAAAAATTGTTTAGCAATTATTTTTTTAATTTATTTCCATTTCAAATTATATATATATATATATATATATATATATATATATATATATATATAAAATTACATGTTAAGAAATTACTATAGCAAAAGGGCCCTATTCGCTGGCAATGATCCACAAGTGAAATATAGATCATATTTTGCATATCTGTTTTGTAATATTTTTTAGGATAACATATACTGCCCAGAGAACAACCAGGGCAATCCTTGATGAATTACGACTGTTTTATCTCATCACAGCAAAGCATCTCTGAATGCTAACTTCTCAAATTCATTTGCATCATTTGCGCAAATGAACAATACAGTGCAATGCAAATTCTGCAAAACTGACCACAAAGACACACACAAAAAACACAATTACAATCAAGACACTGGATAGACGGCCCTTGCATGTGCACAGTGATAAGACCCTATCCACTCACCCCAGACGCTTCCTAATCTGATGGCGTTTGAGCTGATTTACTCATTCGTGCCTCGTCACTTTGTTCATTTCATGCCTGGAAGATCGCTCTGATTGTCGTGGACACTAAATTTTCCCTTACAGTGCCACCACATCTATCACTCCCGTTGTTTATCCTTCCCTCTCATCCTCCACAAAATGAGCCCATTCATCAGATTCAGGCCCATTTCCTCTCCTTATAACTCCTCAGTGAGGTGATCCACTCTTATCAGGAGCTTATTACACCCTCTGTCCATGCTGAAATACATCCCCCTCCACATGCTTAAAAATCCAGCTTCCTCTGTGCTGATGTAAGGTCAGTTCACATCCACCAAAACTGTAACTTGAATCACCATTTGGGACACCACAGTGGTTCTGCATCAGTGCAGGGAGGGCTAATACTCTTGATATTGCTGTAAACTGGTTTGGTTGAGGGCCACAGTTATTTCAAACATGGGCTGTGAGTGAAATCTCACACTAATCAAACATCAGCTCTACTCAAGGGGTTCACAGTGGGTGCATTTCATATATATCACTTTTCGTTTTATATTTCTTATGCAAATAACATTACCAAACACTTTAGGAATTATGAGCTAATAATATTGTAGTCAGAATGGCCCAAGGGGTCCTGGTTTGACGGGTGAGCTTTGACAATTAGCCCCTCATAGTAGATGCTGTGAATACACCATTATTTTTTCTCTAGTTTTAATGTATCATAAATGTATTTAAAATTTAATAACAATCACAGAAAACAAAGTCAAAAACTGATTCTCCAGCACATAAAACAAGATTCGCAATGAAGTTCCTTGGCCACTAGACATACATTTTAAATGATAAAAATTTAAATATTAACAAATCATCTCAGCAAAACATGAAAGTCAAGAAAGAAAATAAAAACTTGAGAAGAAAAGGATAGATTGACCACCAAGTTAAAACAGAAATAAATGTAAAACAAAACAGCACAACATACAAAACAAAGCACAAAAAGTAAAACAAAACAATGCAAAACAAAACAATGCAAATCAAAGCTAAACAAACATACAAAAAGTGAAAAAACTACATGTAAAACAAAACAAAAAACACAAAGAACAAAAATAAAACAAAACTAAACTAAAAAATAAATAAATAAAAAACTCTCAAAAATATCTTATTTTATGTTCCACAGAAGAAAGAAAGTCATACAGTATTGGAACGACATGAGACTGAGTAAATGATGACTATTTTTGTTTAATTTTTGGGTGAACTCTTGCTTTGAGAGTTAAATTAGCGCTTACATTCATGAAATCTCCCTAGACAGAGCAGTAACCATTACCTTTAAGTCAGGAGTTTGGAAATAAACTACAACACTGGCAAACAATGTGTTTATAACTGTTCCCGTGTGTGTATGCATGTGAGTGCTTGTATAGTGAAAGGTAAAAAACGGACGCAGTATTTGTTTGGGTAAGCAGAATGCCTCTGCCCAGTGTATGTCTGGCACAGGCCCATGAACCCGCTGCCCCACTCGCTTTTAATGCCGTAATGAACACGGCTGCTGGAAAACCAACCATTTCTGCTGAACAGCCGCAAATATCACAGACCTAATGATAGCATGCAGCATGCATGAGGGACACAAAATCACCAGGCAAGCAAACAAATAAATCTACAAAACACCAATCCAGTCAGCGGGTTTCTCTCCAGCATACACACATACATTCATCCATACAGCAATCACAACCGCTGCTCAGACTGTAGGGTGCCTGGCCTCTGTTGCTAAGCGACAAATTGCTTTTCCTGTAAGGGCATTTTCCCCCATTACAAAACAATATTTGTACAATACCAATAACGGATGACATCATTTCTAAGTGCAAAACATTTTCGCAAACAAATATTTCTAAAATGTGGCCTCCGTATATCTCTAGTTCACAATATTCAGTTGTTTACATGACAAGCGCTGGCACTACAAGCAGCTGTTGACAGCTAGCTATTATTTGAAGCGCAGTAAAGTGCATCAGGACGGAGATCAAGCGTCAGCCAAACTGACATGCTATTGGTCCACATTAGTGATACTCAAAAGATGCTCAAGGTGAGGCAAAAGGTAAAAGCTTTAAGTCCAGCCTTTCAAACCCCCAACAACCTCACGCTATTGATTCAACATGTCTCCAATGCAGTGGTTGTCATGGAGAATCACTTGTGCGTTTTCCTGAGAGCTGAAAATACCTTGTAATATATACAGAAATCCATATATGCATTACACTTTCAGTAATGCGCTTTGCAATATTGATATTTATAGCCAGATTTTAGCTAAATGGTGCATTTAAGCAAGATACAAAACAGTGCTGTGATTCAACTGTAGTATCAGATATACTACAGTATCTCAGTACTACAGTAAAACTATTGTTTGTATACAATAATGCAGTTTGACTGCCATAGACATATCACGGTATATAGTTTGTCTGGACATAGTATCATTTATACTACAGTATATCAGTACTACTGTAAAATTATAGTATATTAATTATAGTATATAGAATTATAGTATTAATTATTTTAGAATAATATAATAAAGTACATATAGTATAATTTATAGTATATTTCATGGTATGTAAGTGGTTTTGTATATCATTATATTTTGTGATTGTTTTATTATTATTATTTATATATCATTATTGTTTGTACAATGTATAATATTTTTATATTTTATTTTTATACTGTATGGTTTGTATCTGTGTGTGTGTAAAGTATCAGTTATACTACAGTATATCAGTACTACAGTATATTAATTATAGTATATATAGAATAGAATTACAGTGCTAATTGTATTAGTATATTAAGTATAGTATATATATTATATACATTATACTATATTGCATGGCATTTAAGTGGTCCTTTTATATCATTATATTTTAAAATTGTTTATTATTTATATATTATTATTATTATTTGTATGATGTATAACAAATTATTTAAATTTTTGCACCGTATAATAATTGTGTATATAATATCAGTTACACTACAGTATATCAGTACTACAGTAAAATTATAGTATTTTAATTATAGTATATATAGTATAGGATTATAGTGTTAATTATATTAGTATATTATATATATATATATATATATATATATATATATATATATATATTACGTATAGTTTATAAATGATAATATAGTAATTATAGTACTTCATGGTATGTAAGTGGCTCTGTTGTATAATTTTTAATTGTTTCATTATTAATTATATATATTTTTGTATAATGCATAAAAATATTTTTTTGTGTACAAATATAAAAATGTCTACATTTTTCTATGTATTTTTGCTGTATAGTTTGCATGTATGTATGTGTGTGGGTATATATATTAATTTGCTAACTGCTTGTTTTCTTAAAAAACAACAACAAAAAAAAACACTAACACTAGCTTCTCTATTCTTTTTGTATTCGATCTGTTTTCTTTTTATTTATTATATAATTATATTTAAAAAAAACTTGCCACGTGTACTGCGTTAAGCTAACTGAGACTTGTTATAGCGCTTGCATATCATTGCCCTATTTTGATTTTGATTGCTTCCATTGTCCTCATTTGTAAGTCGCTTTGGATAAAAGTGTCTGCTAAATGACTAAATGTATATATGTGTGTGTGTTTATTATACTTTATATAAGACACACACACATATTTGTATAATGTTCAATATAATGCACGATTTATGATCATGTATGATATGACGTAGATGTGACATCTAGCTTTCTGCAATTAAATATTTAATATAATGGTCAATAAACAAACTCTTTTCAACATATCTGTGCTGGTCTTTTCATTCTCACACAATTAAATAATTAATAATAATTAAAAATAATTAACACATGAATATTTCTTGTCCGTTTATTTATTTATTTATTCGCTAAGCAGCTGTGTAATAACTGGAATAATGTTCAGCCATCCGGTCATTATAAAGAAAAACTCCTCAGGGGTTTATTTGGCCATAATGACTGCACATTATCGCTTACGCTTCAATAAGCGCTCAGACTTCCTTTGTTAGAGGAAATGACACCTTTATTAACGCACACCACGTACGAATACTAGAGCAGTCGGTCTATACCTGCCGCTATAACCGCAGCATACTAAACACGCCTGTACAAACAGTGACAGGCTGAATGACAGCTTTCTTTCATTTCTCCTCCTTTGTGTGTAGGTTTTTTTATTTCAACACCCATTAGTCATTACTATTGCCTTTGTCACCATGGAAACTGGACTAGCCATGTCTTCCCCAGTTCTCTAGTCTTCTCTAGTTCCCTCTCCCCGGTGGGCGGTCTCTGTTTCTCTCCTCTGACGGACACCTCACCTGCCCTATGAGCATGCCAGAATATCTGTACATCTCTCGCCATATTCACACTACAGGTTACATAACAGCAAGCCTGCCTTGGCATTCAACATCTGTGAATACCAATGTAAATATATACTGTAGTAACTGCATAGAGTCACCAACCAAGTGCTTTCTTTTTTCTTTTTTTTTTTTGAATGAGAGCTGCCCACAAAATCATTCCTACTTTCAAAGTGGACGTTCAGGCTTATTCAGAAGGAAAGGACTTGCTGCGAGAGTTTTGGTGGGAATAAATCTGACCTGCAGTGGTATGTGCCTGCAACATCTGACCTTTATGAATAATAGCAGTGTTTCCAAATGCACTGCAACACAAGTTTTTTGAAAGCTTCCTACAGTGTATCATACCGTTTTTGCCACGTTTCCAGGTGAAGCTGGATCAAAGCGGGGTTCGAATACAGCAGCAAAGCCACATCTCCGCACTCACACTGCATACATAATTTGAAAATAAGTGGCATGGCTGCGAGCGCCGCGTACGTGCACGAGATTCCCACTGTCAAGCATCAGCCATGTCACATAACAGAGCGTCCGCACAGCTTGTGTTGGCATTCAAAATACTCTCCTCCATGGTGCGGTTGGACGCTGGTCAACAGTGTTTGGAATAGCAAGCGGTCTCTTGGGAAGTGGGTAAATCTTAGTGTGCTAATGCAAGAACACGGAGCGGTTCTTGAAAAGTGTCGAAAAGAAAATCGGATGTATTTTCCACTCCGTTTGGTTCCAGTCAAAGCAGTTCCCGGGAGTTCCATCACTGCAATTAAATCTCGGAATGATTATTTGAATGAACGCTTCCATGTTGGTGAATCCGTTAAAACATGGTATTGCAAAACAGTGGTGATGCAATCCACTAGTCATAGTGCATCTTTCACACTCTCAGAAGCGCACACACAAACTTCCAGCAACATCACTCGTGAAAGACAAATACACACACACACACACACACACACACACACACACACACACGCACGCATGCAGGCGAAGCTGTGAGGAGAGTGGCACAAAACACTGAGCAGATGTTTCACATCTGTGAAACACTTGAGGGAAACAGCCAACCACTGATTTGAAATCCCAGGGGCCAGTTCTTCAAAACTCGCACATCCTGGCTCTTTCTGATCTATGTTATTATCAAAGCTGTGACTGATGCATATAGAGTGTCTCATCTATACGTCTGTGTCTGTGTGTGAGCAATACTCACAGTGATTTTGGTCTCCTTGATCTCCTTCTCCTTATTCTGCCTCCTGGCCGGGGAGGTGGACCCTGGGCTCTGAGGGGACAGACATGAGGCATCATCAAAACTGCCCTCCGCATCAAAGCTTTCTTCCATCTCCATTGCTCTATGCCTCCTCTCTTTCTTTCTTTCGCTGTCTCACTCTTTCTGCACTTTCGCGCTGCTGCTCTGCCACACCGCTCGACTCCCGCGCACAGTCTGACTGCCTGGCTCTGTTGCTGTGGCGAGCGATGCAGAGTGGAGCGTGTGTGGGGTGGGGGGTGGCGGTGATGGGGGGGACTCAGGGGGAGGGGGGTCGTGGAAGCGTGACGGAGTGTGAGGGGGAGAGGAACAGGCAGAGAGAGTAGGTGAGGTACACGAGACTTCAACAACACTTAAGAGGGCACACGGTCAACAGGATAGAAGGTGAATCTCTTTTCTGATAAACAGGTCGGATTTCACCATAAAAACAAAGGAAGGAAGAAAAGAAATTATAATTTGCTTAAAGAGCAAAGCCCGTTTTTAGGACCATTGACATATTATTTTTGTAGTAATTTATTTTTAACAGCACACTGTAATGCAAAAAAAAAAAAAAAAAAAATGCTAGGGTCAGATTTACTAACAGCTTGTGCCAGCGCAAACCGTCTTTTGGCGTTAAAATAGTACTGTCAGGATTTACTAAATACGAGCAGTGAAAAATTAGCGCTGAAAAGGTGTGGACTTTTTGTGCCTGAACTTATTGAATATGCATTTGTAGGAGTTTCCCATTCAGACGCAAAATTTATGCGAGGAGAGTATTAACATGAAATACGCGACATGATTTACTAACGTTTGCACTCATCAAATTACTGGTATTTGCGCCATTATTTAACGCCCCAAAAAATGTCTTAAAGCAGGCGGTAATTTGTGCTGCTCTTGGTAGATTGCGCTGGTCATTATGGAAATTATCTGGCTGTGTCTGTGTTCTTTAATGTGCGCAATGTCAGTAAATCACACGCAGAATTTTCAGAATCAGCGCTTGTATGATGAAAAATGATGTGACTGTAATTTGAAAAAAATCTACAACCAAAATCTATAACCAAAAATTTAAAAATAGGAGGAGCAAATTGCAAAGTTCATGGTAGTGTATGTATTTTAATTTAGGCTAGTAAAATAAAATATTGTGTGGAATTTGGATGATTTTTATTACTGTATTATAGTAATTATTATTTAATTACTAGTAATTAGTAATTATTTAGTAAAAATGTGATTCTTTCCCCAAAGAACAGTAATAAGAATTTTGGGGAAAATGTGTCTAATTGTTATGAAAACAAAGTACATTTCATGGTAGTGTATGTAAGTTATGCTAAATAAATTTTTAAAAAATTTAAAAAAATACAAATTTTAAATAAATAAAATAAAATAAAAATGCTAAACATTGCGTTGTGTCAGGGTGATTTTGTTACTATAATGAAATTTTAGTAAAAAATATGTTTTTCCCCTACAGAAGAGTAATGAGAATTTGGGGTTAAATGTGCGTAATTGCCATGAAAAGTCCCAATGAAAAACAAACAAGCAAACAAATAAAATGCAGTTTATGTTCTTGCAAAATATAAAAACAAATATAATTAGACTTTTTTCTCTCTTGATTTTGGAGTAAAATACTGGTTAGACATTTCTTTGTAGAATTCACTCAAGAAAACAGAAAGACAACAAAGAAAATCTATAAAGAACTGTATATGCCTAAGAAAGATTGTAGAGAACAGCAGAGAAAACAGCTCTTAGCATGCTGTTATGCGGTTGCTAGGGTGTTCTGAGTGGTTGCTAGGCAGTTGCTTACTGGTCCAAGTCAAAAGAGCCCACCCCCAGTCTCTATGATATTCTGGTCTTGAGATATCAAGACTCAATTCTCTCCTTCAAGTCTATGGGATTTTTAACCCGCTTCATTGTTCTGCTGGTGTAAAGATTGTAAATCTGATGTCTCCGAAAAGTAATAACACAAATCTCCTCAACAATCATAATGATGATTGAGGTATCATGCACAGATGAGCAATGAGCCGAAGTTCGATATCTAAAGCGACAGTAATACTAATGTGTGACTTATCAAACACTGCTAATTTAAATAACAATATGAATAACTAAAAATAAACCAATGAGCGTTAAAAATAGGAGAGAACAGAGTGTTAAAATGATGGGAGGCGAATGATTTACTCAAACAGCACCACGCCCCCTTCCTTCTCTACAGCGTTTGTGTGTTGAGCAGAGAGGAGGGGAGGAGAGAGAGGGAGGAGGGGTGAAATGGGGCTAATTATCATTGGAGGTAAGCTGCAAACAACAGCACGCTGTCAGCAGAGACAAACCACATGACCTACGAAAACAAAGCCATTTCTCACCACGCATGTGTGCGTGTTTGAGCTTATCTTTCAGACTGGCTGATGCTTCAAGGTATCTGTATTCATTTTGCATCAGTGTTAGAGCTTCGAGAGAAGTGCGTGTGTGTCCAAGGCTGGTGAGCGTGAGTGTGTGTATGTGCCTTATTTAAAGCTGCAGACGCTGCATCACCATCCTTGTGTGAGCAGGTGCTAGAGACTGTGTGCTTAGCGTGTATAAGCAAACATCTCCCAGCATGCATCAAACTACACCGCCTCCCCTCTGTGCTTAACTGTACTAGCATAGCGCGTGTGTTTGCATCATGTGCTGAGAGCTGTACACCTATTTACACACACTCCATCTTCCCAATAAAAAACACGGCCGGTACATGGCTAAAGAACCAGCACTAGGACCCAGCGAACATGCAAAACCTGACTTTCTGTCTTACCGTCCTGCAGAACATGTCGGCGCAGGCCCGCAACCTGCGGTTCTGTTCCTCGCCGCACGCCCGGTACTGTTCGCTAACTGTTCGGCACTCCAGACTCTACCAGCGTCCCTCGTCTTCTCCGTCTAACCCTTCCCAGCTCCGCTTAAACCCAACACCTTTCCAATCCTGGCCTGAGATCAAACTCTAACCGCGTACGAGGATCCAGAACTGGGCCGCCCATATGGCCTACTCCTTGCCGCTCCCATTTGCTGATGACATGAGCTGCCCTTGTCTGGCTGTTAGTCGATCACGTGGGATAGGGAGGGTTTTACTTGGCCATGCTTCACCAGTTTCTTTAACTGTTACCGTCCCCAGATTGGCGCAGATGGCACCAGATCTACTGACTCATATCTTTATGTCCGAATCCAAGTAGTGATGGAAGACCAAATTATTTGGTATTTGCAAATTGTTTGCACTTCATATTGGGAATCATTTCACAGATTTCCCACAAAAAAGATTAGAGTTATACAATGCCTTATTCACATAAGCAGGTGATACCTCAGAGTGGGACTGTACCTGGTTGCTGAGGCTGGTCTTCCTCAGGAACACATCTGGATGCTCCAGCACATGTCCAGAGGCTCCATGAAGCTGATGTCCATTTACTGCAACATAGAGGCAGGAAGTGAATCTTCCTTAACTTCAAAGGTTTCCCATGTATATATATAAATGTTGGTGTGGGATAGGGATGAAAGTTAAGACTGATAACCAGAGGGTTGCTGGGTTGATCTCAGAAAGGACCCCATGGGACCCACCACTGTACCATTTATTGGGATGTTCCTGTAAGTGAACCCTCAGCCAGGGGTTTGGTAAAGGGATAGTTCAGCCAAAAATGAAAATTCTGTCATTAATTACTCACCCTCATGTCGTTCCAGGTTTTCTGACCCTGCATAAACAGCAATGCAACTGACACAGTCAAGGCCCAGAAAGGCAGTAAGGACATTGTTAAAATAGGCCATGTGACATCAGAGGTTCAACCTTAATTTCATGAAGCTGCGAGAATACTTCTTGTGTGCAAAGAAAACAAAAATAATGACTTTATTCAACAATTTCTTCTCTTCTGTGTCAAATTTCGAAGCATTCGGTGCATTCCTCTGATTGTAAACAAGCCGCAGTGCATTCTAGGGCTGCAACGATAAATTGATGCAGAATCGATTCGTGGATTGATTCTGAGATCTTCCGAATGCATCGTGATTCTCTCTGGAATCGATTATGAGTTTAGATTTTAACAGCAGATGGCGTTCTAATCTAGCTTTTGTCAAATGATCATGAAGAAGAGTCCTGAAGAGTACTTGTGCATTCAGCTTAGTCATGTAATTTCACTTGGGCTCAGAATGCTTTTATGACGTCGCTTCAACCTTTTCGAATTTTATGAATGATTATTTTAGGTTCAAGTGTGTGTAAGGATTTGGAAACAAGCACAGTATGGCTGTTTCTAAAGCATGCAGTGCCATCTGCTGTTAAAAACTAAGCTCAGAATCGACTCGAGAAAGAATCGCGATGCATTTGGAAAATTTCAGAATCGAAATTTAATAATTTCTCAATTCGCAATGCATCGATTTATTTTCCCAGCTCTAGTGCATTCAGAAATTGTTGAATAAAGTCGTTATTTTTGTTGAACGAGGTAGTTGCGTTGCTGTCTATGCAGGGTCAGAAAGCTGTCTGATTTAAAAATATCTTAATTTGTGTTCCCGAAGGTCTTACGGGTTTGCAACAACATGAGTGTGAGTAATTAATAACAGAATTTTAATTTTTGGGTTAACTTTCCCTTTAAATTTTTTAATGCTAGAAAAACTACAGAGATATAAAGGTGTGGTCACCTTAGGAATAGGAATTTTGCAACATGTTCAAGCTGTGATTGCACAGCGAGTTCGTCAAATTAATCAAACCAGTAATTCCCGAGTATGTGACTATTTTGAACAATGCATTTAAAGGAACTTTCGGATTACACAGATCTGACCACACAGATTGTGGTATTGTTTGTTTTCGCATTCAGCCTGTGAGGAGTGCTGCCGCTGAAAAACAGTGCAGGAAACACTGCTCAGATTTGTGGCACACTTGTTGCACGTCATGCCAAAAGTATGTAAATATTAGTTAAGCTCCCCAACAAACTTAAATGTCTTATATCTCTAAAATGATATAAATGCTCAATCATTCACATTCTTTGCAAAATTTCCTCTCTGCAACCCACAGCTCATAAAACACTGCTCTAAATCAGACTGAAGTGCCTGATACTTACACAACATAGGACGTTTTAGACAGCAGTCAACATTTTTATGTATTCATCAGCTTATGCGAGTGCTGACGCATGCACACTGACTTAATAAACCCTTATTGACACCACACTGAAGCTAATGTGCAAGATAATGCATTATGTACAAGTAGTAATCATCATATCATTGAGTATGGACCCACGTCTCACAGATGGCCAACGTTCAGCTCACACTAAGACTGAACAGCCTGTGTGTACGTGTCCACTGACTGTGTCCAGTGGTGAGTGATTATTATGACGAAGGCTGTGGTACAATGCAGTTCTTCTTTGAGCCTTCCCTCTTCTTCCCTCAGGGCTGAAGAAACACACACAGTCAGAGCATTAATGAGCCGGCCTTCCCTGATATAAGCACTGACATCCAGCCTTTGATACACAGACTACAGTCTCCTGAAACACTGGGACATTCTTTTTCCCACTGCTGCTCTCAAGCTTCTGATTCTTACCCTATTATCTTCCAACATGTCTTATATTTACAACCCAAATTCCGGAAATGTTGGGACATTTTTTTTTACATTTGAATAAAATGAAAACTAAAAGCCAATATTTTATTCACAATAGAACATAGATAACATAACAGATGTTTAAACTGAGACATTTTACAATTTTATGCACAAAATGAGCTCATTTCAAATTTGATGCCTGCTACAGGTCTCAAAATAGTTGGGACGGGGCATGTTTACCATGGTGTAGCATCTCCTCTTCTTTTCAAGAAGTTTGAAGAAGTCTGGGCATCGAGGTTATGAGTTTCTGTTGGAATTTGGTCCCATTCTTGCCTGATACAGGTTTCCAGCTACTGAAGAGTTTGTGGTCGTCTTTGACGTATTTTTTGTTTAATGATGCGCCAAATGTTCTCTATAGGTGAAAGATCTCGACTGCAGGCAGGCCAGTTCAGCACCCACACTCTTCTACTATGAAGCCATACTGTTGTAATAGCTGCAGTATGTGGTTTTGCATTGTCCTGCTGAAATACACATGACCTTCTCTGAAATAGACATCATCTGGAGGGGAGCATATGTTGCTCTAAAACCTTTAGATACCTTTCAGCATTCATAGTGCCTTCCAAAACATGCAGGACCACAGGCATCCAACAAAGGTCTTCGACCTTGTCCTTTAGGCACAGAGATTTCTCCAGTTTCTCTGAATTTTTTGATGATGTTATGCACTGTAGATGATGAGATTTGCAAAGCCTTTGCAATTTGTTTTTAAGGACCACAATCTTTTTGCACACTCTTTCACAGATTGGAGAGCCTCTGCCCATCTTTACTTCTGACAGACTCTGCCTCTCTAAGACATCCCTTTTATAGCTAATCATGTTACAGACCTGATGTCAATCAACTTAATTAGTTGCTAGATGTTCTCCCAGCTGAATCTTTTCTAAATTTCTTGCTTTTTCAGCCCTTTGTTTCCCCCGTGCTAACTTTTTTGAGACCTGTAGCAGGCATCAAATCTGAAATGAGCTCATTTAGTGGATAAAAGTGTAAAATTTCTCCATTTAAACATTTGTTATGTTCTCTCTATTGTGAATAAAATATTTGGCTCATGTGATTTGAAAGTCTTTTAGTTCTCATTTTATTCAAATTTAAAAAAACATCCCATCATTTCCGGAATTCGGGTTGTAAACCACTATGTCTTGAGCTTCTGTCCAACATATATTCTCTTTTCTATATCTTTGTCCATAATGTCCTCTCTCTTCATGTGTTTCCACATGTCCTCTTCTTATGTCTGTTCTCTCCTAACATTCCTCTGTCCACATACTCTCTTCACATCTCTATCGCATACTCCTTCTAGATCATTGTCCACATGTTCTCTCTCTTTCTGTACATTTGTCCATAATGTCCTCATCTTTTTGCTTGTGTCCCCATGTCCTCTTCCTACACATCTGTCTACTCTGTCCCCTCCCACCATTTCTGTTCAAATGCCTTCGTGCTTTGTCCACATTCTACTCTTTGTACATCTTCCATAATATCTTCCTTCTACATCACTGTTCACCACATCCTCTCGCTTTCTGTACCTTTGTCCGTGATGTCCTATTCATTCACCTGTGTCCACATTGTATTCCAAGTGTGCGCCTGTGTCCACATGTCCACTTCCACCTCTGTCTACTCTGTCCTCCACAAACATTTTGGTGTACCATGTCTTCTTCCTTTGTCTCTGTCCCCACTGTACTCTTTCTCATTCTCCATCTACATTACTGTCCACCATCTCTCTTTCTATACATTTGTCCATAATTTCTGCTCCCTTCACCTGTGCTCACGGTGTATTCATTCACTGTGTTCGCCATGTCCTCTTCCTTCACCTGTGTCCAATGTCCTCTCCCTATGTTTCTGTCCACCATGTCTTCATCCTTTGTCTCTGTCCACACTGCATTCTTTCTACACCTCAATAACATCCTTCTTCCACATCTCTGTCCACCTTGTCCCTTTTTAACCCCTGTCCACTATATCCTCTCCCTATATATTTTCCTTCTGTAAATTAAATGAAAATGTACATTTACAAGTTTAAAGGGATGGTTCACCCAAAAATTTTAATTATCCCATAATTTACTCACCCTCAAACCATCCTAGGTGTATATGACTTTCTTCTTTCAGACAAATACGATCAGAGTCATATTTCAAATTCCAAGCTTTATAATGGCAGTGAATTGGTGATATTCAATTGTCCAATAGAAGTCCAATAAATCTTGATTTATTTAGCATTAACATTATATTACCACTGGTCCGCATTTCCACATTTCCTTAGGCTTGAATATAAGATGTAATTTTGTAAACTGTGAAAACTGCCCAAACCTCTGTGGGCAGGTGTGGACAGCTGGATCTATGTGTAAATAACACTTGCTTTAACTGTTTTCCAATATTATGTGGCACCTAAATGCAGCATTACACAAAATCCAGTTTTGTTGAGTAATGGTAACCAAACATTGTGATTCAGTTACGATTAGAGTAGACAAATGATGACATTGGATTTATGTACTATAATGTAAAAAGCGCTATTGAATTGGCTTGAGATAGGAAAAATCTATATTTTTTTCAAGCCCTAGTGCAAATATTACCTGAGTGTTGGTGAGACCCAGAAGCCTTTGGGCTGATGGTGGATGTGCTTGGCCGTTCCCATGTTGTCTCTAACACAAACACAGGCATTGTTATGTTATTTATGATGCCTCACTAGTCTAGGTTACTAGCTTTGTTTGCTTATGTATACTACATTAGTGTTAGGACAGTGCATATATATCGTCTTTCTGTATTACTGTTTTATCATAAATGACTTTTAAAAAAACATAAAACTAGAGCTCTTCTTCAATCAAGACAATTATTCCTCACAATCCACATGCAACAGTCAGCCCAAGTAGGGGTCAGTTACTGAATAACGTTGCAAAAGCAATTTTTCTTTTTCACAGCCATGGCTGAAAATTGTTACCATATTTTTCTTACACAGTCGCCCCATGTTTCCTGTGAGTCAAGATGGATTTTTTTATGCTAACTCTTGCAAAACAGCATCCTTCATTCCAAGCATTCAGTCAAAAACGATTTTCCCACACAGAAACATTCTTGTGCAAACACAATTTGCTAATAAGCCTCACATAGGGCACACACCGCTTCTCAATGTCACGATTTTATGTGTAAATCACATTTGTTATCATGTTAATCAGTTTGGATATTATTGGGTCTATGCAGTTCATGGTAAAGTCTCTGACTTTAAAGACATGCTACCTTTGTTCAAAATATATTGTTGATTTTTGGTAGCCACTTTATTTCCAGCGCAAGTCTGGGTAATGAATCAGAATCAGAATTTTATAACAAATTAGATGTTTGAGAGCCAAAATTAGTGCAGCAGTCCTCACTAGACTGTAATTTTTTTTCAGCAAAGAGAAACAACACATAAGCATAGAATAAAAGTGTTTACAATGCAAGAACAGCATCGCTGCACACACAGATCGCCTCTGGACAGTTCTGCCAGTATTTACAGGGCAGTCATAGTTTAGTGCCAGACTGTTGGAGAATCATGCAGGGTGCCAGCTCAGAATGAACAAAAATCCACGGCACATGTTTACAAAAGGCCACTGAACAGCATGGCTGTTTTAAAGTGAGATTTAACCTTTGTTAGATCCATTTACTTGGAAAGCAGAAGAAACATCAAATCAAATCCCAACTAAAAGGGCTAGTCGCACCAAGAGGTCAAGGTTCGGCTGGATATCTTTGTACCTACACCATTACGGTGACAATATTGTTTGCAGCAAATATTCAGTCATCGCTTGAACAGGCAGTAGTTTGTGTGTTTCTATCTGGTCTTTATCCTACATTATATGTGACCCTGGACCTCAAAACCAGTCATAAGTGTCAATTTTTCGAAATTGAGATTTATACATCATCTGAAAGCTGAATAAATAAGCTTTCCATTAATGTATGGTTTGTTTGGACAATATTTGGCCGAGATACAACTATTTGAAAATCTGGAATCTGAGGGTGCAAAAAAATCAACACATTGAAAAAAATCACCTTTAAAGTGTTCCAAATGAAGTCCTTAGCAATGCATATTACTAATCAAAAATTAAGTTTTAATATATTTACGGTAAGCAATTTACAAAATATCTTCATGGAACATGATCTTTACTTAATATCCTAATGATTTTTGGCATAAAAGAAAAATGGATAATTTTGACCCATACAATGTATTTTTGGCTATTGCTACAAATATACCCCAGCAACTTAAGACTGGTTTTGTGGTCCAGGGTCACATATGAAATGTTCTTTGGAATCTGTACTTCTAAATTGATGATAGTAAGCATGACTAAACCATCACGAATTCAAAATTCGCTTCAATTATGCTTCAGTGGAAAACAAGAGATCATTACAGCTTTATGCATCCCAGGCAGCATGCTGGGGTTTGTCAGAAAAGAGAAAGAAGAAAGATGTTTTCATCGAGTGTGCGAGTATGTGAGAAAGGACATGAGACTATCAGATTAATCCAGATCAGCCTGATTTGCCCCTCTCCAGATGAATAGACTATAAAGATGATGGAGAATGCTAATGAAGATTTCCAGCCTGTGGCGCCGAATGAGGAAGAACTGGGTTCTACGATTACACAACAACACACTGAGATACCTTATCAACGTTTCGCATTTCTATCAGGCAACGTACACATGGAAAAATGAGCCTCAGGCTATATGAATGAATCACTGCGGCATATGAGACTGATACCACAGCAGCGGCAGAAAGACCATAAAATGAGATAAATTTAGAAAGGGCAACTAAATTAGCTTGGAGCTTTTTTACTTTTATGTATATGACCATTCACATCACGTGCACACTGGTCAGAGATGCTATTCTTCATTAAAATTGAGATTTTAATTCAGTAATATTATAGAATTACCATGTTTTTGATCACAGAGTATCATAATACCATGTTGTTTATAACAGTAGGTATACTTTTAAGTATTTTAAACTAGTACAATGTGTTAATATGATATTTAAAAATGGGTAGCACACAAATAGAAAATAATACTTATCTTAATATTACATTGCCCAAAAGCATTTTTTTGCCCCATAAAGTATCAGTTTATCAGCTACAAAAGGACACAAAAAAAAAAATGTAATAAACTATGATAATAAAGAGTGTTGGTGAAAAATTGCCTTGATTTTTATTTTTATTTTTTGTCCAGCAATGAAACTACTGCGTGTTATGCGCTTTTCTATTACAGATAAGTTGCAATAGGTTGTAGTGTTATCAGGAAAACAATTTTTTTGCAGGGAATATGCTCGCTTCATTCTCAAAGCTTATAAGACAGTCCAAAAACAATGATCCAAGGTACACATAAAATAAGCGTTTTCTTCTAAGATCCTTTTTCTAGACACATAATTTGTACACTCTTTTTCTATTCTGAAACAGCCAGTGTTCTTTTTGTCTCTTACATTTGAAAAATGATTTTTCAAATTAAATAAAACAAGGATGATCGGAGCATGTTTTGCAAGAAAATAACTATTTCAGTGTTTAATCTGTTATTTATGGTTATTGTGAAATTTACTAGCAATTTTTGAGTAAAAATTGTTTCTACACCACATATATTCATTTTCAATATTAGAGATACAGAGAGCCTATTCCAAGAAGGGACAAGAAAAGGCTTTGCATAAACATACTGTTCCAGACAGTCAAAACAACTGATATACAAAAATACACACATCAGTAATACCTTTAGTGCTTGTGTTGACATAGTATTTCCGCCCCTCAGGTGATCTGTAGCTTTTCCAACCCACAGGAAGAGACACACTCTCGATTTCCTCTGCTGGCATACTACAAGAGACTACTGGCTGCTGCTATAGAAACAAGCATCAAAAATACATACATACATACATACATACTTTTCAGGCAATCAAGTTATAAATAGTTATAAATTCAATCAATCAGCATATCAAAATGATTTCTGAAGGACTGTGTGAAACTGAAGACTGGAGTAATGATGCTAAAATATATTCAAATAGAAAACAGCGATTTTAAATTGGAATAAAATTTCACAATATTACCGTTTTACTGTATTTTTGATCAAATAAATGCAGCCTTGGTGAGCATAAAAGACTTCATTATGAACATTTAAAAAGTGTAATGTTTCCAAGCATCTGAGACTTTTGACAGGTACTATATAGAAAAACATATATACAAAGTTCAGTCATGAAACTCTAGAAGGTGACCGATAAGTTATAACTCAATCTGATATAATGGCATCATTATTCATATAGTGCAGCTGATTGGTTCTAGTTGCATTAATAACCAATGAGCTTGCTGCTCAACACTCAAATACTTGGCTAGAGTTTGTTGTAGCAGTTACAGTGCAAAAACCCTCCACCTTCCCCAGCTCCACCTGTATCTCATTTTTTCTATTAATAAATGTTTAAATAAATTAACAAAACTAAATAAATAAACAAACAAAACATAAATACAATAATGCCATGGTAATAACATGGTAACATTCAAAATTTTGATTATTTTTCACATTCATTCATTAATGAGAAGCTTGCAACTGAAACAATTGCTCGATTCTGCCTTCATGTTGTATCCTGAAAAAATTCATAGTAATGGGTGTAATGATAAAACAGCAGTGGCTGGAGATTGCTGGGGCTGTAGTGAATCAACTGGCCATCTTTCAGCACAGAGCAGAACACCAGCTCATGGAAAAAAGGCAAAAAGACATCAAGGGCTATTAACCGAATAGCACAGGCGATCATGCATTTTACAGCAGTAGTCATTGAGGATCACTGTGGACTGATCTTTCTTTTGATGCAAGACATAAAAGAGATTCCACACCCACTCCGTGCACCCTCCATTTTTCTCTCTGTCTGAACCTCTCTACCTACATCAGTCCCTACATCTATCTGCCTCATACTCTATCTGCGAAAGGAAGCACAGAAAGTGGAGGTTTCTCTCCATGGCACAGCTTTTGTTCTGTGCCATTCTGTCACCAGTTGACATTACAAGCAGTCATTTTAGTGAAACCGTCAGCAAAAGCGACTAAAATGCATTTAACTGGCCACTAGCTACAGATTTTTCTATCTAACAGTGATTTAAGGATGTCTAATGAGGAAATCAGTTTAGAGAAAGCCCTTGTTCATTCTTAAACTTTGTAACTGAACATCATGGTTGATAAGGGCGATGGTTTTTACATTTTTGTTTACAAATCACACAAATGAAGCTATATTGATACATAAAAACCCAGTTGTACAGTGTAGTATTATTTTATATTATTTATACACTATTAATTAATTAATTAATACTCTAACATAAATTAATATGAATTAATTAATATTAATAAATAAATAAATAATTCAAATTTATTTATATTCCAGTTCAGTGTCATTTTTATGACACTTTAATTTTAGGGTCTAAATTCCAATTTATTGTAGCTAGTAAAGGAATTAATTTTCATTTAATTTACATTTTCTAATATATATATATATATATATATATATATACTGTATATATACAGTATATATATATATATATATATATATATATATATATATATATATATATATATATACAGTGAGGAAAATAAGTATTTGAACACCCTGCTATTTTGCAAGTTCTCCCACTTAGAAATCATGGAGGGGTCCACTGTGAGAAACATAATCTAAAAAAAAAATTCCAGAAATCACAATGTATGATTTTTTAACTATTTATTTGTATGATACAGCTGCAAATAAGTATTTGAACACCTGTCTATCAGCTAGAATTTTGACCCTCAAAGACCTGTTAGTCTGCTTTTAAAATGTCCACCTCCACTCCATTTATTATCCTAAATTAGATGCACCTGTTTGAGGTCGTTAGCTGCATAAAGACACCTGTCCACCCCATAAAATCAGTAAGAATCCAACTACTAACATGGCCAAGACCAAAGAGCTGTCCAAAGACACTAGAGACAAAATTGTACACCTCCACAAGGCTGGAAAGGGCTACGGGGAAATTGCCAAGCAGCTTGGTGAAAAAAGGTCCACTGTTGGAGCAATCATTAGAAAATGGAAGAAGCTAAACATGACTGTCAATCTCCCTCGGACTGGGGCTCCATGCAAGATCTCACCTCGTGGGGTCTCAATGATCCTAAGAAAGGTGAGAAATCAGCCCAGAACTACACGGGAGGAGCTGGTCAATGACCTGAAAAGAGCTGGGACCACCGTTTCCAAGGTTACTGTTGGTAATACACTAAGACATCATGGTTTGAAATCATGCATGAATGAATGAATGAATGAATGAATGAGGCATTTATATAGCGCTTTTAATGTGTATTGCTGTACACCCAAAGCGCTTTACAATCATGTGGGGGGTCTCTCCTCAACCACCACCAGTGTGCAGCATCCACTTGGATGATGCGACGGCAGCCACAGGACAACGGCGCCAGTGCGCTCACCACACACCAGCTACAGGTGGAGAGGAGAGAGAGATAGAGCCAATCAAGTGGATGGGGATTATTAGGAGGCCACGATTGATAAGGGCCAGTGGAGGGAATCTGGCCAGGACACCGGGGATACACCCCTACTCTTTACGATGAGTGTCATGGGATTTTTAATGACCACAGAGAGTCAGGACCTCGGTTTAACGTTTCATCCGAAAAACGGTGCTTTTTTTTACAGTATAGTGTCCCCATCACTATACTGGGGCGTTAGGACCCACACAGACCACAGGGTGAGCACCCCCTGTTGGCCTCACTAACACCTCTACCAACAGCTACCTAGTTTTCCCAGGAGGTCTCCCATCCAGGTACTGACCAGGCTCAGCCCTGCTTAGCTTCAGTGGGCAACCGGTCTTGGGCTGCAGGGTGATATGGCTGTGGCATGGCATGGCATGGCATGGCACGGAAGGTTCCCCTGCTTAAACCAGCACATGTCCAGGCCCGACTTAAGTTTGCCAATGACCATTTGGATGATCCAGAGGAGTCATGGGAGAAAGTCATGAGGTCAGATGAGACCAAAATATAACTTTTTGGTCATAATTCCACTAAACGTGTTTGGAGGAAGAAGAATGATGAGTACCATCCCAAGAACACCATCCCTACTGTGAAGCATGGGGGTGGTAGCATCATGCTTTGGGGGTGTTTTTCTGCACATGGGACAGGGCGACTGCACTGTATTAAGGAGAGGATGACCGGGGCCATGTATTGTGAGATTTTGGGGAACAACCTCCTTCCCTCAGTTAGAGCATTGAAGATGGGTCGAGGCTGGGTCTTCCAACATGACAATGACCAAGCACACAGCCAGGATAACCAAGGAGTGGCTCTGTAAGAAGCATATCAAGGTTCTGGCGTGGCCTAGCCAGTCTCCAGACCTAAACCCAATAGAGAATCTTTGGAGGGAGCTCAAAGCCAGAAACCTGACTGATCTAGAGAAGATCTGTGTGGAGGAGTGGGCCAAAATCCCTCCTGCAGTGTGTGCAAACCTGGTGAAAAACTACAGGAAACGTTTGACCTCTGTAATTGCAAACAAAGGCTACTGTACCAAATATTAACATTGATTTTCTCAGGTGTTCAAATACTTATTTGCAGCTGTATCATACAAATAAATAGTTAAAAAATCATACATTGTGATTTCTGGATTTTTTTTTTTAGATTATGTCTGTCACAGTGGACATGCACCTACGATGACAATTTCAGACCCCTCCATGATTTCTAAGTGGGAGAACTTGCAAAATAGCAGGGTGTTCAAATACTTATTTTCCTCACTGTATATATACACACCACTTTATAGTATCTGACATTTTTATACACATTTGTGTTTTTTCCTGTTAAGAAAAACTGTCAGTAGAAAAAAAAGCTAAAATCAATCACTAGAGAAAGCAGTATGAAAAAGGTTTGTAAAAGTAAATGTTACAAAATAATAATAAAAATAATAAAATAATAATAAAAATCACTATGTTACACATATTTCATTAATAGTGTTAATTTAGCCATTAAAAAATACATTTGCAAAAATATCTTCATTCCTTATATATATATATATATATATATATATATATATATATATGGGTCACCATAGAGTGCCTTTCAACCCTCACAATACTGAAAAATATTGTGGACTCAAATACTCAAAAATACGCCCCCCACCCACCCAGTGCATGGGACAAAGCAAAATAACATGCATCCTCTTACACAAAACAAAACAAAAAAATCTAGAAAATGTATCTAAAGAGCCAAGTAATGCTTTTGTTATGAATATAAAAACTTATCCTAATATAACACACCCTTTCATAGTCATTTTTATGTTAAGTTATCATGGCAAATGAGTTATGTACAGGACACCACAAGGCACCCTACAGTGATATTGACCCATATATATATATATTATATATATAGCTTTTTCCCACTTTTTTCCTGATCCCCTACCACAAAGACACATTATGTGTCAATGTTCCAAAATTGGCACAGAAATTAGCTAATTCTGTTTTGAATGGGTACTAATTATAAAGTTCAGTTTTGCCATTCCAAAATCAACAAATAGTGCAATTTTTATCCACATCCTATATTTAGAATCAACAATGCTGTGGTTTCCAGTGATCGACAGGCACTACGCCAAACACATTATTATAGCAGAAGTCATAATATGATGTTGCCACTGATATGTGACCTCAATTGACCAATTCAACTGGTTTCTATGGATACTAATGGTAGAGCTGGAGTCAATGCCATTTAAATGAAACCAATTTTTAAAAAAGATTAACTTAATTCATAAGCTGAGCTGTATTCATTAGGGGCTACTTACAGAACCTTCTCACAAATGTACGAGGGAATTTGCCTTGGCCCAAATCCTAACATCTGAAGAGTCCTACTAGTAGAGAAAGCTAATGAACACGACTATAAACAAACCAGACTTCATCTGACAAGTGGGCTTTTTCTGTTCTCCTTCAAGGCAAGAGGGGGATTTAAAGAGACAAGGGGCAAGGTCGACAGCAGGGGCTTGAGAATACAAACACTCTCAAAGATGCAATGGCCAGGTCTGAAATTTAAAACGATTATTCTGTGTTTTGACAGCACTTCATTAAGGAACATGCAGAAATGACAGGAAATAGGTGAACACAGACCTAGAGGCAGACACAAAGAGGAGAATTCATATTTACTATTTGTGTTGTTTTAACACCTAACTCATCTAAGGAAAAATGTAAGCCAGGTAAAGGTGCAAACATGGCCAAAAAATGATAAATTGCTATCTTGCAGGTCAGTTGAGAGTGAGATGAAGGATGCAGCAGTCTACCGCAATCGACATACTTTACTGCGACTGGACAGCACAATCAATTACACCATCTATTGAGTACTATTTAAAGTACCTAATATTCCAGATACAATACAAGTTAAAGGTGATGCACTGAAATTTTAGAAACCAAAAATATTTGTCCATAACAACAAAAAAAGTGAATTTTCAGTATCAGCAGAAAGAGTTTTGAAGGGTCGAAATCATTGACAGAAACAGTGACATTTAATTGCCACTTCTTTAATGATGTATTTTTACTGTCTAAGCATATATTTTATGCACAAAACATGGATAAATTACAACAGGACACACTGTGCTGTTACTAGAGTATGCTACAGAAGAATCTTATTCAATATGACTAATTGATAAATGATTAATTTATCACATGAAAATGCACTAAACAGCATAAAGAGTTAAATAACCCAATTATCCAAACCAAAGCTTTATTTTCAGTTTCAGCTTTTAGCTAAATGAAAACTTGGTGTTTCTGTAATTAATTTCAGTGCATCCCTACAGGATAAGAGTAAATAACAGCTATTTTGGCATAATGTTGACTCTTCTCAAAAATCTGTGTGACTATTCTGCCACATTGTGTGTTGCACATTCTTTCATTTATAAGTAATATGAGTGCACTGTCTTTGTATATCTAAAGTCTTTGGCTACGTTCATGTACACATTTGCACAATGCCTGGCTACTGGATGCATTGATCCGCCCTTAGCAACTAATGCGAGGACAAAAACATTGTATGGACTTCCAATATCAATGTCATATTTAATACAGATATACTACTTTTTACAGCTGTTCACAATTACGGTAAGAGGCTTTACATTTCCAACACAAACTCACAACAGACAGGGTCAGCTGACCAATCAGAGCGGACTGAGCTTTTTAGAAAGGCGGGCTTTAAATAGAAGGAAACTATGGGGGTGTTTATATGACACCATTTTCAACTAAAAACAGAAAAAAACTTTTTATGTGTTTCGTACGTTCATTTACACGACAACAGCATTTTGGTGGTCTAAAAACACAAACTTTTAAAATCGGGTTTTAAAGAGCAGGTTTTTAAACGATTACCGTTATTGTGTATACTACAAATATGCGAATTTCACGTACCTGTATTACTTGTTTGCATTGTGTTTATTTACAAAGTTACGTCGCCAACTACTGGTCTGGCATGCATAATACAGCATTTTTAGTAATTTTCACAGACCAATGTGAATGGGGATTGTTTTGCCAACATTGTCGTCTATTTGCGAAAAACCCAAACATATTTTCCGTTCTCGTGTAAACATAACTTTGTTGTCATAAAAATGTAACATCTAAAACCCAACTGTACCAAAGGCAAGAAAAACTACTTAATCCTAGAGTAATTAACGCAAGTGCTTGTTGATTGTTGCATTCATGCAAAATTATAAGTAACCTTGATTTTTGCTTTTGTGGTAATCGAAATTATGTGTCAAATTCCAACTGAGCTTAATCCAGAATATTCATTTAGGTAACATGCTACTCTCTAATCAAATAGCAAAAACCTCTTACCATACTACTCCAATCAAGCCTTTTCCAGTGATATATGAAAAGAAGTCCACTTAATTAAGAAAATGCAGTCTTGTACGCATCTAAAATCAGTCCAAGTGACTCAGGAGAGGCAGCCAAACTTCTTACACATGGAACTTCTCACTCCTTCATGCATCAAATGACCCATATCACAGGGTCAGCGCCATAAACACGGAAAGAATGTCACTTAGCATGCCACTTAGCTCATCTTTTCTCACATTTCCCAAAAAAGGGTCAGATGAAAAATGTCTTGCTCTGGTTTCTGGGTTGGAGTGATTTCTAAAAGCCTTTGTTTGGGAGTTCCAGATGTAAGAGACTTAAGAGAGTCTAGTGCCGTAATCTGGCTGTTCTCTGAGGGCTGAGCAGCAGCACAATGTCTGACACTGTGTGGGATGGACCGATGGCACTCTCTTAAGCAACAAGGCCTGTTTTGTACTGTCAAACTCTCCTTTTCTACTAAATCAAATTGACCCTTGTGTGCAGTGCCTGCTGCCCATGTGGTCCCTCACTTCCTGCTTTAATGACACTCTCAAACAGAGCTAGAAGTGCTCTACTGTTCTTGTGACTGACAAGACGGATCACTGAAAGGGAAGGAAGGGAGGAAGACAGAAAACAAAATGCTGTCTTGAGACTGCAGCCTAAATGGAGCATTTTAAAGGAAAGTTTTCCTGCAAAAACTCAAGTCCACTAGCTGGCAGGAAATCTGACACATCTTTGGATGTAACAGAAGTCTGAAGGAAATAAATTCGACAACTATCTTTGTAATTGGGTTACCACAGACCACTAAACAGAACTTTCTCATGGTTCCTTCCTGAAATAACATGTAGGCGAAGGCCAAACAACTAATTTAAAACGAATATGCTGTACAATTGAAGACCAAGTAATTCTTACAAGTTACTAATTCTAATATTCTTACATCTAGAGGTTTTCCACCCTTATGCATATGTGAATCAAAATGACTAGATGCGTATTATTTTCTCTGCTTTCTCTATAAATACTTGATTTGTCAATGATTATAACTGTTAAAGATCATTTAGATGATGATAAAACCTCCCTTTGAGGACATCCAGAGAGAGTCTTCTTTGGAAAAATGATTCATTCAGAAATAAATATTTTCTTTTTTGGGGTCGGATTATGATTTGGGTTTATAGTAAGTATAATTAGCTTTATATAACAGTGCAAGAAGTCTGGTACATGCTCATTTAGATAGTAAGTGTGTGTGTGTGTGTGTGTGTGTGTGTGTGTGTGTGTGTGTGATCTCAGGTTGTTCCAGGTAGGCTGTTTCTGTGATAGGTTTACTGGAAACCACATCTGTTAAATGACAGTATGCCATTTACTTTCCAACTACAGTAAATATAAAACAGAATATGGGCATGATATTTAACACTGCCTATATAATTACAAGCATAGAAAACAAATGGAAAATGAAAAATCTTTTTTTTACCCACATATGTACATTTACAAATCCCTTGTAAATGTACATGCCAAAAACATTAGTGAAAAAATTGGCAACAAAAACAAAAAATAATAAAAAATATATTCCCTTGGATGCATGCAGGGTTATTTAGTATTATTTATATACTAGTAAATTATTTATAATTTTCTGAATATGAAATATTTTTCAACTTTTCTCATTTTTATTTAGTTTAATTTTAAATTCATTAGATTTTTTAATATATTTTTTATGCCAGACTTTTATGATCACTTAAACCTGAATCTGCAAGCTCACTTTCTTTTTCCTCCATTTTTTAGTGCAATGCCTATCAATACTTGATGGATAGAACCAAATCTTCAGATCTTATTTACAATATGCAAGACATTATATGTCACTACTTCTGTTTCATCGAGGATTTAATAGCACTAGGGCTCTAGCAAAACATCTGCTATAATAAACTACTCGTGATTTATATGCTGCATGCAACAAATCAGTTTTTGCCTGAATACAGATATTTCTTGGCATCAATGAAGAAAGATGCGTTTTGCTGCCAGATGGTGTAGTTACGACATCGACCAGCAGGGGCTCACTGGCCCATACTAACCCGCCAAACCTTGACCCTTGGTTTGTTCACAAATAAACAGAACTGCATTCACATTAATTCCCTTTGTGAATCTTTGGTGCATGACACGTCAGCATCTCCTCTTTAGTTAAACAAACCTATCTGTGGGCAGAAAACACCCACTGAATGTGGGGGCACTGTGCACTGTAGACCACATCATTAAAGACTAAGAGCAGTGTCAACAAACATTGTACAGACACTGTACAGATCAGCCACACACGCAGAATTACAGCAGTGCCCTTATAAGACAACACTCTCTACTCTAGGTTCACACAGCAGCTGTGCAGATACATGCAGTTTATAAGGTGAAAAAAGCACAGTGATATAAGAGTTCATTTAACACAAGTAGACCCTATAGTGTGGGCATGTTGACACAACAGAAACCTGGTGTTAACTGACACTGATTTGAAAATAAAAAATTAAATAAATAAATAAATAAAACTACAACATACAGTATTTGCCCTGATATTCCCATATGGTTCCCGTTTGGATATTTATTTTTCTGGGAACCAAAGAAGAACTTAACAAAGGAATGTTACATAAGGGAACATTCTCCAAACCTACACTCTTAAAAATAAAGGTCCTAAAAGGGTGTTTTTGAGGTGAAGCTAGAGAAGAACCACGTTTGGCTCTCCAAAGAACCTTTTAGTGAACTGTTCTTAAAATAACTTATTTTTTTCTTAGTGTTAAGAACGTTTTAAAAATCTAAAGAACCTGTGAAACGTTCTGTTTTATGTAAAGAAAACTTTCCTGACTAACCAACGTTAGAATGTATTTTCAGTGAGCTGGACCTGAGACCATTCACTTCCAAACATTATTCACAAGGTATGAATGACTTACCTTCAAAACTTGAACATAACTACCATCCTGTCATGTGTCATCCCATCTCGAGCATCTTTCCACCGGCTTCCGTCCAGCTGCTGCAGGAGTTCTGCAACCTAAGTACCAGACATTGTCAGGTATGTCTTCTCAAGCTCTCCTCTGCTTTGGTGGGTCAGTGAAGCTGAAGGAATGACAGGAATCTTGACAAATTCGTGCCATAATTCTCGGCGCTACAATCTCCGTTACAAACCAAACAGACTGAATTTTACTGTCACTTGCTACGCGGTTGTGGGCCTACAAAGTGGAAGTAAACAAATAATAATTTCACTGTTTTTATCAGATTATTTAGCATGTTTGCTGCAGAAATGAGACTTAAACGAATTTATAATTTAAAAAGCATACTAAATAAGTAACATTTACTACGTTAAATAACGCATTTAGCTTTTAAAAAATTGCTCTGTAAATTGCGCCCTCTAGCGAGAAATGCAGCAAGTGGACATCAATGGAGGAGCAAACCTACTAGAATAGATGAGCAGAAAATGCATAAAAATGTATTTAAAAATATAAAAGTATAGGGAAATCCAAAATACTGTGTGGGGAAAAAAATTGTATTTTAAATACATGTGAAATACTGTTCATCCCTGAGCACATATATTCATTTATGTTGTATTTATGATATTTATGTAACCCTTATGAATAATTATTAAATTACAAATGAAATAAACCTCTTTACATGTTCGTGAATTTAACTGATGAAACAACATTTTGCAGTTCATTATATGAGGAGAATGATGGTAAAAAAGTTCTTCAAATTCAGTACATACTCTTAAAAAATGGGAATTTGGTGTACCTTATGACATTTAAAGAGAAACGTGATACTTGAATTATGTTTAGCCTAAAGGTCACAGACCTGGTTTAAATATACCTGTTACATCAAATGGTTAAAATGTGTTATTCTGTCGACTGAACACCATTAAATGGTTAAACATATTTGCATTCATATTTTATGCCCTTTTTTAATGTATGTCTCAAAAAATGTGCAATCATTTATTTGTTTGTTTATATTTTAGGTTTGGTACTTCATATGGCAACAGTAAGCTTCTCGATCAGTCACAATATATTGAATGTGTTCCTGTGGATGCAACAAAATCCTGTAAATCTTGGCACTGACAAATGGTTGCGGCAAGTCTGAGACTACACGCCTGTCATGAGAAGTCAAGCGATTAATTAGCCTGAAACAAAAGCCTTCTTGTATCGTTTTCCCCCACCAAGCTTAGTCAAAGCTGCCCCTGCTGCAAAATCACCTTACTGTGACATTGTACTCTGAAGAAAACGTGGCCACAGTTTTAATTAACACAATCATAATTAAAGGTGAGAACAGCCGCACTACTGATTAAAGCCGGGTGACTAAATTAGACATGATAAGACAATGATGCCGGAAAGCCGGTCTCAAGCACTGCCGTCTACTTGTGGGCTCCATTTCAGTGCAGCGAGGGTAAACAGCTGTGCCAAAAAGGGGCTCCTGTGAAGACACGACAAACAATCCTCTGTCAGTCATCCGTTTAGAGTCCTTTGTGTGGGCAGCCTGCTACAGTTGGGTAATTTGCTTCAATTGTGTATGTCAAGTGAGTCAGCGAAAAGCTGATTGGTTACTATTGTTCAGTACATGTTACATATTTTGTTCAATCGAGATTTTAATAAATCTACTAAGGCAGTGGTCCTCATTCAGGGGGGCTCAGCTAAATTCCAAGATGTCTTAAAAACAAGGTCAAGATATTTTTTTTTTTAATTGGTCCACTCAACAATGATCTTTACAAATAATAATAATAAAAATAAATCCATGTCCAGTAACATTGTTTCTGAAGATACCAAAAGGAAAGTTTGTTAAGAACCAGAATCTAAAGGGATATTAAGATATCTTTGATACTTCTTGAGTTACAGGCATGCAAACTTGAGGCAAAAACAAAACAAAAAAAAAACCACAAGAAGTTCTTTTTGCCATTTTGAACTGTCTTTGTTGTATTATAATGAAACAAAGATTGCTAAACTTAACAGATTTTACTATCAGACCTACCAATCCCTGTGTAAAAATAAAATAAAGATGCAGCCAGCTTTCCAAAAGTCATTTTTACACCCCTCTAATTTGGGTCCAAATCTCATGTGAAACGTCATTTTGGCCCCCCTCTACAAAATAGTGGGCTACTCCGTAATTATACATCCTTGGCATTAAAAAAAAAGTGGCTTTCATCACTATGCATGTGTATCTTTCTTCAGATTAAAATATGTACAAAATCAAAAATTTGGGTTGAGTTGACAGTGAATAACCCAACTAGAATTAACTAATGCATATAATCTCATGCATGTATGTATTTCTTATTTACAATTATTTTATACATTTATTTACTCAGACATTTATCAGAAAAAAATACACAATCAGCATTTACAAGTTGACAGGGATCATGAATGTGAAGATAAAGGTGATAACAAATGCAGTCATTTCACATTTTAAAATAAATATTCTTTTTCTTCACACAGATAGCTTGTTCTCATAATATTCAACATTTACATATTATCTGGAGAAAAGCGACGAGCCTTTAACTGAATGTGTTGTGGAGCTGGAAACTGCTGGCTGTGCTGTATGTGAGGCGGTAAATGAGTATTCCACTCGCACAATGAAAACAAGCCAGTCATTTCCACGTGGGTGTAATTCACCATGTTCTCTGGCTAGATGCAATCTTGATTATTAATATGACTGATACATTATGAAGCTCCAGAATATTTAATGGCTTTTGAATCATCCTGGGTGTAATATATTGCAACACATATTGCAACACATGAACTAATATTTGCTTCTGTTTCAGCTGTCTAAAGTTGTTCAGGTAGTAGAAGTGGGAAGATTAGACATAAGTGGAAGTTTCCAAACTTATCTGTTTTAAGTTTCAGCCTCATGCGACGCCCCACTGACTGCTAACAGACCATCCGTGCTGTTCTACATAAATCTGAATGTTTGTGGCATGGGTTTTTGAAAGACATTGAGTTTTAGCAAGCCAACATTGTATATTTTGCTTTTTGTTCAATGTTAAATTTATTATGGTCGTATTCACTTTTGGAGAATAAAGTCTATATTTTCCGCTAATTTATACAATAATTAGTCAATTATTGTGTTATCATGGATTTCTGCATGTTATGTTTACATATCAGATGGCCCCTTCCTCTCTAAGTGGGAGTTTCTTTGCCAGAAAAAGGTTCAGACTTTATGCAGTGAAAACTCTGTAAGACTATCTAGACCCTGCTTCTCTCTTTACCCTCTGATATACCTGATATCTTCTTTCCCTTCATTCATGAATACTTCTGCATCTGCAAAACATCATGAATAATTCATTATCCTTGATTCTTAAGAAAACCAGAACAAGTTGGTGTCTAATCTGAGAAGCAGCAGTCTATAAATGTACTGTTCTCATATCATGCAGACACAAACATAAGTATGTTTCACCTTATCTAACCCATGTGACCCATCTTAAATTTATATTCCTATCAAACAAGAAGAAAGCTGCAGACAAATTGCTTCACTTTATTGATATAGATCACACTTCATACAAGTGGGACACATATAAAAGCAACATTTGGAATATATAATGGTAAGCTAAAATTCTACATTCTTGAGGTTTATGTGCAGTATTTTTTCTACATTTTTGGTATAGGTTTAAAAGAGTTAATCAAAATAACACAGTTGTAGCATTATTTTACTAATGTACAATAATAATGACATTTTATTTTATTTTTTTCAGGTCAGAACATTTCTAAGGTATCCTAAAGAGAAAGGTCTTCAAGAAACACATCAGCAGCTCTTAACAATGACATAAATGTATAACGTTTTGCTGTTGTTGTTTTTTTTTTGTAAAAAATCTCATTAGGTTTCAAGACTGAATAAAACATGTGTGGCAGAGCCATCAAATGTCATGATAAATATAGCCATTTTCCCAAGTCTCAAACACAGTCCCTATAGAGGTCAAGATCCAAAGTGGGTTACTGAAAAATATTGAGTTTTCCTGTGTGAATATAAAATGTCTCCGTTCAGCATTTTTACCTCTGTTTAATCTGTTTGATATGTGCAAGAACTGCAAAAAACTTTTTTTAGTATGTTTGCGAATGATCATGCAAATTTGTTTATGTCTGATACCACTCTGCAAAGTAACTATTAAAACACTGTAAATGTGGATCTGAATTTCATGTCAAAAAAGTTTGACTGTTCCTTTTAATTATTCGTTGAATTATTTAAAAAGCACAAGCGTCCACTGCACAAGCAACACAAAGGGCAAGGAAATGATTATAGGTGATAACTGATGACAATTATGGTCATTTGCCAGGTGCTTCAGTTGCTTTTATAATAATTTGCAAGTCATGGTGTACAGCACGTATGAATTTTAAATATGTAATGCATTTTAAATAATCAAATTGATCAAATTACAACCAAAAGTTAATTCTTAAATAAACATCATGCAAACAGTTTTCCAGAGACAAGTGTGTCAGTTTAAAATATAAAATAATTTTAAAATATAAAATAAAGTGGGCTGAAATGATTGGGCAAACTCATCAGATGTTATTCATTTATTTATTTATTTTTGTTATTCTTATATTCTAACAAGTTGGTTGAACAAAACGTGACCAAATCTAATACTATAGTTATTTTATTTATCAACCCTGCTGTCCAAGAGTTGGGAGTATAACCCCATTTATTTTCTTTGTAGAGATGGTCGATGATTACATTTGCTTATCAAAGTTACACATACAGTAAGTGTGCTTTTGAAAATAAAAAAATTAATTGAGCAGTTCCCTGTGAAAAACTACACTACCCACAATCCTAAGAGATCCGCCAATCAGAGAGGTTACTGTTCCCATGGAAACAGGAAAAGTGCCAAAAGAACTCAGCAGTGAATGCCCACTCCCACAAAGCACTGTGAATGAAGTAACAAAGTCAATACACTCCATTTTCAAACAACTCACTTTATGAATATGATTGATAATTTTGCAATAAACACATGGTATCTTACACTTAAATAGTCAGTAGATCTATACTACAAACATTTCAAATCGGTTAAATTCCAATTGCCCGACTGATTTGCAGTGCATCAATGGAATAAGCAGTTCAATTACAATTTTTATTTAGTTTGTGTTTGTGTGTGTGTGTGTGTGTGTGTGTTTGTGACATATGAGGACACAAATTTGTATAATGACATGGCTTGTGTCCCCATATTCAAAAGGCTTATAAATCATGCAGAATGAGTTTTTTGAGAAAGTAAAAATGCAGTACAGTACGGTTTGTACAGTATAAAAACCATTACGCCTATGGAATGTCCCCACAGTTCACAAAAACACACGTGTGTGTGTGTGTGTGTGTGTGTGCGTGTTTTTGTGAAAAGTCAGGACATAGATTTGTATAATGACAAAGGTATGACATAGGTATTACAAGGTGAAGGTGACTTTTCAGGACATTGGCCCATGTCCCCACTTTTCAAAACGCTTATAAATCATACAGAGTGAGGTTTTTTTGGGGAAAGTTGAAATGCACAGTCTCCTGTAAGGGGTAGGTTTAGGTGTAGGATTGGTGTAGGGCAATACAGTAAGTACAGTATAAAAACCATTACGCCTATGGGATGTCCCCACTTTTCACAAAAACGAACATGTGTGTGTTATTTATATAAATAGTCACATGAAAATGTCAAATTGTTTCTTCTTTCACCTCCAGCAATGTTAGCATTAAATGGTCTAGCCTAATGAATATACTAAGAAAAAATGCCACTAGTGACCTAGAACTGTTCCAGACATGCTGCTTTCATTACTACTTTTAAGTGAAGACACATGGACTCTGAATCCTTTACTCCATTCGGTTTTCTTGCCCCTGTTTACAAAGAGGAAAAATATTTTAATCTTCTTAATCTCCCACAACTTTCCATCCCACACTGCAGTGTATATTATGAAAAAACAACTGGTGGGGCTCACCAAACAGCTCAAGAGATCCAAACACTGACCTTTGCTCCCAGATCCCGGTTCCTTGCTCTCATCTTGTTGACCTGAGACTCAGCCATGTCTGCTCTCTCCTCGGCCTGTTCAAGCTCATGCTGGGCCTTCCTCCACCGCGATAGATGGACATTGGCTTGTTCCTCCTATTAAATATTATATGCAACTACTCACTGAGTTGAGCATTTATAAAGTCAGATGGATGTATTTTGACTTACAGCCTCCTCTGCTTGTCTCTTGTAGGCCTTGACTTTTATCTGAAGTTTATTTACCAGATCCTGAAGTCTGTTAACTGTCTTCTTGTCCTCCTCAGACTACATATAAAAACAATATTGTCACTTATTTATCTACTGGACAACCAGCAGTTCAGATGTCTGCTGCATACCTGGTAGGTAAGCTCCTTCATTTTTCTTTCATATTTACGAGTGCCTTTGATAGCATCAGATCCACGCTTTTGTTCAGCATCTAGCTCATTCTCCAGTTCACGGACCTGGACAACAGGTAACATTGTAGTACAGAAAACATTCGTATGATCCATGTGTTTTTTTTTCCACACACCTACGTACCCTGGACTCCAGTTTCTGGAGTTGTTTCTTCCCACCCTTCAGGGCTAAGTTTTCTGCTTCATCCAAACGATTCTGCAGGTCTTTGATTGTAGCCTCCAGGCTCTTCCTCATTCGCTCCAGGTGTGCACTGGTGTCCTGCTCTTTCTTGAGCTCTTCTGACATCATTGCAGCCTTAGAGGGAAGTAAGAACAGAAATAAGTGAGTGCATTCAGAGTGGAACATTTTTACACCTGAAGCATTTGTTTTGGAACCCGGTGCATTTTCTCCCTTAGTTTGGTTTGTTTAGACATACAGTATATGCTTGCATCTGCACCAAAACAATTGGTCCAAGTCTTGGCCTGATGAAACATACTCTGGAGAAGTTTGGTTGTGTTAAGAAACTGACCCAACAGACCTACGAATGGGAAATGCTTTACATAAAGCTGATTCTGTAGATGAACATTTGTAGTTGAAAACAAAGAGCACCTCTATATCTATTAGCACACTCTCAGAAATAAAGGTACAAAAGCTGTCACTGGGGCGGTACCTTTTCAAAAGGTGCATGTTTGTACCTAAAGGGTCCATTTTGGTACCTTAAAGGTACATATTAGTACATAAAGTGTACATATTTGAACCTAATAGGTACAAAAGTGTACCTTTTGAAAAGTCATCTACTTACATCAGTTATTGCTTTCTTAGCCCTTTCCTCAGCATTCCTTGACTCCTGAGCAGAGTCCTCCACTTCACTCTGGAGCTGGGAAATATCAGCTTCAAGCTTTTTCTTGGTGTGCAGAAGACTAGTGTTCTGAAAAAGTGGAGGTAGATGGTACTTTATAAAAGATTTGTGTATTTTTGTTTCAAAGCTATGATTCTAGACTGGCATTGCTAACCTGGGCGTGCAGGAGTCCCACTCGTTCACTGGCATCTGTCAGCTCCTGCTCAGCGATTTTCCGGCTCCTCTCAGTTTGTTCCACAGAAACTCTCAGTTCTTCAATCTCAGCCTGCATCAGCAAGTTCCTGCGTTCAGACATTGCTAGCTGTTCCTTCATGTCCTCCTGTTCTCTGAGAGAATCGTCAAAGTGAAGCTGAACATCCTGTTGAGACATGGACCAAATCATATTATTCACTGCTCAGCAGTATGTTGTGTTTCTTAACCTATCTTAACCTAAAATGACAAGAATGTAATAGGATGGAATTGGGACATGTTACAGACTTTGGAAAACTTGTGGAACCTGGATAATCTACATGAACTTCATCTCAAAGCTTCATCCACTAACTTCTAAGCCATGGCTCCAATGTCAGTTACTATCAAATTATTTCAAATCAAGTCACCTTGAGTTGTCCTTGAAGGTTTCGTAGCTGTTTCTGGGCTTCTGCAGCCAGGCGATTGGCGTGGCTCAACTGTATCTCCATCTCATTGAGATCCCCTTCCATCTTCTTCTTGACTCTCAGGGCATCATTCCTGCTTCTCACCTCAGCATCCAGAGTGCTTTGCATGGAGTCTGTGACTCTCTGGGTATTTCTCTTCAGCTGTACAATCTCTTCATCCTTTTCGGCCAGCTTTCTTTCCACGTCAGCCTTAAGCTGGTTGAGCTCTAGTTGTACGCGGAGGATCTTAGATTCCTCATGTTCCAGAGATGCCTAAAACATATCATGATCCATTTTTGGAGCATTAACCTCACCTGTATGCAGTCTATGAACTTATTAGATATCTCTTTACCTCTGCCTCCTCTAGTGCACATTGTATCTGAGATTTCTCCGTCTCCATTTGCTTCCTGGCCTTCTCCAGTTCATGGATGCTTTTTCCAGTCTCACCCATCTGCTCAGTGAGATCTGAGATTTCCTCTGTGTATGAGGTATAATATAAATAGATCATGTTTTAGGTATATTTTAGAATACTCTTTGTTGCATCAAACCAGTCAGCAACTTACGCTGCAAATTCTTGTTCTCTCGTTTAAGAGTTTCCAGATGGTCCAAGGTCTCCACATAACAGTTTCTTAATTTAAAGAGCTCAGTGCTCAATGATCGAGACTCTTTCTGAGCACCTTCCAGCTCTGCCTGTGACTCTTCATACTTTTGCTTCCATTCAACCAGAACCTACAAAGTCAGAATAGAGAGACACTTTCCCAAGAATCTCATCTACTTATTATGGTGGCTCTATTTCAGAAGGTCCGAAATTCAATTGTATTGTAAGTAATAATTAAAGATTTTCAGGTAAAAACTGTAAAAGAATGATTCCATGTTTTATTTACCTTATCAAAATTCCTCTGCTTCTTGTCTAAATTCACTGCTGAGCTATTTGCCCTTTCCAAATCTATCATAAGGTCCTCCATCTCACTTTGTAGTCTCTGCTTGGTTTTCTCCAGTGATGCACACTTTGCATTTGCTGCTTCTATTTGCTCCTCTGCTTCTTGGAGGCGCTGAACAAGCTTTTTCCTGCAAAGATTAATGGGACAATGACATATAAAGGTGTCCACAATAAAGAAAAGGGAATTTGCTTTTCAAATCTAGTTTAAACTATACTTGCCAAATTGTTAGGAACATACTCTTTGTACTCAAGTTGGTTTAATGTGGTTTTGAACAGACTTGCAAACCATTGAAAACCAGTTGAAAATGAATGAACTTCGTTTTGCAGCAAAGGTATCAACACAGACTACGAAAAGTCACATAGCAACAACAAGGATAATACAAGTATATTTTAACCTGAATATGTAAAAAAAAATAATAATTAAATATATTTTTAAATAGTATTTGTTACAATATGAATGTATTCATAATTATAATTAAGTTTGGGGAGAATCGTTTTCCAGACTAGTGCCAACATGAACTGATGTGATTAACCCAAGTATGGTGCCTCAGTTGATAGCCTTAGTCATGGAATAGCATTCATATTAAATAATCATCAATAATCACTTACCCTAACCAACCCCTGAAATCAGAGGAAGATGATAATAATGTTTATAAGAATGTAAAATCTGGTTGACAGGAAAGGACTAAAAGAAATTGATATACACAGGAACACGCCCTACTTGGGTTCACCCTATTAACTTGCGAACTCATGCTTGTCTTACTTTGCCTCCTCAAGTTCCTCAGTGCGGTGAATAGCATCAGACTCATATTTGGTTCTCCACTGAGTTACTTCACTGCTGGCTTTAGACATCCCTCGCTGAAGCTCAGCCTTGGCTTCTTGTTCTTCTTCAAACTGCTCCCTCAGGAGATCACAGTCATGACGTGCTGATTGTAAGCCATGGGCTAGAGCATTCCTAGCCTATAAGGATAGATTATGAGAGTTCAAAAGCACATGTTGATTTGCTAGCTCTGATGCCATATTATATTTCATCACCTTTGACTCCTCCTCAAGCTGCCTCTTCAGTTCATCGATTTGCTGAGTGAAGCCCTGTTTGGCCCGTATCAACTGTGAAATGAGACTATCCTTCTCCTCAATTTGTCTAGAATACTCACCTGTTGAACAAACAAAGTCAGACGCTCTGCAACAAATGGCACATAAAATTCATTGTTATCAGTGAAATCACTGCCTACCATTTTCACTTTGGAGATGGGCTTTCTGGGAGCTAAGGTCATTGATTTGACGCATGTTCTCCTCGTTCTTGCTATTCACTTCAGACAGTTGGTCTTCATGATTATGGCACATCTTCTCCAGGTTAACCTGTCATTTACAGATATACTGTTTTAGACAATGCCATTTCCCTGTTAGGTGTCAGGATTGGCAGAATGGTAGAATCTATAAACCTTGGCTTTTGCTATGGCCATCAAGTTGCCTGCTAGATCGTCAATCTCCATCTTGCATTCGCTCTTCTCTTTCTCCAGTTTCTGCTTGATTCGCTGGAGATTGTCGAGTTGTTCTCCGAGCTCTGCCACGCTGTCAGCATGTTTCTTGCGTAGGGTTGCTGCGGTGGCTTCGTGTTGTAGGTTGGCCTCTTCGAGATCACGCCGCAGCTTCTGAAATTCAATCTCTCGTTTCTTGTTCATCTTGACTTGAGCTGCAGTGGTGCCACCGGCTTCTTCCAGCCTCTCGCTGATCTCCTCAAGTTCCCTGAGAGATCAGCTCTCTGCTTATCCACCTTGGCCCGAGCTGCACGCTCAGCCTCTATCTCCTCTTCTAATTCCTCAGTGCGAGCCTTAGACGGGAAAGAAGGTACAATAATGAGCCTTTTCATATCTTCAGCTGGCACTTGTTGAAGAACAAACAAAAAACAGCTTACATGGAGCTCTTTTATCTTCTTGTGAAGCTGGGAACCCATTGATTGCTCATCCTCTATTTTGCTTAACAATTGGCTGTTCTCAAAGTCTTTTCTGGAAGAAGGAATTTAGAAATGGTTAATACGCTTGGTTAATGATACATGTTTTTCAATGCTTATCAGAAACATTACTTTTTGAGTTTCTCTTCCAGTTGTTGCTTGTCATTCTCCAGGTCCATGATGGACTCTTGGGATATTTTCACGTCCCCTTCCAGCTTCCTCTTTGCCCTCTCAAGGTCCATTCGTGTCTTCTTCTCTTGCTCAAGGGAACCTTCAAGCTAATTTGAAGAGTATTAGAGTACAACCCTCAAATGAGCTTCTTATATTTAGCATTTCTGTGATTGCCATACTCACATCATCCACTTGTTGTTCAAGCTTGGTTTTGGCTTTGGTCAGAGTATTGACTTTGTCCTCCTCAGCCTGGAGATCATCAATAACTTGTTGGTGTGCTTCTTGGAGGGCTTTCTTTTCCTTAGTTAGCTTTGCAAGATTTACATCTTGACTAGATAGTTCCTCTGTAAGGTTTTTAACCTGTGAAAATCCATTGTTTGTCCATCAAATCTGACAATGAGATTAAGTTGTGCAAGTATGTATACATTGGGATATTCAAACCTTATTCTCAGTTGCATGCTTTTCCTTCTCCACTTTAGCCAAGGTGAGCTCCAGATCATCAATGTCTTTCTTCAGCTCAGAGCATTCATCCTCTAGTTTCCTTTTCTTTGCCGTCAGCTCTGAATTGATTTCTTCTTCATCGTCCAGTCTTTCAGTCAGCTCTTTCAACTTGGCCTCTAGATGGAGTTTGTTTTTTATCAGCCCTTCACACCTCTCTTCAGCATCAATGATATTATCACTGTCCTAGGAGTACAGTCAAATGAGAGTCTTTAAATTGTCAATAATGTTGCTTTAGATTTGCTTTTTGTTACTTTTTCCTAAAGTGATATCAAGAAAAAGGTTAGGAAATGATTATGAACTTGTAACACCCACAGCTCAATGTTTTAGTAATCATTAGGCCATTGCTCCAACAAATATAAATATTAAAGACACATTGCAGAAAAGGAGTTAAGAAGAATAATCACTAACAGCTTGGACTTGTAAGAGCAGATCATTCTTCTCCTGTATCAAAGAGACCATTTTCTCCTCCAGCTCTTTGCGTTTGGCCTCGGCTTTAGCAAGCTCCTCTTTGCACCTCAGAAAGTCTTCCTTCATGGTGGCCATCTCCTTCTCTGTTTCAGCACTCTTCAAGAGAGGCTTTATCTTATAAAACAGCTTCATCCATGGCCAGTGTTTTACATTCATAAATGCACGGAGGTTGTATTGCAAAGTGTAAATTGCATCTCTGGAAAAATCATCAGGTTTATTATAGCTAACTAAAATTAAAACATTTTTATTAAATATAAACAAACTATTTAAAGCTAGTTACCAGTGTAACATTTCTCATTTTGATTTAGTTTAAATTAATGTATAAAAATAACTAAAACTAATAAAAAAGCTGTAAGCATTTTTTTAAAAACAATAACTAATAAAAATGATAAACACACAGCAAACCAAAAATTTAACTAAAATTAAAAAGAAAATGGAAAATACAAAAAATAAAAACCAATTCAAAATATAAAAAGATCTCATTGACACTTATGTACATCTGGAAGATGTATAATAGTATATTGGCAACTAATCTGAGACATTTGAGATTCCTAAAAACTTACTTTTGAGCATACATCTTCTCAAACTCTTTCCTCATGAGATATCCTCGGCATAAGGACTGAATGTGGGATACCAGTGATGCCAATTTTTCATCTCGCATTTCCTCTAATGTCCCCAATAGGCCAGCTTTGAAAAACACCTGTTAGATGAATTAAGTGTCAGTATGTAATAGTTTAGGAATGTTTATAATAACATTTTCAAAATTGATAACAGATTGAGGCCATTAAGAAGACAAATTCGTGTGACCTTTGTGTGGCCAAATTTATACTGTGTGTGATCGATATCAATTGATGCCAAAAGCTTCTCAGAAGCCTTCTTTCCATCGATGAACTGTCCTTCAGGGATCGCACTGGCATTAAGGATTCTGTACCTGTGTCCACAAGATTATAGATGTTAGATCATAAATCTTGGGAAACATATGGGAAAGTGCATAGTAAGTGGTCATTATTGTAAAATGCGATACAGTGTAGAGTGAATTAAATACCAAATAAATGGACATTAAATACTGATCTGAATTTGAAATTAGTATTATGAGAGGTGAAAGAGCTATATGGAAAATCAGTTGGCTGAGACATCGGTCAGTTATACAAGTTAATAGTTACTATGCAAATGTATATTTGACCACAGAATATATTCCACAGAGCCATGTGGTAATAATAATATAAAAGCAAATGCGCTGATTATTCTCATTAAATTACCTCTGCTTGAAGTCAGCATAAAGGATCCTACTTGGAAAACCTTTCCTACAAATCCTGATGCCTTCCAGTACGCCATTACAGCGTAACTGGTGGATAACCAAATGGTTGTCCATTATCCCTGTATGAGTCAATGATTCAAAATTTTGTACTGACAAACAAATCATGTCATATAATATTCTTTTTTAACATTTCAGTCAAATACAGTGCTGAATTCAATCTTATTCATGTACCTGGTGTTTTCACCTCATTGGGGATCAGGCAGCGTACAAAGTGAGGATGTGTGCTTCGCAAGTTGGTCATTAGCTTGCCCAGGTTTTCCTGTGAAAAGTGAAATAATCCATGTCATTTCAAATACTAACAAGCAGACAGGAAGAATAAAATCTCTCGGTGTTCATACTCTGAAAACAGCTGAGACCGTCTGGAAAGAGCCTCCTTTCTTCTTGGCTGCTTTTTTGCCCCCTGCTCCTCCATTATTGGCCTCTTTGGAACAAAAAGTGATAGATTAATGGTTAAATCATTTCAGTTTTACCTCTAATGTTTCAGAATGATTTACCTGCTTCAACAGAGGCAAAGGAGGCATACAGGTGAGCCAGCAGCTTGACTGATGACTTCTGGTACAACTGAACAACAGACTCATTTAACGGGTCCTTGTTTTTGTCCAGCCAGCCGGAGATGTTGTAGTCGACGGTGCCAGCATAGTGCACTAAGGAGAAGTGAGCTTCAGCCTTGCCTTTGGTTGGCTTGGGCTTTTGGAAAGCATTGTTCTTGCCCAAATGCTGGTCATGCAGCTTGTTCTTGAAGGAGGCGTCAGTTGCCTTTGGAAACATGCACTCCTCTTCAAGGATGGAAAAGATTCCCATTGGCTGCCAGACAAAACGATTAAGTCATAAGTGTACACTGGGAAATCAGATTTGGTACATGTTATTCACTACTTTCAAGAAGTGCAATGTTTCGACCTGATGGAATCTTGAGAAGATAAAACTCTGTGCTTTTTATATAATCTGGGCCATTATAATCAGATTTCCATATCACAAATTAAACTTCAAGACTTTTTACAAGTGTGTTAAGAAATGCAGTCATGAATGTGTGCTCTCTTTAAGTACACTTACCTGGCTTTTTATTTCTTTTAAATTATCTGCAAGTAATCTCTTTTAAAACAGAATTTTAAGATTTGAAGTAGGCTACACATTAAAATTATTATTATTATTATTATTATTTTGCACACTTCTTTTTTTTCCCCCAGTGGTGAACTTTATACTGGCCTCTATCAGCATGAATGCAGCATGACAAAAAAAACAGTTTTTCTAACGATTTTACTGTGGAAGTCATTGGCTATCATCAACTGTTTGGTTACCAGCATTCTTCAAAATTTCTTCTTTTGTGTTCAGAAGAAAAACAAATCATGCATGCTTAGAACAAGTGTTTGATTGAACAAATTTAGATTTTTGGGTGAACTAACACTGTAAGTCTTGTAAAGTAAACAATTTGAATTCTAAATATTATATTTGAAACAATTAAACTGCATTTTGTTTATGTTTATGTAACCATTTGAGTTGAAGAATGCAAACCTCAACAAATATGTCCTGAAAAAATATGTATTTAGTTTCAAATCTGAAGTAATTTTCACACTCAGATTAAAGTAAGTAGTATTTGTTTGGTGATGTGATGAGGGGGACCACAATTTTGTAGAATAAAACACCTTTATATAGGCTATTGGTGTGACTGAGTGCTGATACGGGGAGAATAAACATAATTTGAGAAACACATTTGTGAGTACTATTCATTTCCAGAGATGGCCTACCTTCTCAATAAGCTCAATACAGGCGGCCAGATCCATTCCAAAGTCTATAAACTCCCAGTCTATTCCCTCCTTCTTGTACTCTTCTTGTTCAAGCACAAACATGTGATGGTTGAAGAACTGTTGCAGTTTTTCATTGGTGAAGTTGATGCACAGCTGCTCCAGGCTATTGAACTAATTCAGAACAATCAAACTATGAATCATTGTGCCATCCACTTGAGCTGTTAACAAATTAACTTTCATGAGTCAAGACGCATTAAAGATTTCTTATTTAATTTTCATATTCAAAGCTTCCCACAGCTGTGACAGCCTGACACATTAATTATCAAATACGTGTGGCTCACATCAAAGATTTCAAATCCAGCAATGTCAAGTACTCCAATGAAGAAAGCGCGAGGCTGCTTGGTGTCTAACATCTGGTTGATTCGGACAACCATCCACAAGAACATCTTCTCGTAGACGGACTTCGCTAAGGCCATCACAGAATTCATGACCTGTGGGGTTAATAGATATAGTACAGTGTTGATTAGATCATGTAAAAACATGCCACTGAAGCAGAGACGCAAGAATATGAAGCACACACCTGTTGAACGGTCTGCCCCTTAGTGACATACTCATTCCCAACTTTCACTCTGGGATAACAAAGAGCTTTCAACAAGTCTGCAGAGTTCAGTCCCATCAGGTAAGCGACTTTATCAGCCACTGCAACAGCCACAACACAGAAATATACTTACATACTTCACAGAAATGTGTCACCTTTTTAATGAAAGACGTCGAAGGCTTGGTGGATTTTATGAGTGTAGCTTTGTAAGTACAGAACTGGGAATAACAAACCAGTATTTCTTGCATCATTGACATCAACCTGCCGCTATGAATCTTCACATGCCATATTTGTACAGTATATAAGTGAACAATGGCTTCAATTGTAGCCTGAAATGAAATTGAAATCTATCTTAAAATCTGTTTTCTCATTGCATGATATTGATCTTTTTGTGTACCAAATTCTGGCCACATAATTTAATCAAAATGTCACTTGATAAATGACAAATGATGTTTCTCTCAGATGTGCATCACATTACGGAAAGAAAAGATCTGTTGCTAGAATTATGTGGCTTCAGAAGCTGTATAGCCAACTAGAAGACATGTATGTCTGGACAACTTTTATGATATTTTCTAATCATTTTTGCAGCTTGACAGCATCTGTCCACTATTATGTTCATTGAAGAGCAGCATGAACATTCTGTTAAATATCTTCTTTCGTGTTCCACAGAGAAAAGAAAAGTAATAGCGGGTTTGGAATGAAGTGTGAGTAAATCATTACAGTATTTACATTTTTGGTGAACTAATGGTTCTAGTCAGCTAAATGATAAATTAGCATTAGAATATTTTAGTCTGGCAGATTAAGAATGCAAAAATGATCATAGATAGGCCTTATAAAAAATAAATGATGTTTAGATTTGTTAGATTACCTTCAGTGCCGTCAGGTTCAGCCTGTTCTTCACGCTGCTTCTGTTTAAACTTCATGTTCCCATAATGCATCACTGCACCTGTCATCTTATAGATGCTGCCTTTCTCGTCAGCGGTGAAGCCCAGGATGTCAATGGCCGACTGGAAAATTTTTGAGAATCAGATTGAAGGAAATTACTAGGGCTGCCCGATTTTGATAAAAAATAAATAAATAAATCAATCTAATTGTGATTTTTAATAATAAAAAATGCAGTTGTGATTTTTTTTGAAGCTTCATCTCCTCTGGGCTTTTTAGTAGGGCTGCATTTTGTGATTATATATCAGTGTGACTATTATAATTATAATTATGTTTATTAATAATAATAAAAATATTAAACAATGCAATAAATATTATTATTGTAACATATTGTAATTATTTTTATTATAGTTAATATAAACCATGAAAACATTTTTGTTACTTAAAAATAAAATAAAACTTAATAAATAGTTAACTGAAATAAAACAAAATAATAAAATAAATAAATATTATTATATTGACATATATAAGCGCTACTCATTACAAGTATAAGAAGGTTTGCACATTTTATGCAAACTCAGAACAGACGCAGAGATGAGTTTGTGTGGAGCAGCATTTACTGTGAAATGAGCCGCTCTGAGATACTGAAAACACTGGATCATGAATTGCTCACTTGTAATTGAACACAGTGCTTCATTATATATACAGTACTTGCATATGCAGTATTAACTTATTTGACAATTGCACTAAGCCATAATGTGATTTAGGTTTAATTCTAATTGCTCATGCAGCCCTAGAAATTAGTAGTAAAACAAAGATTTTATATGTAGTTTCTGAGTGCTTCTTACATCTGTGGCATCCAATTCCTCCTTATCATTAATGCTGGCCACTGAGATCTGGCCTTGACTGATCGTGGGGAAATCATAGGGATTGGTTGTGATAAGGAGCATATCTGAGGAGAAAGAAGAAAACAGATCAATTGTGAAAAAGAACTTAAAGATGATTGGCCATCATGTGGCATTATGTGTGACATTCTCACCTATCAGCTGTGGCTTATGGCCTGTGGTGACCTGATAGAAGATATGGTAACTCCTCTCATCCGCCAGCTGAAATGTCACCCTGGACTTCTCCAGCAAATCTTGAAGGACAAAAACATAGTTACCATGTGGAAAGTGGTTATCATTTTGATGATGTGCAAAAAGGCTTACATGTTTCAATATCAGCGGAGGCGAGTTTCCCAGTCGTTCCAAAGTGGATTCGTATGAATTTACCCTGTTGGAATTTGCAACTTAGGATAAACAAATGCTGATTAACTTCTTAAAAGTAAGACAACACAACTGCTGAACTCACAAAGCGTGAGGAGTTGTCATTCCTCACGGTTTTGGCATTCCCAAAAGCTTCAAGCAGAGGGTTGGCTGAAATGATTTGATCTTCCAGCGTCCCCTATGGGGGAAGATTTCAGTCAAATATGATTGATTTTAAAAATCAAGCCTGCTGCTCGTACACCATGATCTTTTCCCTCACCTGCATTTTTCCTTGCACGGCCTCTTTCTTCTTGTCTCCAGACACTGCGATTGTCGCAAAGTACTGAATGACACGTTTGGTGTTCACAGTCTTTCCTGCACCAGATTCTCCGCTGGAAATGACACAGTTACACGGTTACGCAGCTGGAGCTTCACAGCTCATCATCTATCATTTGAGAGTGTAGAGTTATAGCACAGTCAAGGCCATTGATCATGACTTACGTAATCAGGACAGACTGATTCTCACGGCCTACAAATAAAACAGGAGAAATAATAGGAATCTCTTGCATTTCTTGTTTAGAATGCATTGGTAAATAAACTGTTGTCTTTGCCGAATGCCAGAATAAAAAATAAATAAATAAAATTTTCTAAAATCGAGCTGTTTGATTTGTGCACCCTTGCGTATTCAATAAACAGTTTATCATTTATAATATTTGTATGCCTTGTACATAAAGGTTAGGATCATGTTTTTCCAGTAGTATTACAGCACACCATGAGTGTACATTAGCACCATTTGTTGTTTGCTTTTGGGATCCCATAGAACATTTTGGCCTGGAAACAGCTGACGGTAGTCATTGACTTCCATACTATAGAAGTCAATGGCTACCGTCAACTTTTTGGTTACCAACATCCTTCAAGATATCTTATTTTGTGCTCAAGAAATCTAAGTTTGGAGGGGATCACGTGACCCTTCGACGGCGATGCAAGCTTAGTCTTTCGCTCTGCTCACTTTGCCACATATTGTAAGATCCTGTCAGTAAAATTTGAACCACTCTGCATTGGACCCATCATGAGTGCTAAGGCAGACAAAGGGGATCGGAAAAGAGAGATTGAGCAATCGCCAATGAAGAAAAAATTCAGAGATTCCGCCATCTCCAGAGAAGACCTCGACGATGCTATCGCTAGCCGTATTGAACTAGCATTTAAACAACAGCAAAACACTTTGAATTCGGTTGTGAATTCGGCAGTAAGAGATGCGATGGACTCTGTACTGATTCCAGCATTGCGCGAACTGCGTGAGGACATACAAGCGACCAACAAGTCTGTTAAAGAGCTAAGAGAGGAGTTTGAGGCCATAACTACCGCGGCGAAGCAGACACGTGACCGCGTTGACTCTGTGCAAGCAGATGCACGTGAGGATAGGAGGGCAGTCACGGACGTAAGAAATCAGCTGGAGCGACTCACCGAGAAGATGACGGATATGGAGGACAGGTGCAGGAGGAACAACGTACGACTGGTGGGGCTGCCAGAGGGGGCTGAGGGATCCGACGCGGCTGGTTTCCTCAGAGTTCATCTTCCCAAGTGGATTCCTTCCTTGAGGGGCCGTGACATTGAGATTGACCGGGCGCACCGCGTGTATGACGGAGGGAGAGGCTCCGATCGGCCGCGCACTCTTATCTTCCGTGTACTGAGATGGCATGACAGATCAGATATCCTGAAGGGTGCTCGGCAGGCCTATCCGGTGAAATGCGCACAGAACAATGTTACACTACTATTTTTTCCCGACTTTAGTCCAGCTACAGCGATCAGGAGAAAGGCATTTGGTCCGGTTTTGAAGAAGATGACAGCGCTTGGCCTCCAGCCCTTCCTCATCTATCCGGCGGTGGTTAAACTACGGCACAAAGGGGAACAGAAAAGCTTCGATTCCCCTCAGAAAGCGGAGGATTTTATCAGCTCCCTGTCTCAGCAGAAGACATATGCCGCGGCTCTGCGGGGCGGCGACGGGGGAACAGCGGCCGCTGTCTCTCCGGTCCAGCGAGAGGAACTTTATGGCCGGGATGGACATGGTTCTAGCTGCCCAGTAGGGGATGATGGTAGGATGGACATGGACGCTTGCTAAGTCTATTTTTTGCTTTTTCTTCTCTCCTCTCTACTACTGAGATATTGTCCCTATATATCCGGTACAACGATCTCGTTGCTGGTAAGACTGACACTCCTTTTTTTTTTCTCTCTCTCTCTCTCTCTCTTTTTGGAGGGGACTAATTGAGAGTAGGTTTAATTAAAAATATTTTTTGGCTGTGTGGGCCTTTCGGGAGACATGTCTTGCGTTGGAGTGGATCGGTCACGAACCATCACTATTTTTGTTGCTCAGTCAGACCTATGTTCTCGGTAATGTGCGGTCTGAGTTGTTCCTCGTTTATAGTTGTTGGTTGTTCAGGTTTTTATGTTGTTTGTATTTTTTACAACAGACATTTATACTGTTATTTATTTTACCTTATTTCTAAAGGGATTTTTCATCTAGGAGGTTTGGTATCTAAAATGCACGTCAGCGTTTACATGCTATTTACAGAATGGAAGTGCTTTTGTTTTTTTTCATTTATTGAATACAATTTAGGGATTGTGAATATTCAATGCATACTCTAAATATTTTATCACTGAATGTGAATGGTTTAAATTCCGCTGTTAAACGAACCCGTGTGTTAGAATATTTACACTGTAAGTCTATTTCCTGTGCCCTAATTCAAGAGACGCATTTAAAACAAGCTGATGTGGCACGTTTTCAGAATAAATATTATAAATTAGTGGCTTTTTCCTGCGCTCAAAATAAAACTAAGGGGGTGCTTATCCTTGTTAATCGAAAGTTAAATTTAACAATTGAACACCTTGGTAGTGATGAGAAGGGTAGATTTGTGTTTATCCGATGCAAAATATATAATAATAGGTTAGCATTGGTCTCTGTTTACGGTCCGAATGAGACAGACAGTGCGTTCCTTACACAGATTTCCAAAACATTACTTGAGCAGACTGACTGCCCATTAGTTGTGGGTGGGGATTTTAATGCTGTCATAAATCCTGCTTTAGATAAATCTCAATTTGATACAACAGCCAATCCATCTTCTAAATTACTGAATAAATTTATCACGGAGCTCAACTTAATCGATCTTTGGAGAATTCAGAATACTAAAGCTAAGGACTTCACTTTTTTTTCTAATAGACATAAGACTTTCTCTAGGATAGACTACATATTTCTCAGCCCATCTTTAATTTCGTCAATTCGTCCATCTCTATATTACCAATTTTATTATCTGATCATTCTGCTGTGTTGTGCAGTGTTCCTCTTTCCGATGTTAAAGCCAAAGCCCTAGATGGCGCTTTAACATATCATTATTAAGTAATCAGACTTTCATTACTTCATTAAAAGAATATATTAAGGAATTTCTTGAAATCAATATGCCCTCTGATGTGGATCCTCAAATAATGTGGGAATCGACTAAATGTGCCATACGAGGATTCTGTATATCTTTTCTTCTACTCTTGCCAAAGCGAAAACTTACCAATTTACACAATTAGAAAATAAAATACAATCATTGCAAAACCTACAAAAACAACATTTTACTGAGCAACAGGCTACACAGTTGTCCTCTTTAAAAGAAGAATATGATTTACTTTCACACTCAAAGGCGGAATTTATTTTACATAGGACTAGGCAAAAATATTATTTTGAATCAGAGAGACCTAGTCATTTATTGGCCCTTAGGTTGAAAGAATGCGAGTCTAAGGCATATATTAGCGCAATAAAATCATCGGATGATCATGTCACCATGAATCCTGCGGCAATTAATGACATATTTAAAGGTTTTACATGAATCTGTATAAAGCGAAACAGATTTTGATGAACCAATTTGTAAGCAGTATTTAGATAAATTGGAACTGCCTCGGATCTCACAGATGGATAAAGAATCTTTGGAGGCCCCATTAAGTTTGGAGGAGCTTCACGTCTCTCTAAAAGCCTTCAAAAGGGCAAATCGCCAGGTCTAGATGGTCTCCCCGAATTATATTTAGAAATTTGGGATTTGGTAGGGACACTTATGCTTAATTCATTTAATTTTGCGATTGAACATGGGGTTTTCATAGAGATCAAAAACATCACTGATTTCATTACTTCTTAAAAAGGAAAGACCCATTAGATTGTTCCAGCTACAGACCGATTTCGCTTATCCCATGTGATCTTAAAATCTATGCTAAAGTTTTTGCTTTTCGTATGGAGAAGGTAATTCATAGTCTGATCAAGGAGGACCAAACTGGTTTCATCAAGGCGCAATGCATCTGACAATATCGTCGACTCCTTCATATTCTGGACTTTGCAGACTCCCACCCGACCCCTTGTGCGGTCTTTTCACTTGATGCAGAAAAAGCCTTTGACAGGCTAGAGTGGAATTATATGTGGGCAGTTCTGCAATGTTTCGGCTTCGGCGAACACTTCATTTCTATGATTAAGACATTATACCACTCACCTGCAGCATCAGTCATAACTGGTAATATTATTTCCCCCCCGTTCCCTTTGCAGCGGGGAACAAGGCAGGATGTCCGCTTTCACCCTTATTGTTTTGTCTATCTCTTGAACCCTTAGCACAAGCCATCAGGAAATCTGAAGTATCGATTAAGATTCATGATCATAATCATAGTATTTCGTTATACGCTGATGATATTATTCTATATTTAGACCACTTTGATGTTTCAGTCTCTAGTGTAATTAAGGAATTTGATAATTTTAGTAGCTTATCAGGATATAAAATAAATTGGAGCAAATCTGCTTTAATGCCAATTAACAATGTTAAAGTCAATTCTTCTATTCCCTCATTTATCCCTATTAAGGAATCTTTCATCTATTTGGGCATTACCATATATAAAAACATTCATAAGATTGCCAGAGACAATTTTAATAATATCTTAGTTAAAGTCAAAAATGACATTCAAAGATGGAAGAATCTTAAAGTCTCTCTTCAAGGAAGAATTTCCACTGTTAAGATGAATTTGTTACCTCGATTTAATTTTTTTTTCTCTATGCTACCACTTTCTCCCCCTCCAGGTTATTTTAAGGAGATTAACTCCATAATTTCTAAATTTATCTGGAATGATAAATGCCCCAGAATTAAACTTACCACATTACAACATCCTAATAGCGCAGGAGGACTGGCTGTACCAAATTTTGAACTGTATTATTGGTCGTTCCAGCTTAAGGCTCTTCATAATTGGGTTGATCCTCAATCTACAGTTTCTTGGAGCGTGATTGAAGCTGACAAGGTTAAACCAAATAGACTCCAAGATATGTTATTTACTGGCACAGGAAAAAAAGGGGATAAATATAAATTTGGTCCGGTTGTGGCCAACTCTATTAAAATCTGGAAAACGGTGGAACGTCGGATAGGAGGAACCTTCAAATTTTGTAATAGTACACCTTTATGGCACAATTTTAATTTTGTATGCGGAAATCGTCCATTTGTCCAACCCTCTTGGTCCTCTTTAGGTGTAAACACATGCGGTGATATATATGATAACCAGGGCCTATGTTCATTTCAGACATTAAGAACCAAATTTTGTCTACCAGCATCCGCATATTTTGTCTTTCTTCAGTTACGTTCTGCTCTCAAAGCGTATGGAGTTCCTTGGGCATCTCCCATCTCCTCTCATCCTATGCAAGATTGGATTGCACCATCTGTTGGTCGGCCGTCTGTTTCTTTAATATATAGTAAGATTATTGATTGCGTTACAAAACCTCTTTCTATTCAAACTATTTGGAATAGGGAATTATCTGACCTTAATTTATCTGTCGACTGGGAGAGAGTGTGGTCTAATCTGTTTAACATCTAAAAATCTGGCTCATCGTCTTATTCACTTCAAAGTCATTCATAGAGCATACATAACTCCTTACAAAAGATTTAAAATGAAACTACAACCGAATCTCAACTGCCATATATGTAATACTACATCATCAGGTACTTTTCTGCATATGTTTTGGGAGTGTCCTGTCGTCATCAGTCTATGGACACATGTAAACCTGGTTTTATCATCCTTATTGCAAATGGATTGGTCTGTTAATCCAAGTTTGTGTCTTCTTAATGATGATTCTGATCTCTGTATAACCTCAATGCAAAAGAGAATGATGTTTGCTGGTTTTACAGCTGCGAAGAAGACAATAATACAAAACTGGTTTACACCGCACATGTGTGGAAAAACATATTGGATCCGTAGTCTCCTGCACATAGTGGCTTGTGAATGTACAACAGCACGAATCAATGGGGCCAAGCCTTCTACCATCGATGCTTGGCAGTGCTTTCTTTTTGATATACGTGACTGTATAAAGGAGTGACTTTTGTGTTTCTCTTGCCTTTCCCTCTTTCCCTCCCTTTGATTGGACTTTGAGATATTGAGTATGTGTTTTTTATTTTTATTTTTACTTATTTTTTTTATTTTTTTTTTTTTTTTTTTGGATGTTATGTATAAAAAATAAATAAAAATGTTGATAACAAAAAAAAAAAAGAAATCTAAGTTTGAATGACATGAAGGTGAGTAAATGATGAAAAAATTGTAATTTTGAACTGTACCTTTAACAACTGGAAACAGTAAAACTATTCGTGCTACAGACCAGTGTGTTTACGATTACTATTTTAAATGAAAATGAATTTGATCAATTCCAATTTGCATTATTAAGCAGGATAACAGACTGTTTTTGGACAGCTAAAGTAAATGGCTGACACCTGAAGCCTCATACATTCACATTAAAAAAATACCCAGGCCAATACCTGGAAACAACTTGCATTTTAGCACTTCCAGTTCCAATATCCTGAAGTCTTGAAAAAGGTAGTTGCTAACAAGTTGGTAAATGGGACTACAGAGGTTGTAACCACTCAACCACTCAACTACTGATTAGTACACTTTCCCAGTCCGACTGAGTTTATAATCATGCTCTCAACTCAACTTTCAGGTAAAATGTTCTTTTAAATAAATACTAAAGGAGTTGTCAGAAGCTCAATGATGGTGACATTAAAGTCATGTGACTGTGGTTTAGTTCCTTTATAGCCTATTGTACCTAGGCCTCAAAATTCATAAAAGTTGTGTTTATTTGTGAAGATTAATCATATACTTTTGTTGGTCACAGAGCTCATTTTCTGAAATAATCCAAAAGAAAAAATCCTATTTGGTTTTTGTCGAGGGAACCAGAGTGATGCAATCTTCTGGGTTGGTCTGCAAAAATATGACATCATTGTACCATTTTATAACATGCGAATGATTTGCATCAAGCAGACCAGAATATCACCCAATCAGAATGGTGTTTACATTTACTCACATCAAGAACCTTCTGTAGACAGACAACAGGCTGGCTTCTATTTTCCTCATGCAACATTTAAATGAAAGATTTAAATCTTACAAACTGAGCATCGTAACCACTTGTTGAGCGCATGAACATAATGCCATAAATTAGTCCCAGCTTAAAGCGCCAATGAAATGTAAATTTGTTGTGCAGACAGCTTCATTTATTGTCAATGCAAGTTTTCACGACAATGTAAAACTAAAAGTCATCATAAAAAACAGCTTATAAAGCTTTTCCTTGATTAAAAATGTGTCCCTAATGTTGTTCTGATAGTGAATTAGACCCACCTGTAAGCATATTCTGATATGCATTGTCAGACACAGAGAAGATGTGAGGTGGCGCCTCCATGCGCTTTTTGCCCCTGTAAGCCACCACCACCTCTGAGTTATACACCGGCAGCCACTTGTAAGGATTCACAGTAACACAGAAGAGCCCAGAGTAGGTCTGCAGAGACAAATCACAGAGATTCTTTAAAATGATATTAAGTGCTCCAATCTGCCAATTTTTCAGAACTGAGGCATTCCTTACATAAATCATCCATGCCGCGTAACGATCTTTGAGGTTAAACAGCACCGAGGGCTCGTTGAGGTGGGTCATCATGACCATGTCCTCAATTTTATCATACTTGGGTGGATTCATTGGGTGACATTCCTCATCCTTCACTGTCACAGTCTGCGGGGAAAATGTCATGTCACTGTATTCTGGAGCAGTCACCACAATTTCACTACAATTTCTTTGTATTTTAAGTGAATGTTTAAAGACTGTTCAATCTAAACCGATTTCTTGGCGTCTCACCTCCCCAGCCTCAGTCTGGACTGTAGCCTTGCCTCCTTCCCTATTTTGAATGATGCCTTTAATGTACAGCTCTTTGGCATCAGGAACAAAACAGGCTGTCTTGGCATCAAACGGACGATTCTGAGCTTCAATTCGCTCCTTCTCGGGTTTGCGGAGATAGATTGCAGCTGGCCCATATTGAGCCATTTCTGCATCGCTGCTCATGATGTCCCAAAACTGGAAAACAACAATGACCATGTGAAAATATAATGCAACCATAAGAGAAAGAACAGAAACATAAAAGGAAAAATTGGACTATACCTTTAATAGTTCTCCTCAGTAGTACAATATTGATTACACTGAAAATGAAACATATTATATGTATTTTATGTGAAAAGTGCACATTAAATGTGTACTGAAAAAGTGATCTTACCGCAGGTGACCACACACTGACAGACTGTCTCCTTAACACAGCAAGAAATGCCCTTTTATTAAGATGTGCTAGAGCAGCAGAAATCACACTCTATATTTGGACATGCAATTCTATTCAAACCTTAATCATGTCACACTATCTTTATCTTTCTATAGCCTCGGAAATTCAAAGGCTAACTGAATGTGTCACCAGGATCAGGTAACAATGTTCAAAGATCTGGATTTAAATGTGCATGCCTGCATTTCCTTTGTTTTTATCTCTAATAATAAACCTCTAATTCATTCTTCTTCAGGACAGGACTGATAAGAGACACTGTAAATGTAATTTGTAATGTAAATGTATGAAAATATGTTGTCAAAGGTTGAGCTTCATCACATAATCAAGCACCTCAACACCCAAATCCTTGTCAAGTGCTCCACTCATGTCTTTTATGAAACAGACACTTTTACATGGGCTGTTTCAGATGTTTTCTTGATTTTTAACAGAACTTGAATACAATTACAAGTTGTGCCTTGTGAGAGGGAAAGGCCACTAATTTTGACTTGTCCTGTGAATTTTTGGGACGGTCTTCTCTGCATACAGTATCATATCAGTTACTCATACAGCTGTAAAGCACAATGGGAACATTTGTTGTCATGTTAAGAACACCTTAAATCCTTCTCCAAACATTCACTTCCGTTTTCAAGGACAGATGCTCAGCTGATGCTGAGCACTTGCTCCTCCAGACCCAAAAATACCACCTACAAAGCTCAGTTTGACGCACTACACAATTCTTCAACTGTGTTAATCTGTGAGAACATTTGTTTGACATTTATGCTGGAAATCCTTGGTGGAGGACACTAACTGTAAGACAAGTCCTTTACATCTGTGAGTGAACTATATTAAACTTAGGGTAGCTCTTCTAGGAAAAACATTTGGGAAGAAGAGGTAGGCTACTACGTTATGTGACTGTAAAGTGTGAATTGTGACTGTCCTCTTAAAATGAGATGGGAAAGCATTTGGAAAATGACATATTGTGTTGTATTCAAGCATATTCTCTTTAGTCTGAAGGTACTGCAAAGTACATTACTCTATTGCAATATCAGTGCATTTTAACAGAGATGTGCTAATAGGGTTTGAATAGAACTGTTCAGTGTGTACCTGTTTAACTGAACAATGGAAGACAGAGACATGTTTGGAAACAATCATTATTGTCACAACTCCATTTAGTGAACAGATAGAAAAAAACACCTTACAAGGGGGACAGCACACAAGCCCCTGTAGAAACCTATATTCTCTCTTCTGATCATTAAGGGGATCTCTGATGCGTGACATCCCAGAAATAGCCCCGTGAGAGTGAGCTTTGATCCTGTTTAACATATTCGGAAGCCGGGACTTTGATGGTGTCACGTGAGTGTGTTTTGACACAGGATGCCAAAAGGATACTGTGACAGATGGCTGAGGAGCCTGCAGAGCTGTTATTGACGTGAGAATTGGACTAAAATCAAGGGAATTGTGGCTAACATATTTACTTCTCTATTCAATTTTTGCATTAATCTGGGAATTATTTTGACTTTGTATAAAGTCACAAGTTGACGTTGGACTAAAAGTTCTTGTTGTCTTTTTTATCTGTTTGGTTAATTTAGGTCACACATTTTACATATTTTTGATCATTTGGACACCTTTTTTGTGCATGTTGTTATACTGTGACCAGTCAGTAGCTCACTTTTTTGTGATTGCAATTTTCCTTGCAGCAGATCAGAAAGGCTAGAAGAAAAGGTTAGATTCTGAGGCATCTAATTGATCTTCCTTAAGCATGAGTATACTTGTAGCTTGTATACTTAAGGCATGAGTAATAACAGATTAGCTTGTATAAGTAGTCAACATAAACTTTTCATGCACAAAAGGCAATGTGATTTTCGTATTCAGCATGTCAAACTTCATAAAGAAACATTAAACGTATATTTAAGCCTGTTATTAAAATAAAGTAAGGGTGTCACCTGCTGGTGAACTGTAGTCACTACACGCTTGCCAAAATGGTGCATGTTAACCCTGGAAAACCAAATTAGGGTTCTTTGGCTTGTAAAAATATAGCAGAACACATTTGGTGCTAAATATAACTTTTTTTTAAATTAGATTCCATAATGAACCATGCTTTGGAAGTGCTTTAAAGAATATGCAGCTCAAACTTGAATATGAAAAAACACCTCAGTTTTATTCAGAAAAAATATGTTAAAAAAAATTATAAAAAAAAAAAAAATATATATATATATATATATATATATATAATTTAGTAAATATTGTCTCAGATTTTAATTCAAATATTCTCAATGTTTATTTTAATGGATTTGCTATAACATAACATGAAAATACATTCAAATGTTGCTAAATACACATGCAGCACTCAGTTTTACTGTATACGATAAGCAACAACAGGTTTCTGCTCCTTCCCTCTTTCCACCAAGTGTTCCTGACCTCAAAGGAATTAAAAAGAGCCCTGATCTAAAATGTTGTTCAAGCAGAAATGGGAAAAGTTTGTTTTTGCCTATGGACACTAAGCAGTTGTGTGAGATGAAATGATCAAATAATGTTTGGAATTACCCCAATATGATGATCTATGACACACATTTTCATTTGAATATTCAAATAAAATCTGGATCTGAAACTGATCCTTATCATTTGTTTTCAAAACTGAAAATAAGAATCTGTTAGAACTCATTTACATAGAGCTGATTATGAGAGCAGGTGTTTCCTGTGTGTCAGGACTGAACTTCCTGTCCTGAAGAAAATCACAGATCACTGCATCTGACAGAAGACAAACTTCAGCCTGAACTTTTCAGATTCACATGTTATCATATCTCATGTGTGTCAGGCTATTGGGAGCATTTCATTTTTTACAGTTCAGAGCAAAACTCTACTGTATCAAATACAATCATTTCTAATTCTGATAATATCTGTCACTCACTAGTTGTGTAGTGGTGCCTAGAGAAGTGAGTATACTCTTAATTTATGCCCCAATTTTTTAAAAGTGATCCAGCAAAGGATGAACACCCTGTGTTATAAACAGTGACATGTAAAACTAGTCTTGTATATTTAGTTCACCCAAAAATGGGCCAGTAGTATTTGCATATTGTCACTTAACTTCTGCTGCTTGACTTCTAAGGATCATTATGATATTATTTTTAGCCACAGAAGAGGTGCAGATTTTGCAATAATTCAATTTTTTAGAAATGAAATAGACTGCAGCAATTAACATTTTGTCAGAGCCTCTAGTAAATTACATGCTATCTTGCTTAGTTGTCTGTTCAGAATCTTAGAAGAATCATGCGATATCAAACAGGACCACAGGGAGACGTCAAGAGACCATTAATTACTTACTAGATGTTCTCCCAGCTGAATCTTTTCAAAATTTTCAACCCTTTGTTTCCCCCGTGCCAACTTTTTTGAGACCTGTAGCAGGCATCAAATTTAAAATGAGCTCATTTAGTGGATAAAAGTGTAAAATTTCTTAGTTTAAACATTTGTTATGTTCTCTATGTTCTATTGTGAATAAAATATTGGCTCATGTCTTTTAGTTTTCATTTTATTCAAATTTAAAAAAAAACGTCCCAACATTTCCGGAATTCGGGTTGTAACTATCATTTATCCAATCCTCTTCCAGAGACTGTGGCATTATTGCATTATTGCATTTTATCAGTATATGATTTTTAACACACACATAAGATCTGGAATCAAGAATGCCCAGCTTTAAATGATAGATATTTCTTAAAGATTTCCAATATTATCTGAATTACTTCTGTCCAAATTATTTTGTATTTCTTGTATAAGCTCAATATATGCATATTTGTATACTCATATTTGTAGATTATGCGCTGGTCTAGTTATTCTGAATGGATCCGTATAGTAGCATGTACAGTGAGGTAAAGACAGCAGATTTAAGTCCATTGACATGTGTCACAGGTTTTAGTGACACATGCCACTGGAAACCGGAAGTGCCACCGGAAATGTCACTGAGCATAGTGGCATGTGCCAATGGCATCTGTGCGTCAGATGTCATGTCACATAATGTTAAAACTGCCTCTCCCGCGTGTCGTCACATCCGGATAGTAGCGTAAAGTAATTTCCACCTGCATTATTGTCATTGTCATTTAGTTGGACATCGCAATTATTATTTACTGACACCCTACTATGTATATCATCCTTCATTTTAATGTGTAACATTATCTGATCGACGCCATTGTTGCCCATCATGAGATTAATGAATAGCAGCACATTGCTCAAATTACTCCCAGAGGAATAATCGGAGTGATTCACAATTATTTTTAATATTATTTTGTTTATTCTTGCAGTATATTTATTATGATTAACCTCCCGTTTTTGTATACAGTATAATGCTATTTAATCAGTGCACTCAATCACGGAGGATAGGACTCATTTATGATGATGAATATTGTTATTTTCAAATAATCCTCTATGGGCTGGAAATACTCGTTTATTTTAACAACTTGATATAATTATTGAGGATTGCATTGTAAAGTAAGTGCATAAAAATCTGAGCATTATTGTTTAATACAATACATTTTCCACCAAACCTTTAATTTTTATCATATTAATGTGATATGCTATGTCATCACAACACTCTTGTGCTATGGGCACAGGCATTGATACAGGCTGAAGTGGAAGTTTTCTACGCTACTATTTGAAAGAAGTGGGAGTTCGATAAAGGCCTATGAACTGAATTTTTATTTAGCCAAAAACTAAGTACACAGTTAAATATACATGCTTCTGAATGTTATATAATTGTTACATTAGGTATTTTTGTATTTAAATGTTGTTTCTCTTTGCAGGACTACGTGGTGGCAGATTTCACAGAGGTCTGTGGATAGAATTGGTTCCATCATTAATAGACAGCCCATTGATTTTGAATATTTTAATTTCATATGCAGTCAGGAGTTACAGTTTCTCCGGGCTGGATCATCATATATAGACATTCCCCAGTGTGTAGTGGATGCTCTAGAACAGTTATCTGATGTGATCTCCAATTACCTTTCTCAGAGGATTGTCCCTCCGTTGTTGGACAATGTAGCTTTGGCTGAATGGAGTGGAAGTGTGGGGCGTCCCAGATTAAACATTCAGAAAGAGACGCTCCAATATTTGCTCAGCATGCACTTACCGCTGGTCTCTTTGGCTGAAGTGCATGGCATTTCAAGATCAACCTTATATAGGCGAATGAAAGAGGAAAGTCTGTCTGTCAGAAGCAGCTATTCTGATATTTCTGATCATGAGCTTGATCAGAAGGTTAGGTCTATAAAGGCAAGAATGCCTCATGCTGGATACAGGCTGGTAAAAGGATCTCTACAAGCAATGGGACATCGAGTTACATGGAGAAGAGTGACGATGTCTTTGCAACGTGTGGATGGTGCAGGGGTACTTTCAAGGATGGTCCAGCTGTCATGCATCGCAAGACGTACATACTCTGTTCCTGCTCCTTTGTCTCTTGTCCATATAGACACTAATCACAAGCTGATAAGGTCATTTTAAATATTTTTATTAGCTTTACCATACATTTGTCTTGTCATTTATGATGTTGATGTTATATCACTATCCCCCAGTTTCACAGACAATGCTTAAGACTAGTCCCAGACTAAAATGCAAGTTTGAATGCCATTTTAACTGAAAGCAAGTTGCATTGACATTTTAAAATAGTCACTGCCATTGTTTTGTCTTTTTTTTCTAAGGCATGTTTGTAAAAGCTACTTAAATGTCCTAATTGATCTAAGGTCTAATTCTGGTTTAATCTAAACCCTGTCTGTGAAACCAGGCTTAAATCTCATTATACACTACTGTTCAAAAGTTTGGGATCTGTAAGATTTTTTTTAATGCATTTATTTGTAATATTTTGTAATATTACAATTCAAAAGAACTGTTTTCTATTTTAATATATTTTATTATGTAATTTATTCCTGTTATCAAAGCTGAATATTCAGCATCATAACTCCAGTCTTCATGTCACATGATTCAGCTTTTGATCAAAGGAATTAATTACATTTTACAATATTCACATAATGGCTTTTTACACTGCGCTGTCACCCCAGGTTATCATCGTTCTAAACACCCCATTAACCACGTGTAAAGGAACGTTCACAGGGTAGTTCAGTTCAGAAGCGGGGTTAGCACCGTTTTTTTACCCAGGGTTATGAAACCTTGCTCCGGATTAGGAGCTTTTGAGCTGTTAACCCTGTATTGCGGTGACAAGCTTGTACAGTGGGAAACAATGCAGTGTTAGAATATTAAAACTAGATGCTTAGCAACAGACAACCAATCACATAATAATATTTGCCTGCTTTGGACAGTCACGGAAACACTGCACATTATATATAAGCAGTAAATTCAGCATTTGAGAGGAACAATGTCAAATGCTGACAGAAAACGTGACAATTTGAGTGAAGAGACTGTTTCATTTTTACCTTTATAGTTTGAAATGTCCATTCAGTATAATATCAGTTGGCAAAACGAAGAAGCGCAGTAATACAGCTACTGTATGTAAACAGGTTGCGTCCTGCGTTTATCCAGTCAGTTACACTGACACAGCAAATAAGAATGTTAACCCAGGGTTTAGGAATGTATAATGTAAAACTAAGCTTATGAATACGCTTATGCTTATGTTAATTGTTAACCCCAGATAAATTATAAGAAGTGTTCCGTTTACTGAGGGTTTAGAATGACCCAGGGTTAACTATTTGAAGTGTGAAATTTATTTTAAATTGTAACACTATTTCACAATATTACTTTTTTTTTTTTACTGTTTTGGATCAAATAAATGCAAAATTCTGTCATTAATTACTCACCCTCACGTCATTCCAAACCTGTCAGACCTTCGTTCATCTTTAAAACACAAATTAAGATGTTTTTGATGAAATCGGAGAGATCTCTGACCCTTCATAGACAGCAAGGGTCCTACCACGATCTAGGCACAGAAAGGTAGTAAGGACATTGTTAAAACAGTTGATGTGACATCAGGGGTTCAACTGTACTTTTATGAAGCTGAGAATACTTTGTGTGCAAAGAAAACAAAAATAACAACTTTATTCAACAATTATTCTCCTCCGCATCATCCTAATGAGTATCACGAGTGCGTGAATACTTTATGTATGTGCGTGCTTTCATCTGCACATAAACAACGCATGCGTAGTATTCTCAGCTTCATAAAATTACGGTTGAACCCCTGATGCCACATCGACTGTTTTAACGATGTCCTTACTACCTTTCTGTGCCTTGATCGTGGTAGGACCCTTGCTGTCTATGCAGGGTCAGAGATCTCTCCGATTTCATCGAACATCTTAATTTGTGTTTTAAAGATGAACGAAGGTCTGACAGGTTTGGAACGACATGAGGGTGAGTAATTAATTACAGAATTTTCATCTGAACTATCCCTTTAATGTTAAAAACATTAAAAAATCTTACCAATCCCAAACTTTTGAACGGTAATGTAAATAAATGCTGGCTGTTGATGGCTTTTCAAGGAAGGTGATTATTTATTCATTAATCCCTTATTTAATCTGTATACTATTACTCTTGTATATCTTGCATGGTAATATACGACCATTGTGTCACCTGACCAGATCTTTTACCTGGATGTTGCTGGTAATAACAAAGCCAGAACAGCTTTTGGGTTTTTCATGGATGGAGTGGCAAAACATGGATGGCCATCAAGGTATACTGATTATATAGAATGATTCTCACAAATGTTTCACAAAATGGTCCCACTGATAGTGAAGGCCTTATGACTTGAGACATTTCTTAAGGTATCCTATGGAAGAATATTTATGGCAATTTTCGAAAGGAACTGCAAATAATATTTTCAATTGCATTTTTCCATATGTGGACGCATAAATTTTGACATAATCCAGACGGAGTTGCAAATGTTGTGTTACCGTTTGACTGCCAAATTTCAAATGAAAAGCAAAGTCCATTTGCAACTGTATTTCCCATATCTTACGAGTTATGAGCCTGTCATATTTAACAGGGCTTGAATTTTGCTGTGGGATTGCGCATAATGGCTATGGCCATTCTCGCAAGTTTAACTTTTATAATGCGAGACATTCCCACACAAATGTATTTCCTTCATCTCAAATTGCACTGTATATCCCACTAGCATGCTCTGTTTAACCAAGAAATTTGTTTTGAAAAGCTTTTATTAAATTCTTTGTACATTTCAAAAAATTGCGGAAAAAATCACACTTGTGGTGTTCCCAGTCAAAAATGACCGCCCCACAAAAATAGCTTATAAATCTCTTATGCTATAATATCACCTAATATTGGATTCATTCTTTTCTAGTTGGTCATTTATCCACATGTAATGTAAACAAATAAATGACTTTAATTTCAGATAAAGCATCAAATAAGTGGTCAGTGAGGTTCAACATCCAGAACGTATACATTTATTTTGTGTTAAGTATTCTACAAATACATTTCCATTTTTATGTGCTTAATAAAAATACCTAAACCTATACCTAAAGTATGCTAAATTGGAACAAATAATTTTGTGTTAATTTTTGGAATAAGCTTTCCATTGATGTATGGTTTGTTAGGATCGGACAATATTTGGCTAAGAGACGACTGTTTGAAAATCTGGAATCTGAGGGTGCCTTTAAAGTTGTCCAAATGAAGTTCTTAGCAATGCGTATTACTAATCAAAAATTAAGTTTTGATTTATTTACAGTAGGAAATTTACAAAATCTTAATGGAACATGATCTTTACTTAATATCCTAATTAGTAGGCTATTGCTACAAATATACTCCAGCAACTTATGACTGGTTTAGTGCTCCAGGGTCACACATACTATTTCTAATAATGAAAAACTGCTCTTTTTGACTGTTTTAAGAGTACGAGCAGACCAAGGGGTGGAGAATGTAGACATTGCTCGGTGCATGTTTACTGTGCGAGGAACTGGCCGTGGCAGCTTTATTGCTGGCAAAAGTGTGCATAACCAGAGGTATTTAAATATGAGAGCATGGTTAATGTATTGTTCTTACAAAAAATGTAATAAAATACTAAAATGAATTTAAGAAAATTTACCCAATCATTTGTACACTTTTTTTCTTTTGTAATATGTTTTAAAATGCTTTGCAGTTAAATCAGCACCTCACACTTTTCTCTGTCTTAGAGTGGAACGGCTATGGAGAGATGTTTGGACTGCAGTAACATCTTGCTACTACAATGTGCTCCACAGCTTGGAAGAGGAGGGATTCGTTGACCTGTCCAATGCTGTTCACCTTTTCTGTGTGGGCTTTGTTTTCATCCCCAGAATACGCAATGATTTGCAGCATTTCACAGAGATGTGGAACAATCATCCGCTGCGAACGGAGGGAAATTTGTCACCCAATCAGCTTTGGAATATTGGGATGTTGCAAGCACCTGTGTCAGAGCCTGATTTTGCAGAGGTATGCAAGCTAAACAAAAAAAACATACTTTGTAAGGTGATTGTTCTTAATTGTAATCAATGACTGGTGTTTTTTCCCCCCAAATGTCAGATCTTACAAGCTGAGGACTTCCAGAATCCACAGACTGTTGACTCTGAGCATGGAGTCATTGTCCCAGAGATACCTTGCCCCTTGTCACCTGAAGATCTTGCTACTCTACAGAATCAAGTGAACCCCGCTGCTGAGTCCACTTGTTTTGGTTATGACATCTACTTACAAGCACGTGAATTAGCTTTAAATTTAATGTCTTAAATCAGGGGTGTCAAACTCAGTTCCTGGAGGTCGCAGCCCTGCAGAGTTTTGTTCCAACACACAAAGCATGTAGTTTTCAAATAAGCCTGAAGGACTTAATTAGTTGGATCAGGTTTGTTTTAAATGTGATTTATTAAGTTGATTTTGATGTATTAAGGTAACTGAACTAATACATGTTGTGCCTTCAATTAAAAAACATGAAAAGACATTGTTACACTATAAAGGAACTTGTTTTTCCACAATAAATTGTCTGTTTTTTTTTTTGGTAATGTACACCAAATACATTATCATTTTGCCTTGCATGCATTTAAAAACATTCCAAAGAGTGAACATTGTAAATAATGCTTTGATAAACATGAATCAATGAAACTGCAGGTTTCTACAGTACACAATTTCAGCAGATTTGCTACACTCTGTCAAAGCTTGCTCCATATGTAACAGCAGTTTGCAAGAGTGTTTTGAAAGACTCATAATCTACCATATGGACTACAGGAAATGTTATGGTATTGGTACAAGCACTAACAATTGGGTAGCACACAGTGTGGTTAGGCATGTGCTGTAGACAGCAGTGCTCAAATTTAATAACTATCTTAAATTTCTCCCTTTCTGATACAAGCAGATGCCTGTGAGCTTGCCCAGTCATCCACTGCATTATCTTCGGTACAGACAAGGTTTCTCCTGCTGCCCCATCTTCTGGTTGTGTGTCTTCAGAAGAAATCAAAAGATGAAATTAGAATTAATGTTTTAGTTTATGTATACCCTTTTAAAATAGGAACTACAGAGCATATTTACACCTGGATATAAAATAACAGATTATACTACTTTAAGTCCATACCTTCAAGCTCAAGTAGGAAATCTTGAAAGAATTCCATGATTTTTGACTCTTTCACTTGTTTAATCGAACCACTTGGGCTCATCTCTGGGGCCAGGTGGGATAAAATGTAATGGGCATCAACCTAAACACCAAAAAGAAAAGCATAACAATGGATTATAATATTTGTCATTTGTGTCATACTTATAAAAAACACTACAAAAATTAATGCTTAAAAAACAGTATTTCTACATACTTTGTCATCATATCCTATGACGAAGAGATCGTGACACTCATGTGGCTTTCTCTGCATGACTTTAATAAGATCATATATCTCAAGGCCCTCGCGCAGTTGTTGCAGCATTGGGATGCGTTTTGTTGTAATATGTAGAGCAAGAGCTCTGGCAAAAAAATAAACAAAAATAAATACCAAATTTTTTTTTAAAAGCAGGGCTTTCAAAATTCAAAAGCCAATAAGTTATTTGTATAATTGAAGTTAATTCCTTAACTACTATAATGTACGAGTTTGTAGATGTAAAAAGACTCATAGTTCCCATCAAACAAGTCTGTAATTACAAGTGTGCTATTGCTCAGTTTCATATGCTTCAAATGTACCATATTACAACACATCATGCATTGTACTAATGTTAAGAGTTGATACTTGTGTAAATGAACAAACTCATTTTTTCTCAGTGCTGACTTACCTTAATATGCTTTCCTTGTGGTCAACATTGACTGGTCCAGTGTAGCCACAGTCCAGGATTTCGTTTGTGTAGTTGGACAGGTCAGATGCATCTTCAATCTACAAGTAAAATGTTACCTTTAATATATATATTAACAAGCATGGTTCACTGCTGAATTTTGGAGTAAAACCAATCTGTCGGTGGCTTTATAACACAATAACAGTTATTCCAGCAAACTAATTTACTAAAGGACAATAAGTAACAAACAACTTGTCTCTAATGAAATTCTGTCAATAAGACCCACCATTTTGATTAGTGGTGATATCTCTGTGTCATGCACACCATCCCTTTTAATGTTACCAGAAACAAGGTATTCGTAACACCATTCTTGCATAAACCTCGGTGCCGGTCCTCCTTGGGCAATGCTCACAGCAAATATTTCACCTGCAACTCTAGAGATGCATACTGTTTTACATATGTATAACAGCTCTTGGCACTAACATAGAGTGGTATATTTGTATAAATGTCTCATCTGTTTTTGTGCATATAATAAAAATCAGTGAGGTTTAAAACCCAAGTGAATATTATATGGACAAAAACAGCTGAAACATTCTTCAAAATATCTTCTGTGTGTTGTTTCTGCAGAACAAATACGTTTGTAATAACCATGAGACTGAGTAAATGATTGAGAATGAATTGTGTATGTGAAGCAAATCCAAACACGTACTTGAACAGCTCATTATCTAGATCATTAAGGGAGTACTTAGGCATTTTTCCTTTCTTCGCATCACCTTCAAAGACACGTTTTTCAATGCCGGCAACCATTGCTAAATTCACAAAAAAGATGAGATATCATTAGGCTAGAGCAGGAATCCTCAAATCTGGCCCACAAGATCCACTTTCCTGCAGAGTTTAGCTGTAATCCTAATCAAGCACACCTGAGCATGCTAATCAATGTCTTCAGGGGTAACACTTTAGAATAATGGTCCGTTGTTAACAAGTAACTATGCAGGAAGTAATAGGTAGTACTACATTAACACTCAACTTAATACTATTAACTAATAGAGAAGTAAGATTAACTAAGCAGTAAGTAGTAGCAAATTTTGGGGAAAGGTAGTTCCTTATTAGATATGTGATACTTATTAAATAAAAATCTCCTCACTGAGAACTACTTGTGAACTATGACCAATTAATAAAGAATAACCAATTAATTCCTAATCACAACAGTAACGTCTTAAAAGTGAACAATTGGGTTCTTTGTGGAAACTAATTTATGAATATGATATCCCCCATATTCATAATAAGTCGGCTACAGTTTGAAATTGTGACTTCTACTCTTACCAAAGGATGGATGTTCTCTGTTTATTTCAATCAAAAACAGAATAATAATAAAAATAATTCATTTAAAAATTTTAAGAATTAGGAAGTGATTGAATTAGTTAACAATTATGAGCTCTAGTTTGTGTCAGTTCAGTATGCCTTCGACTCCAAAAGACCTACCTTTAGTGACAGTAGGCTGGGGAGGACTTTTCTTGAATATAAATAATGATGTTCTCTTGATAAAAGCAATTTACATCATTAATGAAGGCATCGACTGCATTTATATTGTGTTAAGCACAAAACAGCATATTCCAAATTACAGTGTCTGGTAAAATATCACTAGTGCATCACACAAATGTATGACTGTACACTATGTGTCAGATTAAAATATTTTGGTTTCACTTTATTTTGATGGTCCCTTTAACACATTCTATTGACTATAAGTAATGTTGCACCTACATTTCTACTGACTCCCATTAGAGTGTTAGTAGTGTATTAGTAGACTGGTAGGGTTAGGGTTAGATTAAGTTGACATGTTCTTGCAAAGTTACTTATAGTCAGTAGAATATCTGTTGGGAGACCAACACAATAAGGAGTTAGTAGATGTGAAGTAGACAGTCTACTAACACTCTAATGAGAGTTTGTTGACATGTAGTTGCAACATTACTTAGTGTCAACAGAATGTTCGAAAGGGACCATCAAAATAAAGTGTTAAATAACTTATTAAATTACTTAGTAATTACTGAGGGGTTAACATGTTTTTCACTTTAAAATAATGGTCCAGATCACTAGTAGTTCCTGCAGGCTGACAATGTAACGTTTGAGAGGGGCTAATGTATTTTTCACTTTAAAGCTAAGGTGCTACTAAGGAACTACTAGTGATCTGGACCATTATTTTAAAGTGAAAAACACGTTAACCGCTCAGTAATTACTCACACATAAATTAATAAGTTATGTAATGTTTTATATCTGACACATGATACAGTCATACATTTGTGTGAAGCACTAGTGATATTTTACCAGTAAGTCATTTGGAGTGGGATACATATTGAAATGACATAAAACAGAGTTCATAATTTTGAACTAATTCAATCATGAGCTTGTCAGCATCACTTCCTAATTATTAACATTTTTAAGTGAATTATTGTTTTTATTATTATTCTGTGTTTTTGATTGAAATAAACGGAGAATATCCATCCTTTGGTAAGAGTAGAAGTCACAATTTCAAACTGTAGCCGACTTATTATGAATATGGGGGATATCATATTCATAAATTAGTTTCCACAAAGAACCCAATTGCTCACTTTTAAGACGTTATTGTTGTGATTTGTAATTAATTGGTTATTCTTTATTAATTGGTCATAGTTCGCAAGTAGTTCTCAATGAGGAGATTTTTATTTAATAATTAGCACATATCTAATAAGGAACTACCTTTGTCCTAAAATTGTTACTTACTGCTTAGTTAATCTTGCTTCTCTATTAGTTAATAGTATTAAGTTGAGTGTTAATGTAGTACTACCTATTACTCCCTGCATAGTTACTTGTTAACAACGGACCATTATTCTAAAGTGGTACCTCTTCAGGGTCATTAGAAAATCACAGACAGGTGAGTTTTATCAGGATTGGAGCTAAACTCTGCAGTGGATTGGACCTCCAGGGTAAGATTTGAGGAACCCTGGGCTAGAGAGAGTCATTGCAAAAGCAACACATCTGTGATTATTGCAGATACAGACAGTGTATTTTTAGAATAATGAAACTGTGGAAATATATTTACACATCTACAGTACTAAATGCATGCTTAAAGCAAACTACTCACTGGACAGAAATTCTTTCCTCAGTGCCCCTGTGTCAACTCCTGGCTCTCCAAGAAAGGTGATTTTCAAAGGATTGACTGGGCTTCCTGTTTTTTGCCGTTTCCACAGCTTCAGGCCTCTCTCTACAATGTTATCTCGTGATACGCAAACATTGAATATTTTTGTAGTGTCTATCTGTGCTGCTGCATGACGAATCACATCCTCCTCACTGTAAAAACATGTTATACACACACACACACACACGTACGTGTATGAAGCTAAAAACAATAAAACTAAACCCTATCCTGGGGATACAACATTTGAGAGGCTATGGGGAGAGGCAGGGAAAATTTAGGTCTCTTTTGTGAGTTTCATGTTGAAACGGTGTTTGTTGTGAATATTTAGATCTGGGCACTTCATTCATACATTCTTTGTTTAGCTCACAGGCAGCATTTAAAAACAACACGATCGTAGTGGGAAATCTACTGACCTTTAGATAAAAGCTTACATATTTCACATATCTTCAATATTTGGAGGGGACTAACAAGTTTAAAAAGATGGTGTTAAGTGTTAGCTTATTACGTTTATGTTGATATCACTCACACACGACATATACATTATCAGTCACCGTGACATCAAAACAGACCGGCTCGGCGTCGGCAGACTGACCGCCGGTGTTGTGCCGAATTCTGACCCCCGCCAGATTATTACCCCCCTAGTATTGGTAGGTTTAGGGTTAGGTGTGGGGGAAGGTTTAGGGTTAGGTGTGGGGGAGGGGTTAGGATTAGGCAATCAGGTAGCAATTTCAATGAGGGGGGTAATAATTTGGCAGGGAGTCGAAAATGGGCACGTCACCGGTCCGGGTCGGTCATGCGGAAAATCGGCTAATTTCGACTGGTCGATCGGTGCATCTCTAGTTTAAACATTTTTCATAATCTATCTGTAAATGTTTGTATCCCCCAGGATACATCGCCCATTTAATGGTATATACGTTAACTAAAAAAAGAATGCTTGTTTGGCAATGCATATTACAACATTTAAACCCAGTGATGGGCAGTAGCGTCGCTACAAGTAGTAACGCTACTAGTTTAACTACATTTCTCAGTAGCGTGGCGGTAGCGTCACTGCTTTCTGAATCAAATAGCTTTTCGATAGTTAAGCTCTTTTTTTGATCAAGTAGCGCGGTAGCGTCAACAAAAGCTAACGTTACATTTTCCAAAGAAAGCATTCTGAAACTCAAGCTCAAGTCAGAAATATAACAGCTACGGATCACTGATCCTGGATCAGTAAGTGACGCCGCAGACACAAAAGCTCGTAACGCCATTGGCTCCTCAGACTGTCAGTCAAACCTCATTATTTCTCCCGCCTCTCTCGTCAATGAAGTGCGGAGCGCAGTTTGGAGCATCTCGGCTTGTTTGCAGTCTGAAGGTAAATAAAGAGCTGCTGATTGAATAAGTACAGCGGTTTTTTTTTTACTCAAAAAACACTATTTATAAAGGCTAATGCTTTTTTTTTTTGTATTTGAGAAGCGGAGAAGAGTTTCTTAGTCTAGCATTTGTTGTCGAGTCACAGCCAAACAGCTCGTGCGAAGCGCTGAATCTTTCATAATATGATACTTTGGCCAAATAACAGAAAAAAACTGAACGCCTACATAATGACAGAAAACTGGGGAAAACAGGACACGAGTCAGGAAAAAAAAAACATTTGCTGGTCAAAAGCTTCGTATTTGAACTTGATTTTGGTGAAATGTTTATATTAATATCTAATGACGCATGCAACGATGCAAATAAACATAGCCTATCTTTAGACCTAAACATCTATATGGTAATACTATACAATACGATTTCATTAATGTTAGCTAATGTACATGAGCATACAATGTATAAAATACATTCATTACAGTATTACATTAAAATACATGTATTACAGTATTTATTAATCTTTGTTATTGTTAGTTATTGAAAATACAGTCGTTCATTGGTAGTTCATGTTAGTTCACAGTGCATTAACAAATGTTAACAAACTTTTGTTTCTAATAATGCGTTAGTAAATGTTGAAATTAACATTAAGATAAATGCTACAGAAGTATTGTTCATTCTTAGTTCATGTTAACTACACTAGTTAACTAATCTTAACTACTGAACCTTATTGTGAAGTGTTACCATTTATATAAATGTATCTGTATACAATAAAGCCACAATACCAACAACCAATAGGAGGTTTCTGGCCGACAGCAAAAATGTATTTTGCCTATGTCACAATATGAGGTAAATCCGGCCGTGTATTTGATACTGATTATGTTGCCAAATGGGTTTGGAACAGCTGTTGAATAAACAATTAAACTGATGCCTGTCTATCTGCTTGACTGACAGTTTTATTGATCACTGAGAGAGCATTGACTTCGTATGATGTTGGCTCAATAGAATTTTTTATTTTTTATTTTTTTTAAATAGCTTGGATGTAGTAAACTACTTTTGCCGTGTTGCCGTAGCTTAGCTTGCTACATTTCCCAGGGCTGTAGCTTTAGTGTAGTTAAGCTTCATTTAACGAGGAGTAACTGTTAGCTTAGCTCACTACATTTTCCAAGTAGCTTGCCCAACACTGTTTAAACCTAATTTATTTCTATTGGGGGCTCTGGAAGCTAGCATACTGTTGGCTAATCAAATCAGCGGTATCACCAACTACAGACGGGCTTAGCTAATGTTATGTATTTAGGTGGGGTAGCATGAGAAAGAATAATTAAGTTCACTTGTCACTGAGTTTAAGATGTTAAATTAGTTAACTTACCCAGTAAACGAGCGGTTGCTGGCCATTGCTGCTAGAAGCTCGCTCTTCTGTCAGACTGGCGGCAGTGGCGGGAAAGCGTAGTGGGCGTGGTCAACCTGTCACTTCAATCGAGAATGGCCAATAGAAATAGGCCTTTCATCCTGGTGCGTAGAGACCGCCCACTGAGACACAGCTTCACTCGCAAGCAAAACTTTTCAACTCGCAAACAAAAGTTTTAGACCCGCAAAAAAACACGGCAGAAAAGAGAGCAATATTTGTGGTTTCGTGATGAAAAGTTTTTGAAGTGCACAAAGAAAAAAATTTTTTTTTTTAAAGATTTGCACGCACTGCAAAGAATTTTGTTATCAATTTCAGAGTTTTTTTTGCAATCCTTTTTTTAAAATTACAAAATAATTACTTTTGCTCTCAAACACAGAATTTTTGTTTGCATAATAAAGACAAAAATAATTCCATATGAAGCCGCCGGGTTTGCTTCAGGGAAAATTTAATTTTAAGAAGCTTCCCAATGGAAATCGGCAAGTCATTTCTGTCTCTACGTTACATGGTCGCACTCTCTGTATCGCGCGCACAGCGGAGTTCCGCCCCGGTTCACACACACACAGGTACCAGGAGGACCGTAAACAGGCAGTGGCGTTCCAGCGGTTTCTCCCTCGCTGTTCTCTAACTCTGGGGGCTGCCGTGTGGGAGCAGCCTCAGCAGTGTACTAGCTCCTAATACCGGGCGGCTCAAAAGCAGAACGTCGCCTCTCGCGCTCCCCCGCAATGGGACCGAGGTCGGGGGCTTCTAAGGCGAAGCCCGATCTGAGGGTCGTGCTTCAGTCTAGGAAGCCATCAACCAAGCGATCCTGACAGCTGTGGCCCGGGACCGCCGAGGGCGACCCCTTCTTGGAAAGAGTGGGTTGCACCGCATTACACGGTGTCCGTCTCTCCTCAGAGCCCTCGGGAGATCGTTCTGCCAACCCTGCCACCGACGGTGCTTCAGGGCACAGCGGTCTCCAGCAAGCGCATATTTCAGTTTCTTCTGCCTGGAAACGTAGCGGAGCTGAGAGGCTCGCCACCCCTTCGGGGGTCTCTAGAGCAGTTAGTTCGGCCATCCCCTGCCGGTCCTCCGCTTCAGGGCACCGAGCTAGCAGCTCCAAGCACACCAGAAACCAGTCTTGAGAGACTAGTTCCCTTAGTAGACTATTTAGCAGCATGGAAACTATGAGAGAAAAACTCTCTAAACTCTAACTATTCTAGAGAGAGTGCGCCGGGACAGGGTCCATTTGCTGCTAGCATACATTCACAGAGCTTCCCTGTGGAGAAGGGCGGACTAACTGCTTGTTTGCTATGGTCCCCCTAATAGAGGTCTTCCAGCTTCTAAACAGACCCTCAGCCGGTGGATAGTTGATGCCATTTCTATTGCCTATGAGTCCTCTGATCTCTCCTTACCCTTCGTGGTCAAGGCTCACTCTACTCAAAGTGTGGCGGCCTCCAAGGCCTTTCTGGCAGGTGTGCCTATGCAGGATATCTGCAACGCTGTGGGATGGTCCACGCCCCTCACGTTCGTCAGGTTCTTTGACCTAGATTTGCGAGCCACTCCAGGCTCTTCTGTTCTCTGCCATAGCTGTGCTCTTCCACACTTGGCAGGGATTTGCAAGTCTGGCGGCGTGGGTATCTCGTTCCCATAGCGTTTCGATGCAGCTCGAGTTCATGAAGGGGAACGTCCCAGGTTACGCATGTAACCATGGTTCCCCGAGGGAATGAGATGCTACGTCTCAGGGCCATACTCCCGGCATCCCTACTACTGCTCGCTTCATTCCTAGAAGCTGACGCCGGTTGCACCGCACATGCCTTTAAACTTCCTGGTCACTACGTCACCCCGCCTGTGACGTCTCGCCCTTCCATTGATTACACATGTGATTCAGAGCATGGTCATGCTGAAGACGTTCCCATAGCATTTCGACGCAGCGTCTCGTTCTCTCGGGGAACCATGGTTACATACGTAACCTGGGACAATCTTTACTATCCCTTGTGTAATCATCTCTGCCTTATCCATTTTAATTGCCAATTTACTATTTTGGCGTAATACTGTTCACACTTTCTTTTTATACTGCTCATTCTTCTGATCATTCCACATACATCTGATATTTGAATTTCTGTTCCTATACTACTACAATAACTCCCCCAATATGCACGTTTTGCATTTCTTATACTTTTTCTAACTGTTGCTTGTGCTCTTTTGTGCAGTGGGGCTGTCCCATCCAGTCAATCTTCTTCTTTGTTTCTGCCATCTACTGATATGGAGTGTGGAGCATTATTGAGGGCAAGAAGAGGGCAACACTTTGAACTAAAACTTTTTAAACAGATATTTTACCTTTAAAAATCTTTGAAACCTTGAAAACTTGTAAGCAATTTCTTAGTACAAACAAAGTGCAAACCATTTATACCTAATGGCTTTTTATTTCCTAAGATTAGCCTTTAATTTCTTTATCTGACACACCATATTAAAACATGCTCCACTGTCTCTGGTTGTCTGCACATGCTACAGAATCGTGTATCACATTTTACAATGATAAACAAAGAATGATTAAGTGTAATGAGACGAGAAACCACAGCCCACTCACATATGTCCTACTTCCCCTTTTCTTGCCACATTCCTTTTACTGCTCTTCTTATTACTCCTTTAATTTCAGATTTGCTTAGGGGAATATTTATTTATATTTCTGAATTTTTTAAGGTCCCCTTGGCTAAAGCAGCTGCTTCCTTGTTCCCTTCCACCCCTACATGTTGAGAGGCATTTCTTTTCCCAGAGAATGCCAAAGAGGTCATAGTTTGGATATACGCTGTGTCATGGAGTCATTTTCACCATAAAACAGTGGTTCTCAATTCTGGTCCTGGCGCTCTGCATGTATTGTATGTCTCTTTAACACATATCTAGTACTCTTGATTCAGATCATCGGTTCATTAGCTGAGAGCTCATGATCTGAGCAGTGTTCTGAATGACAGGTCCCTACAGAGCTACAGATTTATCTAACATCATCTTCCTTTTCTTCTTCTTTATAAATGAGGGATAAAAAATTATGTCAGTGACTAGTTCTCTGGTCATATCTTCCTAATTAGCATGCTTTCATGGTTCTGTTTCATCTCTTCTCTTTATCAGGAAATAATGAATATTGTTTAAAAACAACTCAATGTTATTATGTATGGCATTTTGAGGCAGTTTTTTTTATACATTTTACACAAGACAGAGAGTTGTTCCAAATTGAGAACTCTAAAGAAGTTTTAACGATGTTATGTTCATTTTAAGTGGAAATGTCTATTATTAGTATTAGATAAGTAATAGTAGATAAGTATTAGGTTTTATCCACGATTCTGGTAAAACTAAGGATAATCAAAAACTTATGTCCAAATATATTTTTACTATGATCAAATAACCATAATCTATTCATGTTAAAGAAAATTGTATTTAGGGTTATGATAACTTATGAAAAATTAGGGTCAAATAGCACAAAAAATGGGACCAAAAAAAAAACAAAACATTTCTGAACCACTGCCTAAAGTATTATGGTGCCATGTAACTTGTGTTTTTTATAGGATGGCAAATTAGACTGGTTGTGGTTCTCCATTTTTTAATAACTGGTTTGCACTCAATATGAGAATTTATTTATTTATTTATTTTTTTTAAATAAATCTCTGCACATTGCTAAAAATTACTAGTCCACAACCTTTTTCATGTTTAATTTTTCTACTTTTGAAAAATGTTCTCACATTATCATGCTGTCTGGCTTTGCTTTTTGCTCTTTTGCTTTTTCTTGCCCTCACAGTAGCGACTAAAATACAGGAAGGAAAACACAGATTACAGCCCCGGTAAGCTGTGTATTTTTTTCCAAGTTGTGAACACCCTGTCTTCTTGTTTAACTGACCTTAAAAATATCAGGCATCTCAAGACGGTGAGTTCTGCCTTTTTCTGTTCCAGCTTTGTTTTTTTAGTTTTAACTACTGCTCAGTTTGTGCTGAAAATGATTTTTATATATATATATATATATATATATATTAGGGTGCATCAAAAAACACAATTCTTGAATTTTGATATGGCTGGGTGCTAAAAGTGTTCCAATATATGTAGAAACAACACATGCAAAATATTTTTCCAGTACATGATGATTTAGGGGTGCCACCGCACATCTGTTTTTGTTGGATAAAGTGGTTAACAGTGCTCAATGGTCGCCATTGAGATCTGAGGTAAACAATACTACAGCTCAAGAAAACTGAGGTGATCTTTCTGTTTGAGTTGATCTTTCTGTGTTGGGTATGTATTATTACATATTACTATCATATCTGTAGTTGTGTCTTTGTATACTTATTTATCATAAGTCATTTAAGTCATATTTATAGGTATTTGGTGCTCATTACATCTAGCTAATGTTAGCCAACCACAGTTAGCTATCTATGTTAGCTAAGCTTAATAGCTTAACATCAACAGTATTCTAGAGTGGACAATGTCATATTCAGTGTATACAGTGGGTACGGAAAGTATTCAGACCCCCTTAAATTTTTCACTCTTTGTTATATTGCAGCCATTTGCTAAAATCATTTAAGTTCATTTTTTTTCCTCAATGTACACACAGCACCCCATATTGACAGAAAAACAGAATTGTTGACATTTTTGCAGATTTATTAAAAAAGAAAAACTGAAATATCACATGGTCCTAAGTATTCAGACCCTTTGCTGTGACACTCATATATTTAACTCAGGTGCTGTCCATTTGTTCTGATCATCCTTGAGATCAGGGGCGGATCTACCGGGGTGGCACGGGGTGGCAATTGCCACCCTAAGAAAAAGCTGTGCCACCCCACCTGCCACCCCAGAATTATCACAGAATAAAATATAAATGTAAGCAGTGTTTCATGTGCTACTTTTCAGCCGCGGCGATGACAGCGCGCGATGGTGCACGATGGCTGCACGCGCACGCAGCGCGCCCAGTGTAGTCGGCTACATTAACAAATGACTCTTAAGAACCGGTTCTTTTTGAGTCAAAAAGACAAAGCGCAGCCCATTCACTAATGAATTGTTTTTACATTGGTTCGTGAATCAGATACTGCTTCTCGGTTTATTCAGAAGTCCTTTGAGAAATCTAATCCCGTCCGGATATGTCTGAGATTCATCCCGTAATTGTTTGGTGATCCGATTCTCCGACCGCTCGCTCCACTTTCATCATGGATATAGAGGCCTTTCTGCCATATCGGACGAAACAATAACATGGAATCAATAAGAAGATGCCGATCACGAAAAAGCAGAGTTAGGTAAGAATCTTGTATTGCAGTTTTCTCGATTGTTAACATAACTGATTTTAGTTGGCCCATTTTCCCAAATCATTAATTCAGTTCTCAAAACAAAGACACATTTCTCAAAAAGTTTAACAATGAGTAAGTTAAACATTAGGTAGCAAAACTGATGACACCAATCAACTGAGAGAGAAGAGAGCTGAACGAATAATATACATGGGTTTTATACTTACACATTCAGTATAATTACAGTACAGTACCAGTACATTAGATGATGGAAATTTCACTATTCTATATGTACAGTAAACTGCTGCACATGTTGTACACCTTTAAACATGTGACTGTCAAATTTCATTTGTAGCCATTTTTTTTATGTGTTGGCCTACTGTATGTTTGCAGAACTGAGAAATGACTGCCTAGAGAAATAGCTAGTCTTGTGTCAGGAGACCGGGAAACTGCTGTAGTACTGTATTCTGTAATGAAATTTGACCAAATGTGCAGAGGATGCTGAATTTACTTTTTTAAATTTTATTTTATTTTGTACTGTACTGTATTGTGGTGCATACCAAGTTCATATACAATTCTTTGGTATTTGAACTTTTCTAGTGTTTTTCATCTACTGCAAGATTATTTTGCAGTAGTAAAATGAAAATTATCTGTTCCCAAAAGTTCATTGCTGAATTAGTATTATTATCTGTAATTTAATTCATGTTGTATACTGTAATAGACATTGAGCTGCAAAAATAATTCCTGAATCCTAATAAGAGTTTTTTGTTAAGTGTTATTGATCTCATGAGTGTTCACTGGGCAGGAAAGTCATCTGTGTATTTGAATAGTAAGCATTTAAGAATACCTGTAATAACTAGATTGAACAGTTTGAAAGACAAATTTATGCTGGCTTGTCTTAAAGTCTTGTTTAAGAAGCATAAATAGTTTGGTCAGTTAGATGTTCTAGATGTTTGATAAAGTGTTGCTAGTTGGTTGCTAGGACATTCTGGGTGGTTGATAGGCTTTTGCTATGCAGTTGCTGGGGTGTTGCTAGACTATTGATAGTGTGTTCTGGGTGATTACAGACATTCCCACCTCTGGTAATAACAGAATGTCTTCTTTAATGATACAAGCACAGAAACATTTATAACTTGTTAAAGTTTTTTGTATATATTGTGTATTGACTGGGTGCCATGATGGATATTGAAATGTCGTTATTTATTTTTCATTTTAAACAGTATAGATTAGGTCCCACTTTATATTAGGTGGCCTTAACTACTATGTACTTACATCTGAATTAATCATTTGGTACAATGCACTTATTGTGTACATACATGTTTTGACATTGTACTTATATTTTTAAAAATACCTATATGTAATTACATCTGTAATTAGTTTCTGTAATTACATTTATAATTACACTGTTGACCCATCCCTTACACCTTAACCCACCCTTAAACCTAAAGTGAACTGATACCACCAAACCTGTCCCTAACCTTACCCATATCCCACCTCAACCCAGGTGAAAAAGACGCAGTATTAAATGTATCAAAAATATACTTGAAATTCAAGTAGTATGTTTATAATACATTTGTATTCCCAACATGCTTATTTGAAGTGCATTAAAAATATACTGAATTGCATTTTAATATATTTCTAAAAAGTATACTAGAAGTACTTTTGTATTAAATATATGCTTAGTTATACTTCTAAGAAATATGCTAAACAGAAGCATACTTTTAATGTGTTTATAAAAAGTATACTAGAAATACTTTGGTAATAAATATATGCTTAATTACACTTTTAAGGAATATGCTAAACACAAGCACACTATTACTATATTTCTAAAAAGTATAGTAGAAATACTATGTTAATAAATATATTCTTAATTACACTTTTAAGGAATATGCTAAACACAAGCATACTTTCGGTGACGTTTTAGTGTATTTACAAAAAACACACTTATGTTACTCTTACTTAAAATATATGTTGTGTGTACTTTGTGTAAGAACATAACAAAATGATTACACTTTTAGTAGGTTTTTAATGTACTTTATATTGCAGTAGGCCTACACATGGTTATATTTGAAATACTATTTATGTATTTATAATTTTAATATTTGGAAAAGTATGATATTTTGAAAAACATTTTTTACATTTACAATGTACAAACCTTTGTCAAATATTATTAACCATTGCAGTATTTAAAATATGTTGTTTAATATGGGTTATGCTACTTTGGTTGATTAGGCTGTTGTTCATTACATGATACATTAATTGTAATAAGCTAGGTGTTTATAAACTTGTTCAAGCTTGACGCCTTTATTTTCTAATATACATTTCTGAAATTCCCACAAGGATTTCAACATCATATCTGAAATGAGGAAAAAAAAAACACGTTTATTTGTGTTTAAATTCAAACAACACAGACTAAACCTGATTGGTTCCAGAGCCATTGAACGGCTCTGATTGGTTCGTATGATAATGAGCTCGCAGCAGAGAGCTTCGTAAATCAAATATGATGCGTGTGCAAATGTCCCTTGAATGTGAATATAAGTCTAAATTTAAACAGTATTATATTATATAGAGCGATCGTGTCTCTTTAGGGCGCTTGGAGGAAACCACGCAATTCATATGGATTACTTTGGCGATGTTTTTTTTGCGATGAACTTTTTGAAACGTGAACATCTTTGATGAATCTTTGGCATAAAGCGACCATGGCATAAAGCGGTATGTTCTTATTTTTACCAGCTTCTGCGAGCGTGTATGGCGTCTGGCTTCAGAACCTCACTGTGACTTCAGGTAAGATTTGTATTTAATTAACGTTATTTGTCTGTACCAGTCATGTTTTTGATACATGCATTGGCAGAAAAAAATTAAATAAAATTAGTTAACATTAACATTCTTTTATTTGCAACATGAAGTATATTTATTTCTGATTTCCTGAACAATTTGGCTTCATTGTAATGAGGTTAATGATCTTTGAAAAACCATGATTATGAACATACAGTTACTTTGTCTTGAGCTGATCAGCAAACCGTGGTAGTGTTGGTTGATTGGTGTCTATATTTGTTCAAGCTTGACAACCTTATGACTTTATTTTCTAATATATATATTTCTCATTACAGATAAGAACAAAGATTAAATTGTAAGAAGGGTTGCTTATAAAAGCATACAGTACATCTGAAACTGCTGAGACTGGTAAGGTTTGTGACTATATTTCCGACCAGGTACATTGTTCTGTCATTCTTAAATAGAAAACAAATCATCAATCATCATTTGCCTTTTTTGTGTGTGTGTGCGTGTGAGAAATATTAACATTTGTTGTTTTTCAGATCAGCTGCTATAGAAGACAAACTGAAATCTGAGTGCAGAGACATGGAAAGGAATAGTAAGTATATTTTAATGTCGTATCACCTCTGTTATAGAGATTTTTGAATCAGGCCTAATAGAGGGGGATTCGGTCAATCTTGGAAGAAAAACGTTAGCAATGGGTCCATTCCAGGTAGCTAATTTGTGCTTCTTTTCAGTCATTCATGTAAAAATCTGTTATCTAATTTTGTTTCTGTTTTGTTTTTTTTCTAAAGCTGCAAGACACTACTGACTAGGCTGTGCCCAGGTCTCCGGAACCTGCGACGATGCTCAGCTCCATTAGCCCTCCGTCTGCGCCTTCGGATCCACCAGCTCTGTCTCCATCGGTCGGCCCCCAGATGTCGGCAGCCACACCATCTACATCTTGGCTCCTCCCTCCCTCGACTCCGCCGTGTGTTGTCAGCACTGGGATGCTCTGGGTCTGTGCTAAACACCATCTAAGCCACTAGGGCATCATCGTCATCCTCCCATCACCATCCCTTCACCACATCCTGCCATCATCCCGCACTTTTGCCTCTCACCATCCCTACATCATCTCCTCGTCCACCTCCAAAACCCCTCTATCCCTCCCTATTCTGTTGCTTGAACTTTATCATCTTCAGTCTTTGCACACACATCTATTCACTTTATATGTTTTTTTTTCTTCAGAAAATTGCATTGTAATTTTTATTTATTCACTAATGTAAAATTCTTTACTTTTCAGTAATACAGGTATAACTGAAATGTTCTACATATGGATAAGATGGCTCTTCCATAGCATTTCAGTCTTGTTTTCATTTATGTTTTTTGTATAATGTTTTAAAATGTACTTGAGTATATTTGTAGTAATACAAAAATACTATAAACATACTTGTATTTACTTTTATGTTTATTTACTATAAACATACTTTGAAGTTTTCTAAATATCAAAGTGTACGTGTGTGTATATATTGAAAAATATAATACTAATAAATATAATATAATATACTAGTAGTGTAATGCTAATGCATTTCTAATGAGCTGAAATACAATTGAAATGTACTTGAAGCACATTAAAACGATGCTTCAAATATACCTTACCTGTAGTTCATGAAGTATTAAAAGTACATTTTAAATGTATTTTTAAAAATACACTTAAATTGCACTAAATATACTTAAAGTGGTTCCAATTTAACACAATTTCAATATATTAAATATATTACAAATAGATTAAAATTGAACTTAAGCATATCTTGAAATACACTTAATATACTTAAAGTTGTTTCAAAATAATACATTTAATATGCAATTAGTACAGTATAATATAAATATATTAAGTGTGTCTGAAAAAGCACAATTTAAATATATTTCTTTTTCACCTGGGAATAGCAGCAATAGTGTTTTGCAAATACAGTATGAACACAATAAGTACATTGTACTTATTTTTTGATGTAAGTACATAATAGTTAAGGCCACCTAATATAAAGTGTGACCGATGATTACTTAACGGCAATGCAATATTTGTGCATATCCCCAAAAACTATGCATGGGGGCTTGCTTTGATGTTGCCACCCCTCTTAGACCCCGTGCCACCCCTTTGCCACCCTAAAAATTATTTTCTAGATCCGCCCCTGCTTGAGATGGTTCTACACCTTCATTTGAGTCCAGCTGTGTTTGATTATACTGATTGGACTTGATTAGGAAAGTCACACACCTGTCTATATAAGACCTTACAGCTCACAGTGCATGTCAGAGCAAATGAGAGTGAATGAGGTCAAAGGAACTGCCTGAAGAGCTCAGAGACAGAATTGTGGCAAGGCACAGATCTGGCCAAGGTTACAAAAAATTTCTGCTGCACTTAAGGTTCCTAAGAGCACAGTGGCCTCCATAATCCTTAAATGGAAGACGTTTGGGATGACCAGAACCCTTCCTAGAGCTGGCCGTCCGGCCAAACTGAGCTATCGGGGGAGAAGAGCCTTGGTGAGAGAGGTAAAGAAGAACCCAAAGATCACTGTGGCTGAGCTCCAGAGATGCAGTCGATAGATGGGAGAAAGTTGTAGAAACTCAACCATCACTGCAGCCCTCCACCAGTCGGGGCTTTATGGCAGAGTGGCCCGACGGAAGCCTCTCCTCAGTGCAAGACACATGAAAGCCTGCATGGAGTTTGCTAAAAAACACCTGAATAAGATTCTCTGGTCTGATGAGACCAAGATAGAACTTTTTGGCCTTAATTCTAAGCGGTATGTGTGGAGAAAACCAGGCACTGCTCATCACCTGTCCAATACAGTCCCAACAGTGAAGCATGGTGGTGGCAGCATCATGCTGTGGGGGTGTTTTTCAGCTGCAGGGACAGGACGACTGGTTGCAATCGAGGGAAAGATGAATGCGGCCAAGTACAGGGATATCCTGGACAAAAACCTTCTCCAGAGTGCTCAGGACCTCAGTCTGGGCCAAAGATTTACCTTCCAACAAGACAATGACCCTAAGCACACAGCTAAAATAACGAAGGAGTGGCTTCACAACAACTCCGTGACTGTTCTTGAATGGCCCAGCCAGAGCCCTGACTTAAACCCAATTGAGCATCTCTGGAGAGACCTAAAATGGCTGTCTACCAACGTTTACCATCCAACCTGACAGAACTGGAGAGGATCTGCAAGGAGGAATGGCAGAGGATCCCTAAATCCAGGTGTGAAAAACTTGTTGCATCTTTCCCAAAAAGACTCATGGCTGTATTAGATCAAAAGGGTGCTTCTACTAAATACTGAGCAAAGGGTCTGAATACTTAGGACCATGTGATATTTCAGTTTTCTTTTTAATAAATCTGCAAAAATGTCAACAATTCAGTGTTTTCTGTCAATATGGGGTGCTGTGTGTACATTAATGAGGAAAAAATGAACTTAAATGATTTTAGCAAATGGCTGCAATATAACAAAGAGTGAAAAATTTAAGAGGGTCTGAATACTTTCCATTACCCACTGTAGATGTCTCATGTTTATTGAGAGTAGCATTGTATTTGTTACAGTAAATTAACATGATGTTGCTCATTGGAGCAGACTCTGGCACAGACTGAGCAATTAAGTTTTAAGTTTAGTTAGTGTCAGCTCTTACCATTTAGGCCCTGTTAGTTGCCAGTGAGTTAGCCACTAGAGAGGGTTTGTTCTTTTAAGTGTGTCAGTATCGCCCCTTGTGTTTAACAATAAAGTCAATTAAACTTTATATATGTGTCCGACATCCATCACTGCTGCACAAAATTCAGGGTAAGACCACGTGAACATGTCCCATTGACCTCCATTCATTTTGTCTATAGGACAAATTAATGGAGAATCTTGAAAGTTGAATTCTGAGAAATGGGGCAAACAAACAACTTTTACTTTGATAACCCTATAGAACATGTTACTGTATAAAAGTTCACTGTACTCAACATTTCCAGGTCAACCTTTTGGCAATTAGACAAAAAATTGCACATTTTTTGAAATTTCGCCAAAGTTCATGTGTTAGGTGGCACCCCTAAATCTCAGTGGAATTCCTCAAAACTTTGCAAAAGTAATTTTTATGTTAATTGGAACAAAATGCAATGCCAGCCAAATTGATATTTTGAAATTAAAATTTCCCATTCAAATTTGATGCACCCTAATATATATATATATCAACAAATTAGAAAACTTCATAAGACCAATAAAAAAAAAAACATTTTTAGTGAATTGTTGGCCTTCTGGAAAGTATGTTCATTTACTGTATATGTACTCAATACTTGGTAGGGGCTCCTTTTGCTTTAATTACTGCCTCAATTTGGCGTGGCATGGAGGTGATCAGTCTGTGGCACTGCTGAGGTGGTATGGAAGCCCAGGTTTCTTTGATAGCAGCCTTCAGCTCATCTGCATTGTTGGGTCTGGTGTCTCTCATCTTCCTCTTGACAATACCCCATAGATTCTCTATGCTATGGGGTTAAGGTCAGGCGAGTTTGCTGGCCAATCAAGCACAGTAACACTATGGTCATTGAACCAGCTTTTGGTGCCTTTGGCAGTGTGGGCAGGTGCCAAGTCCTGCTGGAAAATGAAATCAGCATCTCCATAAAGCTTGTCAACAGAAGGAAGCATGAAGTGCTCTAAAATTTCCTGGTAGATGGCTGCGTTGACTGTGGACTTCAGAAAACACAGTGGACCAACACCAGCAGATGACATGGCAGCCCAAATCATCACAGACTGTGGAAACTTCACACTGGACTTCAAGCAACATGGATTCTGTGCCTCTGCACTCTTCCTTCAGACTCTGAGACCTTGATTTCCAAATGAAATGGAAAATTTACTTTCATCTGAAAAGAGGACTTTGGACCACTGAGCAACAGTCCAGTTCTTTTTCTCCACAGCCCAGGTAAGACGCTTCTGACGTTGTCTCTGGTTCAGAAGTGGCTTGGTAGCCCTTTTCCTGAAGATGTCTGAACTTGGTGACTCTTGATGCACTGACTCCAGCTTCAGTTCTCTCCTTGTGAAGCTCTCACAAGTGTTTGAATCGGCTTTGCTTGACTGTATTCTCAAGCTTGCGGTCATCCCTATTGCTTGTGCACCTTTTCCTACCCAAATTCTTCCTTCCAGTCAACTTTGCATTTAATATGCTTTGATACAGCACTCTGTAAACAGCCACACCTTTCAGTAATGACCCTCTGTGACTTACTCTCTTTGTGGAGGGTGTCAATGTTCGTCTTCTGGATCATCAGCAGTCCTCTCCATTATTGTGGTTTCAAAGAACAAGAGATACCCGGAATTTATACTGTAGGGATGGTCATTAATTAAAACTCAAATGTAAATATTCTAATATTTTGAGATACTGATTTTTGACTTTCATGAGCTGTAAGCTCTAATCATCAAAATTAAAACAAAAAAAAAACTTTTGAAATGTTTTACTTTACATGCAATGAATCTAAAATATATGAAAGTTTCACTTTTTGAAATAACTTACAAGAAAAAATGAACTTTTTCATGACATTCTAATTTATTGAGATGCACCTGTATATTATATATATATATATATATATATGTGTGTGTGTATGGGGGTGTGTGTGTGTCACAGTTATGGACTGTTTGTTGTGTTTTCTCCCTCTTGTGCCCATATTTGGTTATGTTCCTGTTCCTGTTCTCTTTGTGTTATTATTAGTTCATCCTCTCCTGTCTGTCTCTTATCAGCTCCCCTATTTTAAGTGCAGTCTGTGCATTCTGTCTTTGTCCGGTATTGTAGATGTTACCCTGTATGTTAGACCCTCTTCTTCGTGTGGATTACCATTAAAATGATTTGTTGTTATAATCTTCGTCGTACCGTCATCTCCCTAACAGCAGTATTGTGACTATACATACATACATAGGCTATATGTATGTTAATATTAATAGCTATAACACACAGAGACATCTCTCCATCCCCCCTATGGGGGCCCCTCCCTCGTTACGCCTTTTTCAAACAGGTGCAGCACATCCTCGCGCCGCGGTGCTGTAGATTAGAAAATGCATGATCTGGAGAGGAGCAGAACGCGGGACCCGAGCGTTTTTAATCCATTCCTATGGAAGTTGTGCTTGCGCAATTTAGGAATGAACTGAAAAAGTTTGCATGCACACATAAACATGCACGTTAAACAAGTGAAAATAAGTGGAGGAAAAGAGGAAACAGGACAATGGTAAGCATAGGCACCAATTTATGTTTCTGCCCACACTCTATTCCACTCCAAACCAAATATAAAACATTTTATTCATTATTGTTTTCATGAGCAAATTATAACAGGCTAGGTTGTCCATACATCTGTGCCATTTTAACATTCCCATTTTTTTACAGACTAATTAATTAAAAATGAGAAACATTTTTCTCCGTTCGATATTGTGCTTGAATTCATTAGGCTACACAAAAGATATTACTCGTGAAGAGAAACGCACAGACTGCAAAAACACTAGCTACTAAACAAAACATTCTTTCCATGAGCTTCACCGCAACTCGTTCACTTGCTGATACACATGAAATAATTCAATAAATAGCCTACCTATTTAGAATAGGCACTTAATTCTAATAAATATTAGGCTAAATAATAAAATAATTGATGAGAATTCACTGAGGACAATTCTATAGATTTGGGTGCACAGGTTTGAGCGTGCACATTTGAGTGAGAGAGAGTGCGTGTCCCGTTTTGTACATTATATACTGTGAGATGTGTTTTGTCCACATTTCATATGTTGTATCACTAGGTAACAAAGATAGCCTACATTAACAATTTTGCCTGGGGCCCCCGATTGATTGATTGATTCTCCTTTGTTTGGTGAGCATGTATTCCACTTTATTTTTAGCCTGTTGTCCATGTTATTGTCTTTGTCCAGACTTGTGCACATACGCCAGCTAATACAATGGGAAGTTTGAGGTTTCCTGCATTTCTCCAGGTGCTCTTGTACACAGTAAGCTTTCACATGTATCATCACTACTTTGTACTGTTTACTTAGATAATTCTTTGGAAACTTACTTTTTTTTTCTCTCCAATATTTCTGCTGTGATTCTTAATTGTGCTTTCAGATGGTTGTGCAGATAACTGCAGAAGCGATACAGATGGGCATGTTTCCTGAAGCTGCTGATTACTCGTTCCAAAATTGTCGGAAAGAAATGCTGCAAATGGTCACAAAAAGTGGAGGTCTGTTGCAGACAGAGCTTAACAACAATCCAGATTTTAAAACTGTGTGGAAAGGTAACGCAGCATGCAAGAAGGACATTCCAGGGGGTACACCGGAGCACATGGCTGCACTGAAGAGCTATGCGGAAGCTAGTTATACATTTCATGGAAGATTCAAGAAGTTGCTTCAGACTAGCAGGGGCAGTTCAACTTACCGAGATGGGTTTCCTTTCAAATCTCTTTTCTTCCTGCTGACAGATGCTATGCAACTCATAGGCAAGAGTCGCACAGTGTACTCTGGTACAGAGAAGGAATATAGCACTGAAATCGGGGAGAAAGTACGTTTTGAGAGTTTTCTTCCAGCACAGCGGCTCTATAGTGCTGCAACTGAAGATGCAAGTATCAGTGATAACATTGGGACTGTTTTCATCATCACTTCTCATTCTGTGATCAGCTTTGATGATTATGAGTGTAATTCAGAGGAAATTGATCTGCTAATATCACCCACTGAAGTTTTTACAGTTACGGGCATCAAGACTTTTCGCAATAGTATTGATAATTTCAAAGAGATCACCTTAACACATTCTCATTTTCACAGTTCTTCTAACTGCAGCGGCCTTTTCAGGTAAGAGAGAAAGAGCAGGAATGATGTGTTTGATTGTATAAAATACTAATTTGTGATAAACTGTGCACATCTAAAATAAACCTACTTATCTGAAATTTCTCTTTCTGTCGAAAGCTTGCCTGAAGAATCTAAAGAATCATCTTCAAGTTTCCTGAGTTCCAGTTTACTGAATCTGATGGCTTCCTTACTTATGCTGTACTACTACACGCTGACTCTGTAGTATACTCTGTATGTTCACAAAAATGCAAAGTAAAAGATACATTTGTCTTCTTGAATGTTATATGAATGTTATTATAACACATTCAGTGTTCTTGACTTATTAGGAAGAATTTATCACTATAATAAATGACTTTGTATTAATGCATTTTCTCTGTTCTCATTTTAATATAATCCTTAAGACCACTTAAACATTTTATTTTTTTTAACTAAATTGTAGTGTTCTTTGAAAATCCCCAAGCGTTGCAAAAACGTCCATACATTCGGTTTTACATTTCGATTAAGTGTATTGCAGACACGCTCAAGGTATGATTGTACATGAAGTAACTCATACCACCAGAGGGCGCCATTGCAATATCCCTATAATAATTTTTGTCATTTCTGTCGTGTTGCAAATTCATGTATGTATATTAATGGGATACAATTCCACTAAAATTAGAGGACATTTCAGTTAAACGTTTCTTTACTTGGTATGTTGTGTTCTGTTATGGAAGCCCGTTTCCGCCAGGTAAGAAAAAAATGAATGCCTCAAAAAGTCGAAATTATGACATACTTAAGTCGAAATTATGAGATAAAATGTCGAAATTATGACTTGCTGCTGGCTCATCTACACGACAGGACGCACGATGATGTGAACACACTAAGTAGTAGCCTGATGATCTAGTAGTTTGATGATCATTGCCATAATTAGCGGAACGGCATGGAAAAGTATGAGCAAACCCACCCTTGAAAGCATTTCAAGCAAAGAATTGCATCACCCCAAGTAAGTTGCAAAATTACAGAAGTAGGCCTATTGCACATATGTCAAGCCTAGAATGATCCCGCATCATGTTCAGAATTTAATCATTGACTGGCGCATAAACGCTCTTTAACAATAGCCTAGGCTATATGGAAAAATTAGAACACTGTGGAAATGTTGAAGTTTGCAGATGTAAGTTATAATAATGATTAGCATGTAACATTTATGGGGAAACATAAAGCTACCATAATTCCAACAAAAAATATTAATTGGGTCAAATTTACTGCATAAATACGTGGCTACTGTCTTGAAATTGTATTTTATTATACGTGTTTACATATGCTTAATACTAATAGTAATAATGTTTATCCATGTTGTTGTGATGTGCAGCCTAGGAAGTATGGTTTAAAAAAAAGAAGAAAAAAAACAATCAGAAATGATATATGTAAAACCTATTAATTTCATGCATCTTATTTATTTGTCATACAATCATCAATTCAGTTTCGATATCGAACCAAGACGGATTTCTCGTTGTGATTTCTATTGTTCGTTCAAAGTCGTACCCTCCACTAGATGGCAACACAGACCGATCTGATAGCAGCTCAAATTTATGTTGATAGACGTAACCAGCATTGAGGTATTATTATATACATCGTTGTCTTCTAGGATGGATGACATTTATGACTTTATGAAGTCAAGAAACGTTTCAGATGACATTATACAGCGAATGCAACAGGATAAGGTATTCATGAAACTGTTAAATATGTATCACATGTAGCCTACAGTCCCTAAAAATTGTCACAGAGAAACTTTGGAACAATATATTCTGTTTAAATTTTCTCCAGTAGAAGTGCTTAAATTGCTCTTTCTTGATATACTGAGTACTCAATACCGAGTACTGAATCCTATGTCTCTGGTTCAAAAAACAGACTGCCCTTATAACTCACTATAAACCCCTGGGTTTATAACAACCAGTTGACTGTACATTATTCCTTCAACATTATAGTTAATCCAAGTCCCCTTTAATTCTATAGTGCTCAATACACATTTTGTTTTAAAGCAGCTTTACAGTAAGAAACAGGAAAATTATGGTCTTAAAGAATAATAAATAACGACATTGTTCAGCTGAAGTCAATTCAGCGTTAATTCAGTTATGTTCAAAAACAGGTTATGATCACTTATGAAATTAGATCAAATACCTTGTAAACAATAGTGTCATTGTCCATCTCAGCTCAGTTCTCACCCAATTTCAGTTCAGTTGAATCAGTAATATTTCTGAACTATACCTCACAGTGTCACTGACATTAGAGAATGGTAAACGTATATTTAAAGTGTTCTTTTTGCAGATTGATTGCAGTGTCATACAGCTTATGACAGATGACCAGCTGAAGGAATATCTGCCTTCCTATGGTGACCGACTGGCTGTTCATGGATACTGCAGGCGAAAAGAACAAGATCCCAGTGGCCGAAAAGCTAAACTTTTTGATCGGCTGAGAACCAGGCTAGCAAGAAGCAAAGGTGACACTGACAATGTATGTGAAAAAACAATGTCAAAAAATGCTCAAAAGAGTATGCGAAAAATTGAGATGGGATGGATGCATTTTCGAGAAGGAAGTTTACTCAGGTCCGAACAAAAAGGTGGGGTACACGGAAAATCTCTGTGTCAAAGGACTGTAGAAAAAAGGATCTACTTGAAAAGGCTGTCAAGTTGTTTTTTCCTGGTGAGAAAAGTTCAGAGGGAAACTTCACAGATTTTGTGGTTGATGTAACAGACTTTAAAGAGCAAGCAATAGATGACCAGATTACAGTTGGAGAACTTTATGAGCTGACCAAATTACCAGTCTTGCATTTTTACTTGACAACCAAGAAGAAAATCATCCCTAGTGACACGCAGTCAGACACACAGTTCCACTTCAGCAGCGAAACAATTGCGCAGAGAGTGGAAAACATGCAAGATTCCTGGTCTCCCACACGTACCAGCCAGTCCGCTCTGTTCTCTGAGAATGTTGAGCCAGATCTAATTTACATAAGCAGTAGCGCTGTAATTGCAACAGGCAGTGATGATGTTTTTTTGTCTGACTCAATAACTAGCGTGCCTGATGCATCAAGTGCGATTGAGACTGATGCAGCCAGACAGCCAGAGGTGGACAATCTGGAGGATAGTGGCACTGTAACAGTCTCCACTGGACACATCTCTGGGCTGGAAGACACTGCGCTAGATGACACCTTACCTCTTTTAGAGGAATCATATTCTGTTCCTTCTCCAATTGATAACTCACCAGAGCCGTTTGTTCAGAGTGAAAGGGTGAAGAAAATTCTTGTTATTCATCGTGGCCAGGCCCTTCGACAGCTTATTGCACATTTTGTGACAAAAGTGTCTTGACAGATAACATATCTATGAAAGTCATTCTTCCTGATGGACGGCTAGAAAATGCTGTTGATGAAGGGGGTTTGAGGGATGTGCTTTCTGAGTTTTGGAATGACTTTTATGAGCAATGCACTTTGGGAAATAGTTTTAAGGTCCCTTATCTACGACATGACTTTGGTCAACAAGAGTGGGAAAGCATTGGCCGAATCATTGCATTTGGTTGGCTAAAAGAGAAGTACCTGCCTGTAAAAATAGCACCGGTAATGCTGGAACAGGCAGCTCATGGATGTGTCACAACAAGTCTTGTGGACTGCTTTCTCAGATATGTTACAGAATCAGACAGGGTGATCCTAGAATCATGCCGTTCACATTTTGAAGATGTGGACAAAGAAGAGCTGTTTGAGGTGATGGATCATCATAACTGTCGAAGAGTCCCAACAGCAGATAATATTGAGCAGCTCTTGGAGGAGATGGCACATCAGAAGTTGATTCAAGAACCTGCGTTTGTGATAGAGCAGTGGCATGATGTGCTTGCACCTATGAGAATTGAGCTCCAGGACATCGCAGCTGCCTATGATGAACTCCAACCGACATCAAGAAAGGTCATGAAATCAATAGTTTACCCTGCTACGATGAATGTACAACAAAAACAAACTGGCAGGTATCTAAGTACATTTCTTAGAGAATCAGATAAACAACACCTGTCCCTCTTCCTTCGGTTTTGCACCGGGTCAGATTTGTTCCTGGGAAAGAACATCACCGTTAGCTTCACACAACTGGAAGGCTTTCAAAGACGACCCATTGCACACACATGTGACTGTTACCTGGAGCTGCCTGTGAATTATGATAACTACCCAGAGTTTCGCCACGAAATGAACAAAGTGTTAGAGAGCAACATATGGGTCATGGATATAGTCTAGGACACTTAGTATAGGCCTACTATTTAGGAAGGAACTGAAGCTAAGCTTAAACAACCTAAAAAGCTTTATTTTTTGTTTTTTTCTCAAGATGTGATTTACATGTTCACATTTCCAAAGTTCCTGTTAATATTCTCTCTAAGGCACAAGAGAAGGAACTGAAGTTAAGCTTAAACAACATAATTGAGGTCAAAGCAAGCTTTATTTTTTGTTTTTGTCTTTTTTTTTTCAAGATGCGTTTTACATGTTCACATTTCCAAAGTTTCTCTCTGAGGCACAAAGTTTGAAAGGGCCTTTTTGATATTCCAGTAACAAAGATTCTACAATTTGTCATGTATTTTGATAAAAATAAGTTTTTCTACACATATTATACAAAACTTTCCTTTTGTTTTTATTCTCGTCATCACTGTTCTTTCATTACTATAACACAAGTAGCCTATGCTACAGTTTATTTAAATGTATTTTTTTTCCAATTGCAATTTTGGAATGTGTTGTTTTGGGACAATTAAACAATTCCCTTGTTAAAACACAACTTGTTTGTCTTCATTACTGACCAGTAGAATACAAATATCAAATGTTAAGTCTTCAGCAACACATTTTTTAGTTACGAGGCTCCAACACACTGTTAATTAGCTCTCTAAGTGTTATGTACAAGTCCACTGCTGCAAACACATCATTTGTAAGGTTCAAATCATGCTCTGACATAAGATCAACACATGTGTTAAAAATGTCTTCATCGCATGGAAAGTCCTTGAAAATACACTCTTCTAAACAGACTTGAACCCTCTCCAGATGTACTGGATGCAGGTGGTCTGTGGCTCCATATAGATGAGATACTGCATACATGATGGATGGTCGGCCATGTGGTGACCGTGAGTTGTGGACGGGCCGTATTCTGTGATTGTTCCAAGCTAAGACAATCTCATCAAGCTCTTCCTGTAAGGAAACGTATTGAAACAGAGTTAGTAGATGTCTGTCAATCTATGTGTGTAGCAGGAGAATCAAACAGAGCATGCATCATGGAACCAGGTAATCAAACCACAGAAAATGTGCAATGAATAGAATTAAGATATTTTACATTTTTGGTATGCATAATAAAAATGATTTATAACATTAAAAATACACTGATTGAGTGAGGACGTCAATAAAAGATGTGAGCCAAGTTACTATTCCATGTTAGACTATAGGTGACATCTGGTGGACACTTGGGGAAGTGACAGGCAAAACTGAGTGACATTTGCAGAATGTTATTTTACTTTTGATCTGATCTATTTCAGTTTATAATAACTATAGTTAATTTTGCCTTTAAACACCAGGTCTATGCTACAGTTAAATAAATCTAATAAAGTGTATTGAAAATTATCAGGATTTTGTGACTGTGTTTCTCTGTCTGTGTGTGTGTGTGTGTGTGTGTGTGTGTGTGTGTGTGTGTGTGTGTTGTGAAGCCCTGTGTGGATAAAATCTTAGAGCCTTACTCCATTCAGATTAAATTAAATAACATTTTTAGATAAAATCTTGCTAGCTTTTATCGTGTTAATCAGCTTTATAGCCTATTTTCAGTTCTCGTAATTGATGGAACAAAATGTGGAAGTTATTGTTGGTTTAAACCAGTATTCCTTTTTCAGTTAACATATTAAGAATACTTTTGTAACTTTTAATGCCTAGCCAAACCATTTTGAATACAGTATCCCGACATAAATTTAGACTATATTAAGCCTACTGAACTCCACATAAAATCGGTGACTACAAAGTCCTCTAAAAGACATTAATGCAATCAAGGCAGTTGCGATAAATGAGATCTCACCTGGATTTTGTTAAGGAAACAGAACTGGACCAAGGATTTGTCCAAAAGAGTGTCTGCGAAGTGCCCATCCTCTCTCAGTTTGTCAAAGAGGTCTATCCAAAATTGGACACATTCACTTCGCAGAGTGAGCCACCATCTTTCGATGCGCTGGTTTCCAGAGCTTGGGCCAAAAGTAACATGGTCTGTTTCTGGTCGATCCTCAGAAAAAGTCGAAAATTTTGCATCTCAGCCAAATGAACATTTTCTGTTCCTAAATCTAGCCTTACTCTAGTAGGACACCCCCCAGCTTTAATTACTGCATCCATGAAGTATCCAGCAATGAGTCTTGGATCATTGTTGGTCTTGTATGCCTCAAGCCATATCATGCTCCTGGAAAATCCATCAATACATCCACTTATTCCGATTCCAAATGGCTTCAGCTTGTCATAGCCATCTACGTGCCACACAAAGTTCGGACCACGGCTATGATATACACGCCGCCTCAGTCGATTTCTTGACCTCAAGTTAACCCCTTCACCATCTAAAAGCCGGAGCAGAACTCGCACTGTTTCCCTATCAGTTACAATACCATTCAACCAACATTTTTGGTGCATCCATCTATAACCATGGGACTGGCCAGAGGTTTGAAGTTGCTGTTCAATGAAAGCTGCCACCTCAGTCACATCCGTTTTGTTCTTTCTGCGCCAAAGCTGTTTCTTGCTTAAAATCCTTTCAAGAGTGCGTTTGCTCAGAACTATTCCATGCCGTTCCGCTAATAAAGCAAGAATTTCATCGTTAGTAAAACCACGTTTAAAATACTCCTTAATATGTTCACAATCCATCGGACCACCTGTGTTGTATCTTATTAGATCATGAGCCTGCAGGTCAGCAAGTCATAATTTCGACTTTTAAAGTCATTATTTTGACTTTTAAAATATCATAATTTCGATTTTTTAAGTCATAATTTCGATTTAGTAAGTCATAATTTCGACTTTTTATCTCGAAATTATGACTTAAGTATGTCATAATTTCGACTTTTTGAGGCATTAATTTTTTTCTTACCTGGCGGAAATGGGCTTCCATATTCTGTCAATGCCTTCAGTTTTGCAATTACCAGACCTGCACTCTTTATCTGCACTGCACTTTTTTTTCCTTTTTTTTTCACATTTAACCAGAGCTGCTGTAATGATTCTTTATTCAGTTTTATTTTTCTCCCAAGATTATTATTCCAAGGACCTCCAAATAAGATGATACCTTTTGTAGAAACAAGTTTTTTGTTAATCATTGGGATGTCAGGAACAGGGTGGAAGAAGATTACTGTGACTACAGTAAACCCTCCAGTTGTTGACTGTTTATTCAGCTTGAGAATAAGTTCTGCTGTCTATGGTGAGCCAGAACATCGCCTCCTGCCCCCTTCCAAAATTCCCTCCTTGGACTACACTTAAATTGCAGCCAAAGTCCTGTATTTATCAGTCCTTTAAATCTGGGAATTACCATATCATAACTTCTAGCGTAGGCTATTCTTAAACTTGGACCTCATTATATTGAAGTAGAAATCCAAGCACCAGAAGCAGCCCACACTCTTCTAAGTTTTCTTTAATTGAAAATTATGCATTTTCATTCATTCATATGGTTGCAATAATAGCCTATTTTAGTACAAAAATGTAAGTGCCATTTTTAAAAAAATATATTATTGATTGACGTTTCATAGATGTTCAGTTGTTATGCTTTCAAATGTCTTGCCATTTGTATGTAATTTCACAGTATTTTCATCTCCCTAAATTACTACACTACATGTGCAGTCACATAACAGTACAATTTACTCAATTCCTTTTTTTTCTTTGTTTTTGTATGACATTAAAATTATTTTTAGAATAATTGTACATACAGTGAGGAAAATAAGTATTTGAACACCCTGCTATTTTGCAAGTTCTCCCACTTAGAAATCATGGAGGGGTCTGAAATTGTCATCGTAGGTGCATGTCCACTGTGACAGACATAATCTAAAAAAAAAATCCAGAAATCACAATGTATGATTTTTTAACTATTTATTTGTGTGATACAGCTGCAAATAAGTATTTGAACACCTGTCTATCAGCTAGAATTCTGACCCTCAAAGACCTGTTAGTCTGCCTTTAAAATGTCCACCTCCACTCCATTTATTATCCTAAATTAGATGCACCTGTTTGAGGTCGTTAGCTGCATAAAGACACCTGTCCACCCCATACAATCAGTAAGAATCCAACTACTAACATGGCCAAGACCAAAGAGCTGTCCAAAGACACTAGAGACAAAATTGTACACCTCCACAAGGCTGGAAAGGGCTACGGGGAAATTGCCAAGCAGCTTGGTGAAAAAAGGTCCACATGACTGTCAATCTCCCTCGGACTGGGGCTCCATGCAAGATCTCACCTCGTGGGGTCTCAATGATCCTAAGAAAATAGAACTTTTTGGTCATAATTCCACTAAACGTGTTTGGAGGAAGAAGAATGATGAGTACCATCCCAAGAACACCATCCCTACTGTGAAGCATGGGGGTGGTAGCATCATGCTTTGGGGGTGTTTTTCTGCACATGGGACAGGGCGACTGCACTGTATTAAGGAGAGGATGACCGGGGCCATGTATTGCGAGATTTTGGGGAACAACCTCCTTCCCTCAGTTAGAGCATTGAAGATGGGTCGAGGCTGGGTCTTCCAACATGACAATGACCAAGCACACAGCCAGGATAACCAAGGAGTGGCTCTGTAAGAAGCATATCAAGGTTCTGGCGTGGCCTAGCCAGTCTCCAGACCTAAACCCAATAGAGAATCTTTGGAGGAGCTCAAACTCCGTGTTTCTCAGTGACAGGCCAGAAACCTGACTGATCTAGAGAAGATCTGTGTGGAGGTGGGCCAAAATCCCTCCTGCAGTGTGTGCAAACCTGGTGAAAAACTACAGGAAACGTTTGACCTCTGTAATTGCAAACAAAGGCTACTGTACCAAATATTAACATTGATTTTCTCAGGTGTTCAAATACTTATTTGCAGCTGTATCATACAAATAAATCGTTAAAAACCTCCCAAAACTTACTGCCAGATTCTGGAAGATAAATTCTTCAAACAGTGGTACAAGATGATGTGATGCTGGTCCTTCGAGAGTCACTCACAACTTATCTGTTCATAAATCCTATACAAAATCAGTCTTCATGTATTTCACAACACTTCAGCATGTTATTCATATTAAGTGAGGGTTATTTTTTAGCATTTTTTACCCAAGCAAGGTCTCGGAGAACCTGACACATTGCACTTCTGGAGACTCCAGGAAGGTTGCAGTTCTGGAAAATGATGGTGCTGGAGACTAAATGATTCCTGATGGTTTCTCACCTAATTCTTCACCTTAATTCTTAATTCTTTTGCAGTTAACGTGTCTTTTCCTCTCCACCTGTTTTTTCTGACCTTGCTGACCCAATGAGCATTTCGCTGCCCAATGGTCATGCCTTAACTTTGCTAATTCTATTATTGCATCCTTCTCATGGGCATTTAATAATTTTTTTAACTTTTATTCTTGAGTTCAATCTCTTTTTTGGCTCATTTTATCTGTAAAGGAAAACCTGCCTAATAATTCAGCACACCTGAAATAAGGAGTTTCTGACTATCAGCCTTCATGGACAATTATATATAACTTATAAATTATTAAATACAAAATCAATAGTAGTTATTAAGATTGATGTGGTTTGGAATTGGTAAAATGTTCTTGGAAAAAAAAATATGACCAGAATATCAACTTGCCTAATAATTCTGCACACAGTGTAGTCCGAATATAGACTCTGATGCTGCGGCAGCCCCGTTCAAAATGAGAAACTAACCTTTGGAACTGATGTTACGCTTCAAATGATTGTAATGGGCGGCGCTAGGGCTAGCTGGTGCTCCAGCACCCCTAAAAAGACCATAGTTTAAGAAAGATTAAATAATACAATAACATTTGTCTACTTACACTTGCATAACTCGTGCAATGAAATACTACGTGACGTGATTTTCAGTCGCACATTTCGTAATGTCACAGCATTTTATTTAAAAAATGGATCGGTTCCTTGTGCCAAGTAGGCCAGGCCAGCCCCCGACAGATTTTTCTAGTAAACTAGTTGAACGTTTATATTAAATAGATTAATATAATAACCTACTAAACCATCTTTTAAAAAGCATTTAGGCGTATTATAGTCTACATTCCGCGCTCAAGCGCGCTCATAAAGCTTGCTGGAAAACACCGGCAAAAGTAATAATTATGAATGCATCGGGGAAAAAAGACATTTTAATTATTTATTACTAAACTAGTGCTTTCTCAGTTAGTGTCGGCTGCAAACGCCGGCACTGACTCTCCATCTCCGCAGTAGGCTAACGGACGTGCACAATTTCATACTGACTACATAATTAGAGAAGATTTGTTTTTTATTTGAATTAGTTTGTAGTAGACATTTCAATCTTTCTATAGATTTGTTTCAGTTTAGTTTATGTCTGTGAGCCGGTTCATTGTTGCGACGCGCTCCATCCACAGAGACTGCATGAGACGACAGAAAAGCACATCCAAAAATGAAGAAGTATTTTAAGCTCTTTCCGCAGAAAAAAAAAAAAAAAAAGATTGCGCGGGCGCCCCCATGTCATAAATTAAGCACGATAATAGGCCTAATCCTACACTCCTCATAAATACTTGAAATGCACCTACAGCGATTTTATTATTAATATAATAACAACAATAACCTGTTTTCTCTGTCACCGCCCCGATTATAAATGTTACATTATACCAGAAGGTAGCGAAAGGTGGCAGTTAAAAAGTATCTGATGTCCAATTCATTCAATCAAGAGATTCGTTCAAAAACGAAACAAGTTCATATATTTCAAATAATTTTTACATTTTTATTTTAATAGGCTCATTTATAACATTTTACACTCATTTAAATAAAACATTTTGTAAGAAACCTAAGTGAATTAGCCTACATATTATTTTGTATTTGTCTAATGTTTTGCTTCAGAATCTTAGGAGAACTGTGATCTCTATTCTAAAAATCAATTATCCAGAGTCTTAATAAATAGGCTAATATCTGGAATCTAATACTAACTGTTTCTAATATTAAAATGTAGACTAGGATGTAAAATGTACAATCTTACACACTTTATTTGGTACAATAACAAGGATTTGGTACATTTATAATGCAATATAATGCCACTTCTAATCCATTGTACCAGTGTGCGAAGTCAACACACGTTCCGTGATCCATGAATATATATATATATATATATATATATATGTATGCCATGGTCTGTCTGAATACTGGATTCTGATTGGCTGGCAGGTGTTGATTAAATTCGTTGAACTGCACAGGTAGTTCCAGGTCAGTTTAATCACGTTCTATATTAATGCACTTCCTGTAAACATTGGTAACCATAGTAACATAGTTACAGTTGAATAGTAATACAGACGAAAATAACCGTCATTTTTATCGTTCCAGTCAAATATTGCAGCGCAAATATTATTAACATCTTTAATATGTGAATGCTGGCAAATGACCATGGCATAAACGAGATAATCAACGGCTAGCTGTGCATTAAACGATTTGAATCAGGGCGGACTGAGACAAAATTTTAGGCCGGGAAATCTCACACTCATCCAGGCCATCCCATACACCCAAAGTAATCCTGAAACACAGATAACACTATTTTTGCATGACCATCACATAAAAAGGTTTAAAATCCTATCAAACTTGGCAGATTTAAACAAATGGCCAAAGAGGGCCAAAAAAGGGTTCACCCCTGAATGTGATGTCCCTGGGAATATGCCAAGTTGTCCCGGGATGCACTGCACAATTTTCAGCTGTCCTAGACTAAATATTGCTTACCTGGTCTGGTGTGTACTGTGTATATTTATTAAGTATATATAAATACACACATATGTATACATTCAAGAAAAAACATGTTACGTTTATATATTTAATAAATTATACATTATATAATTTATATGCATATAAATATATACACATGTAAATATTTTCAAAATATATGCTGCATGTGTTTGTCTTTACATATACATAATAAATATACACAGTACACACACACATATGTAAAAAAAACAAAAACACTTTTATTTTGGATGAGATTAATCATTTGACAGCACTAATATATAAATATATATATAAAACTCAATGTCCCGAATGGCCAAGCTGTTCTTTTATAAATAATCATAGCATATTGGGACCACCGACTTTCCAACAGAACAAAGTACGGTGAGCATTATAAAAGCATTATAAGCGATGAGTTAAATTATAGGACAGACTATTAAAGAAACTGCAGAATATTCTCAGCAGCTGTAATTTGTTATTAATTCAATATGAATTGCTAATAAATAGTGTTTTCACTATATTTTGGATATTAATATCCATTGCAGAATTGATGTTATATGGCTCGTTCAATGAATCGCTGGCCGTAAAACAAGGATTGTGTCTAAATTCCCTATAAATTCTCCCTAGAGTCTTTGAGTATAATATGTTCGATGCAGAATATTAAATTGGATTTGTCTATGTTTGGTTGCTATTAAAGTAGTCTGCATTCTTTCCTTAACACACTCCCACTCTACCAGATCATATTTGCAGTCAAGATCTCATTCCCACCTCTGTTTCAAGACTACATGGTCGAATAGCTTAAAATTATTTGATAATGTGCTGTATCCAACAGAAGCAATACCTCTTGGAGAGGAAACAATCTTGTTAAACATAACATTTTCAAATGGCGGTAGAATTGGAATTTTAGGAAATGTCTTGGGACTTGCAAATATTTGGAAAAAAAAAAAAAAATGCGTTTTGGAATATTGTATGTCTGGGACAGCAATTCAATAATCATTGGCATACACGTCCTTCTGTGTCTACTCACCTATGCTTTTAGGGTGTTCTCAGCAATACCAGGAGGTATAAGAGGGTTTTCCAGAAGATGTAAATGTTTAAGTGGAAGAGTACTAAAAGGGCAAAATTGTGTGATTCCACCCAAATGTATTAATGGATTAAGTGAATGTAGATAAACAACTTTTTGACCCAAAAAATGAACAACCTTTAATGGGATGGAACTCATCTCCCACTGTTCTAGGCTATAACGGTCCATCTATCAAACTTATCAGGGTATCCATATAGGCTGAAGTTGCAATGCTAATTAATGCCTAAACCTGGGAAAGTTCTGCCTGTCTTTCTTATATGGTGCTTGAAATTTTACCTTTCCACAGAAAGCCAGGAAATAAAGACTTGGGAATGCTCAAGGGAGAGACTGAAAGTTACAGATCTCAGTTCAGCTGTTCTGAAACTGGAGGGAGGAAAAAAACCCCCCAAAAAAAACACACCACAACACAACTCATTTCAGGGTATGTCAACTCAGTTCAAGTTTGAACTCCGAGTTAGGGACCTCCTTACTGAAACCTTTAACAATTATTAACACCACAAAGCAGTTTTTAAATTGAAGTATGAGATTTATTTGGATTACAAACAGGGAAAACATCTAAATGAATCACTGAATTGATCTCCGAAGAGAGGAAAAAGAAAACAAATCAACCTCTTAACTTTTTCCGACACACAACTCTGCACAGATGAATGCATGCATGGCCACAGGTGGTTGGGCAACACTTCTTTTTCTTGTACTTCTAATTTTCCCATTAAATTCAATGCATTACTTGCGGTTTCTTTGGAATTGTGCAACCTAGCAGTTTCCGAGCAGAAAATGTTCATAAATTTCTCTTGTGTTTCTTTTGGAAGACCTCTAGCATCCATTAACAACCAAAATTCACTGAAAACAGGCAGCCAGCATGCATGCAGTCACAGAGTCCTCCACAGCACATCCTCCATGGGATGGCACAACCATCAGCTTCTCTGGACAGTGACCGGGTCTTGCAGAAGACGATTCAAGAGGATCATTAGGGGAAGCTAGGGAGAGCTGTAATAGTGCACTTCTGTAGTCCAGGGCTTTGCAATTGGTGCATCAAACCTTCATATAAAATGGCCTACATATTTATCGGCTTCAAAAGAAAATAGTTTAAATCTAATATTTATCGCTAAACTGCGTCAACTGGCTTCTTATTTAAGAATAAGAAGCTATAGTTAGTTGCCCATGTTATATTGCAAGTAGTTGTTAAAGAGGGAAAGATAAGAAATATTTGGATTAGTTTATTCTTTCCTCAGGATTTGATGGCATTCTGGTAACAATTGTGAAGCCATATTGATACTAGCGTTCTTTTTCTACAGCCTGAGCTCTAAGACCTTGATTAGCTGGATCAGGTGTGTTTGATTAGTGTAGGAGCCAGTAATTGAGCTGAATGCTGCGTTACGCCGATTTGACACTGCAAGTGTGAGCAGCGCCGCGTATATTTCGGCTTGCGTGTTAAAGGGATACTCCACCCCAAAATGAAAATTTTGTCATTAATCACTTACCCCCATGTCGTTCCAAACCCGCAAATCTTCGTCAATAATTGATTTTCATTAAGTGTGTTCGACTTGAAGCGGCGCTGCGCAGATTGATCAGTGTATGACACACTGATAAAAATAATTTTGTGTTGAAGTAAATACTACAGAAAAACAAATGTAGCTTCTACATTAAATAGGCCTAATTTAGTTCAGGCAAGAATTTAAATAAAAGAGTGAATTCAATATTAGTACTCAATTTAAGCTTGTAGAATTTAAAGTTTGAACTTATAAGTATATTTTACTTGGAATTGTTTGTAATTTTTACAAATATTGTTTAAGTAAATATCACCGTCATTGTGTATGATGTACCAAGTATTCAGGTCATGTGTTCATTCAGTTAATAACTGTATTGAGTCAACATATTACCTTAAAATGAATAGCGAACAGTCTACTTGCTTACATAAGGCGTTTTTTTTTTCCAGTGCTATGTTGTTTGAGTAAAGTTTACAAACCGTGACTGAGTGAAATGCACTTGAGTACTGTAGGGTAAACTTAATTATTTTAAGTAGAAATTACACATCAAACTCTACCTGGCCACGTTAAATGTACTTATTTCCTTTACTAATTTTAGATAACTTAGTTAAGTAGATTTTACTTAATTACGTATTTAAATTTTACTTTAAAAATATTCGTGCAAAAACTTACAAAATAATTAAGTAAATTTAACTTCTTATTTTTTTCAGTGCATCAAAGTACCGTGAGTGCGAAAAGAGAGCAGATGGATCCTGATGCTTTCGAATCAAGATCAACAGTGCAACATACACTAAAAAAGCTTTTACTGTTATAAAAACACAGATTTGTGAGCATTATTGGAAACACACCTCGTGCTTGTTATCACAGAATCTCTAACCCAGGTGTAGGCAACTTCGGTCCTGGATTTTGATAAGGGTTGGAGCTAACTCTGCACACCGGCCCTCCAGGACCGAAGATGCCTATCCCTGCTCTAACCAATGAGAATAATGTTTGTCGTCATCAAGGCTTTCGCAGCCGATTTTGAGCAACTGCAGTGCCTGACCTTGGTGGCTGGTCTCGTTTTGCTCTCCCGGTACTTTGACGGCACATGTGATCGTACATGTGGCGGCTGCAGCGCCGATCAATGTCGGACAAAATCGGTTCTAACTAGAATGCATTGCTTTTGTCAGGCGGCAGCCGATCTTAGCGGCGCCCCATGAAGTCGAACAAGCCTAACGACAGACTTCAGCCATTGAATTGAAACATCGATGTGCTGTAGGCTACAACTTATAATAATTTGTAAACTGGCTGCCTTAAAATGTTGTTTTAAACAAGCTAAAAAACCTAGGCACTCCAGTAGTGTGAAAAAATTAAAAAGCCTTTATTCATATAGCTTTAAAATTGAAAACAACACATTTGAACAACACATTGTGCACGACGCCTTCGCCTTCATCAGGGTGTCTGTTTACAAACACACTCAGTCACATGACATAGTCACCGGAACAGGTATCAAAGCAACAATGAGAGAATTACTTATCATAATTATAATCATACCCAATAAATTCAAAACAATTCAAGCGAATATTAAACACTGTAGCTACACTCTCAGAAATAAAAGCTGTCACTGGGGCGGTACCTTTTTAAAAGGTACACTTTTGTACCTATTAGGTTCAAATATGTACACTTTAAGTACTAATATGTACCTTTAAGGTACCAAAATGGACCCTTTAGGTACAAACATGTACCTTTTGAAAAGGTACCGCCCCAGTGACAGCTTTTGTACCTTTATTTCTGAGAGTGTAGCGAATATTAAAAAAAGTAGAAAAAAACAATAAAGAGATATATAGCCTACACAAATCTCAAAGTAATGGCAAGGCAAGGCAAGTTTATTTATATAGCACAGTTCATACACAGTGGTAATTCAAAGTGCTTTACATAAAAGGAAGTGAAATAGTCATTAAAAATAATAATAACAAGAAATTAAAAATAATAATAATCACAACAATAAAAACAAAGTGATTTAAAAATTGATTTAAAAAGAATTTAAAACATTTAAGAATAGAAAATTATTATACATAGTGCAATCAGTTCGGACGTAGCACAGTGCTCATTCAACAAATGCACAGCTAAACAGATAAGTTTTGAGTCTGGATTTAAATGTGGCTAATGTTTTAGCACATCTGATCTCTTCTGGAAGCTGGTTCCAACTGCGGGTGGCATAATAGCTAAAAGCGGATTCCCCTTGTTTTGTGTGAACCCTTGGTATTTCTAACGATTCGATCCTAATGATCTGAGTTAGGTTTATATTCAGTGAGCATATCTCCAATGTATTTAGGTCCTAGGCCATTTAGAGATTTATAAACGAGTAAAAGTACTTTAAAATCAATCCTAAATGTAACTGGAAGCCAGTGTAAGGACCTGAGGACTGGTGTGATATGCTCAGATTTTCTGGTTCTAGTCAGAATCCTGGCAGCAGTGTTCTGGATGAGCTGCAGCTGTCTAATGGTCTTCTTTGGAAGGCCGGTGAGGAGACCATTACAATAATCCACCCTGCTGGTGATAAAGGCATGAACCAGTTTCTCCAAGTCTTGACTGGAAACAAAATATCTAATTCTTGCAACGTGTATCCAATATGTGTATCCATATCATACATCCAAACTAATTCTGAAACACAGATAACACTATTTTTGTATGGCCATCATATACAAAAGGTTTAAAATCCTATCAAACTTGGCAGATTTAAACAAATGGCCAAAAAGGTTGCACCCATGGATGTGATGTCCCTGGAAATATGCCAAATTGTCCATAATAAAGCCCAAAATTTTCAGCTGTCCTATAGACGAAATATTGCTATCGTGCAACAGTCGTGGTGATTTCTATGATCGTGGCTTCTATCAGTGGTCCTATGTCCAGAGGTTCAAAGACGGCTGTTGTCACTGTCTTGCGACCAAAGATCGGCTACGATAATTTTCTGAGAGTATAAGAAATTCAGCACGATCATCACACAGTATGCTACTATAATATGTCTACTGGCCAGTCAAAAATGCAACATGAAATGGTTTGTTTCAACACGAGATAGCGTTAAAACTGCTTACCTCAATCCTTTCCCTTCCTCTTTTGCAGCTTTCCTTTTTTTCAGCACAGATACAATGTAAAACTTTTTTTTTTTTATTGAAAAAAACAATAACAACTATTCTTATCACTGTCAAATCATAACAATACAACAATAACAATCCCGGGTCATTCAGTCTTTCAGTCCAGAGAAAGTGCCAAGTCCTTCAGCAAAGCCATTGTTCTTAATTAAAAAATTAAGTTTGTATAGAGAAATCAATAGATTCAAAATACATTATTTAAAACTTTAAAAAAAAAAGAGAAATTTTTTAAAAATTACATTTATGAATATGATATTTGGCTAACTGGAAAATAGGGTTTATGAAATAGCTATCACTTTAATTTTCACATTAATGAAAAAAAAAAAATTCTATAAGCATATTTAAAATTAGGATTTACATGACACTTGATAATATCATAAAATGTCACACCAAAATATCGTTATGAAAGAGTAATTTCAAAATGTAATGTTTCAGGTTTTTCTAAACCGAAAGAACAGTTGGTATTAATATCGTTCTTAAGTCTTAAATGTAATTTCTCTCATTTTGGTAGTTAGTAAGCATTTGTGAGGTAATGGCCAGACTTTCTTCCACATTGTAAAAAGTGATAAATTTACTTAGCTTAAATTTTTTTTAAGTTAAGTCAACTTCACTTTTTACAGTGCAGGGAATATCACTTACAAAGCCATTCCAATAGGAGATACATAAATCACAGAAACACACTCCTTCTGAAACAAAAGTGAAAGTGTGTTTCACTTTCAAAAGGCTGTTTACTTACAAATGTTTTGCAAAGATCTACTGAGTGACAAGAGACATTAGGTTTATTGCATTAGGCACATGCATAATGCAATAAACAAGCAAAACATTTCAACTATTAACACAGCACTTAAAGGAATAATTCAACCAACATTATTCAGAAAATTCTGTCAACATTTACTCACTCCCATGTCATTATAAACCCTTGTTCATGCTCAGAACACAAATTAAGATATTTTAATGAAATTTGAGAGAATGAATTTTAATGAAACTTCTATCCCTGTACTGAAAAGGTTGTTCACCTAAAACTTTGGCATTTCAAAGAGTTCATAAATAAAAATTATATAATAAATATGAATTGAGCAGTTTAAGTCTTCTGAAGAGACGCAATTGTAGGGATGTATGAATTAGGGTTTAGAAAATTATAATTTATTCTCATTATTATTAGTACATTTATATCAGTATTATATATATATAGTTTTTATTTTTCTTATAATGTCTTGTAGCCTGTATTAGGGATTTACACTCACAAAAACTAAATAAAACTGCATGTAGTTTCATTTTTTTTTAATTGATGTGAACTTGTAGCAAAAAAAATGATAATGCTCTAACAAACACTGAATACAAATAATGAATGGGGATTGACAATGAACATTAAAAAAATACATCAGAAAGTAACAAAAAAAATAGAAAATACAGTAGACGTAAAGAAAACCAAGTTCCAGTGAAATACTGTATCTTCAGGATCCTCTGCGATGCCTTTAAGTCCATCATTTTGGTGTGATTGAGTGGTTTCTCTGCAGATGATGAGGTTGTGAATGTGATGCATCTAAAATACACAGTTGAGTTTAGAGTTAAAGAGTGTCCTTGTGTTTATGTAAAACAATTATGCTTATGAAGGCCATAAGCAAAAATAGACACTTATAAACAGTATGCCATTCGTAACATTAAAAAAGAAAAAGAGAAAGCTTAAATATAGCTTTAGCATTTATTCATAAACCCAAGTAATATTTTTATTATAAATATCTAAGAGAAATTTAACAATGGATCATGAACTCAATATCTCTGTTACTTAGTGGAGAAGAGGAGAGTATCCTTAACTGAACAGATCTGGTCACACTAAAGAGAAAAATACATTGTAACTGGTCTCCCAGTACCAACATGAATGTTATAAGTTATTGACATAAGAAATCATTTTACCTGTTGAAACTGTTGACAGTCTGTGTAGCTGGATGGTTGAACTCCAGAAAACCAGTAATAAGATGCTTTGTTACAGATTTTAAACACAAAAAGGCAGGAATAAAGAACCCTAAACTCGGTTCTAAATAGAAGTGTTACTACATGTAACAAACCTTTAATGAACCATCTTTTTTAGTGTACACTTATAATGCAATGCTAATTGACAGTTTAAGCTATTACTATATAATTTGTGTTATTTTATTTTAGTGAATACACTTTATATAATCATGTGATCACGTCTCTTCAAAAGACATTTTGAAGCATCAGAATTTTAGGTGAATAGTTTTTCAGTGGATGGACATAGATCTCAGGTTTGTGTACTGAAGATGAACAAATGTCTTATCGACATGACGGTGAGTAAATGACCAAATTTTCATTTTTTGGGTGAACTCAATTAAGACAAAGAGGACAGCAACAGCAGTGGTAAGGTCACGTATATATTCCAGCACAATCTGCAGCTCTAGTACTACAGCTAGGCACCTCTGGGTTTGAGTGTATTGTGGCAACATCATCTTCCAGTAGATAAGATGCTCATCTTCATCCCCTTGGATGGACATCCTTTGGCTCGAGTAAATTTTAGGTTTTTACTAAATATTGACATTAAATGATTAAAACATAACAAATAAATACAATTCTGTATAACTACTAATTCTACAACCGGTGTTAGTATTTTCAGCAGTGAGTGTATAACCCAGAGATGGCGCTTTGCTCATGCGCAGTGATGTGAAGTTAACCGCTCAAATGAAGTCAAAATATTGAGTTTACTCAACTTTATGGTCATTGAGCGAAACAGTAAACATTCAGTTAACTTTTGATGTGCAAACTCAACATTTTGCTTAAAAAAAAAAAAAAAAAAACACCCCCCCAAACAAACATGTTTTACCAGCTTCAGCAGATTTGAGTTTGCTCAACTTGTTTTTGTGGGAGTGTCTCAATTTTTTGTTGTATAAACTTAAAACAAGTTGAGAAAACTCAAATCTGCTGAAGTTTGACTTAATTTTAAGCTGGCTCAACTTTTTTTTTTTTTTTTTTTAACAGTGCACAAAACCAAAGTTCTACCAAGCCATTTATTTTGTCACCACAGTTTTGTTTGAATAAAGCAACAAATTGAAAATAAATCCAGTAGGCCCGTTTGTTACACAAGATCAGTTGTTCTGTGGCCCTTCCCCCACACTGGATCACTGCATGTACAGCCACTGTGAAGTGTTGGGCAACACTTCTGTGCGGCAGGACACTGGCCATCATAGGAACATCTTTTAGCACGCTGGAATCTTGATTGGTTTGGGATACTGACCTGGCTCCACTGCATGCACACAGATAGTCAGCTTTAGTCAGTCCATTTAGTGGCATTATTCAGGCTTAAGGTACACAACTCAATACTCTGCATTAATAGCAAATTTGACCTACAGAGAAAGTTATATTCCAAGTACGGTTTCATTATGTAAAGCCATCAGGAGTTTAAAAACGGTCCTAGTTTTAAAAAAAAAAAAAAAACACACACACAACTAAATTTGACACCAAGAAAGACAGTATTGTTAGTATTAGCCAACCCAATCAATATAAAGTGTGTACCTGTATATGGAGCTATACAGCAATGTCCACATCTATTGCGGCAGCACTTCCTGTTCAGACAGGCGCAGGACCTGGCACATGATCCTCCTAAAAGTGTTTTAGGTGGACACACTCCCGGCTTTGCTGTTATACAGACACAACAGAAAGCATGTCATAGAATGCTGAACATCTCCAGTCACTTAAACTAAAAATTGTGCTCCAATAATATTCAGGTTTTTCCATAACATTTTAGGCTTTGCTTAAATCTTATACGTTACTTGCGGTTTCTTTGCAATGATCAAATTTACTAGCAATTGGAGTTAAAAAAAAAAAAAAAAAAGAAAAAAAAAAAAGGGGGGGGGGGGTTCTTTGGAGGACCTCTAGCACCCATTATAAGCTGAAACTCACTGGAATCAGGCAGTATGCACACAGGCTCAAAGTCAAACGGACAGCATTTGTCCCCTCCAGGGCAGTCTCCATCAGAAGAACACTCTTGACAGAACTTATCTGGACAGTAACCGGACAGAGGATTGTTAGGGAGACCAGCTCAGCATTTCTAAATCAGAGGCGTCACAATAGGAGTCTCCAACCTTTATTCAAGTTTCACATTTATCTGCTTCAAATTAAATGAGTTTAGAAACCATTCATTCCTAAACTTAATTTTCAAAGAGAGTGGCACTAATTTCTGCATTTCCTTGTGCTGTGCAACCAAGGTAACAGATCTTCTCACCTGTTTGACTTGGAGTAACATATGTTGCGCTCAAGTATCCAGATAGACACAACAAAACAGCAGTCAGCAAGCAGTACACTTGAGCGGTCATCCTCTGGACCTGTGACCTCTGAATGATCTGCTGGAAAACGTGCAGAATTAGTGCATCAGGAGGCGAGAACAGCAAAACACACAAAACTAAAACTACAGTGTTGCTGCAATAAACTGCTTTAAAACTGGGGGGTTTAAAGATCCAGGAGAGCTGGGTACCTCCAATCCTGATCAAACTCACCTGCCTGTAGTTTAGTAATCCTGAAGGCCTTGATTAGCTTGTCCAGGTGTGTTTGAGGTTGAATGAGATCAACGGGAGGATCGTGCGTTTCTATGGCAACACTATCACCTGCCAAACGAATACGCAGTGGTCAGGTGGTGCAGCGATCACGTGGTACAAGTCGGACTCGACGCTCAGAAAGTTTGCAAGTTGTAATTTGAAATAAACTCCTACACCTCTTTCACAGAGAAATAACCGGTATTCTGAGACGGAAATAAGTGCTCTAACATGTGCTGAAACAATGCCATTTCACTCATTTTCCATTCTTGTACTTCATGTGGGAAGCAATGCATTGGATGATGAGGTCTCAGAGGATTTCTTGTTCTGTCCAAAATACTCAAGAAACTGACCATCAGGTCCCACCAGATACATTATGATGTTGTGATCAACCTGCGGTTATGATAAAATACAATATATCTATGCTGAGTACAGGCTTGGGAGACTATTAGAAATTATTTAAAGGTATAGTTCACGCAAAAATGAAGATTCTGTCATCATTTACTCACCCTCAAGTGAGGAATTTTGGTAACCAAACAGTAGCCTATAGTAGCCATTGACTTCCATAGTATTATTTATTTATTTATTTTTCTCCATTCTGTGGAAGTCAATGGCTACTATCAGCTGTTTGGTTACCAATGCTCTTCAGAGTGTCTATTTACACTAACTCCGCCCACCAACGTGTGATTGGGATAGTCACCACTGAAAAAAGATGCTCGAATACTTCTGGTGACTTCACTGCCTGTTGGCAGTTTAGAATGCAATGAGCGATCCAGTCATTATATATAGGTCAGTGGTTCAAACCCACCTTTTGCTGAACTCCCCTTTCAAATCTCATATCGCATCGGAAAGGCATTTATTTTCAATAAAAATGAAGGAAATAATCAAAAAGTTGAAAATAAAGTATCGGGTAGGGTATACTATATTAGGGTAGGTGTAGGGAAGGCTTTATTGACCCAATAAGGCAGCATCCATTTAATAATTTGAATTAAAATTATAATTTACACTCAATACGTTATTATTGCGTACTGTTTTATAATGTACTACAATACTGAGGTGCAGATAATTGCCACTATTTGCAATACGTAGTATAAATAGCAGACAATCTTGCTATTTTAACATCTATAGCTATTTGCACTTAGTGTAAATAGCATCTTTAAAAAATACTGCTATTTTCACTTAATGTAAATAGCATCCATAGCTATTTGCACTTAGTGTAAATAGTGTATATCTCTAAGAAAATATGCTATTTGCACTTAGTGTAAATAGCATCTATAGCCACTGCCATCTTCTTTTGGATGAGTAAATGCTGACAGAATTTTCATTTTGGGTGAACTATCCCTTTAATATTAGTCAAGATAACTTTCTTCTGTCAGGTTATTACACAAGTGTTTATTTCTTCTGCTGAACACAAAGAAGATATTTTGAAGAATGTTGGTAACCAAAAAGTAGCCATTCCAAGGTATTTTTTTCTCTCCATACCTTGTAAGTCAATAGCTACCGTCATCTTTTGGGTGAGTAAATGATGACAGAATTTTCATTTTGGGTGAACTATCACTTTAATAAGGCAGGAAAATATCTGTTTTCTCACATCAGGTTATTATACATGCAAAACTACATTTTTTACATTATACACTAAATGCTCACAATGTAGTCGTTGTCTTCATCTTTTGGGCCTTGGCTGTAATACACTCTGTAGGCTCTGGAGACTTGCTCGATCTGAGCAGCTGTGCCTGGCAGACCGATCAGCTTGGGGGAAAACTCTGCATGCGAGACACTGAAAAATATAATTGACATGGAATCATATTACAGCATTCGGTGAGTGTAGAGTGATAAAAATGATCCCTGCTCATCGTATGGGTGCTTGAAAATGCTTGAATTTTAATGTAGTGTTTTCAAGGTTTGAAAAAGGCTTGGATTTTGGATAAAGTGCTTGAAAATGCAGTTGCATTGGTTTAATAATAATTCGCTTTCTTACTGAATAGTTTATCATTTCTAACATAAAATAAACCTAAAACAGCTCCCCTCGATAATTTTCAAGGTGCATTTTCAAGATTTTCCAGCACTTTACAACTGTGGTAAAATACGTTTACATACTTGAGTTCTTCACTTTAAATCAAATTTTATTGTGCTATTAAGAACCACCTGTCTGGTTTGTATATAATATCAACTTGGAAGGGAGGAGGACGGACACCCGGGAGGGGGCCGGCAGACAGAGTCCAGGGAGGTGATGAAGGAGGGAGGAGCCAGGGAGTAGACAGGAGGGACTTGGAGCAGGCGGTGCCAGGTGGGACCCAGGACACAGCCATAACGGTGACCCACGGTGATTTATTATCAGTGTTGAAACTGTTGTGCTGCTTACAGTTTTTTAAAATTGCTTAGACACTAAAAGTGATATTTGAGGCCCACTCATATACCTAATCTTTAGACCAAGTCTGCAAAACTATACGCACATTACATGCTTTAAACTCAGTTTGAAAATTGCTTGCTAAAGATCATGTAGACAAGCCAGAGAACTATTGGAGAAAGGTTTAATGGATGGATGAAACCAAAATAGAACTTATTGATTTAAATGAGGAGCTATTATGTTTGGAGAAAAGAACACGCTGCATTCCATCTTAAGAATGTTATCCCATCTGTGAAACGTGGTGGTAGTATCATGGCTTGGGCCTGTTTTGCTGTATCTTGGCCAGGACAGCCTGCCGTCACTGTTGGAACAATGAATTCTGAATTATACCAGCAAATTCTAAAGGAAAACATCAGGACATCTGTTTAAGAACAGAGTCTCAAGAGAACGTGGGTCATGCAAGCAAGACAACAACCCCAAGCACACAAGTCATTCTATCAAAGAATGGTTAAAGAAGAACAAAGTTAATGTTTTGGAATGGCTGAGTCAAAGTCCAGACCTAGCAAGCAGTTCATAGGAGGGAACCCACCAACATCACAGAGTTTAAGCGGTTCAGCACTAAGGAATGGGCTAAAACTCCTACATGTTATTGTGCAGCACTAATCAGCATTTACAAGAAACTTTACCTTCAGTTACTGCAGCAAAAGGGGGTCAGACCAGATACTGAAAGCAAAGATTCACATACTTTTGTAACGCACAGATATGTAACACTGGATCATTTTTCTCAATAAATAAATGACAAAGAAAATATTTTTCTCTCACTTGTTTGATTAGGTTCTCTTTGTCTACTTTCAGGACTTAAATGAAAATATGTTGATGTTTTGGGTCATATTTATGCAGAAACATGGAAAATTCTAAAGGGTTCACAAACTTTCAAGCAGCACTATCCACGTGGCGCCTCATACAGCGCTATATAGGCTATATATTGACTATTGACTTGTTAGAGCTGCTTTACAGCAGAATGTGAATTTGATACTGATGTGAAACAATCTATATTGTATAAAGCACTTTAGAAATAAAGTTTACTTTCTGACTTGTATGCATGTTCAGTATACAGTAGATAGATAGATAATGTATGTATACAGTATATATATATATATATATTAGGGGTGGAACGGTACACAAATGCACTGTAAAAAATGATATGATGAAAAAGTCATGACAACTTATGTTTTAAAGTTACTTTAACTCATAAAAATAATTTAAGCAATTTCAACTTTTTTTTGTAAGTTATGCTAGGTTCAACTTGATTTTTTAAGTCAGTTTAATGTTATTGAAATTCAAGGAGACCAATTTAATTCAGTGAACTTAACATTTTAAGTTCTAACTTACTGGCACACTGTAAAAAAAAAAAAAAAAGTTGAGCCAACTTAAAAGTTTGCTCGACTTATTTTTGTGCACTGTAAAACCAGACAAGTTAGGTTAACTCAAACTGTTTGAGTAAACTTATTGCCTTAAACCATTTAAGTTTTTAAAACTAACAATTATGAGTGCTCTGAATTTATTTCAGTTGAGTTCACTAAAATAAGATATACATTGCAATTAAGTGATTAATTGAGTAATAATTGAGCATTAGTGATGAACACTTGCTGTTAACAAACATAATCACTGAAGAAAAAGAAACACAAGAACAACTAACTTTAGTCACAGCCTTAGATGAAATCAATTGAAATAAAATACATTAAATCTCTCAAGATCTGAGTAAACAACCCCACAAACAGCATCACCAGCTCCACTTATTAATAATCAGACTGACTTTATTTCTGTCAGACATCTACAGAAGATCTTATTGAGAATTAACTAAGGTTTAGATGTTGATTTATTGTTTCATTTGAAGTAACCATGTTAGAGATCAGTGTCTGCTTTAGATGGGCTCTTGACCCTTGACTTCTGTTTTATTTTATTTTTCCCCTCCTCTTTTTCTCTGGTTGTTGTAATCATGTGTTCCTCAAACATATTTGTTACAACTCAAAAGCCCAGAGAAAATGATCAGTAGTTGGTTGTTATATGTTTATAATGATCATCTGTTAGCGAACTGATCTCATTGTGTGTCTAATCTCTGATTAAATGGATGTTGTATTGATTATAGTAAAAGTGATTCTAAGAGCCAGTGGTTCCGTGATAGTCAGTTAATAGAAAGGACTTTCCAAACAGTTTGTCCACAAAAAGTTTTAATCTATGGTAGCATCTAGACTCACACAGACATCAAGAATCAGCTTATGAACCTCTACAATGGTGACCATTATGAAACAAGAAAAAAAAGAAAATTCATGCTGCAATGCATGCTGGGTACTAGCATAGTACAAAACTCATCCATGGATCCCAGCATGCATTGCTGCATGATTTTTTTTTTTCTTTTTATATGGTCACCATTGTTGAGGTTCACAAGTGATTACATTTTTTTTTAACTTGACATGATTAGTTGAAACAACTAATACTGAAAAGTCCAATCAACTTACAGAGAGCAGTTCAGCGCCAGTCAGGATTTTACAAAGTGAGTTAAAATGACTTGTATTTGTAATTTGTTTATACTTAAAAATTTAAGGCAGCTACAAAACTTACGTTTTTAAGTTGAAATTTTTACAGTGTGGTTACGTAATGGTTAAGTACGTACCTCGGTTTTAACAACACAGTTCAGTACGATTTTGGTACAGCAGGGGGAAAAACTAAACTTTTTTTTTTTTTTAATAAACAGTGGTTTACTGATCAAGTTGCTCTCTCTTTAAATACATTCAGTTAGTTTATATTTTCTTAGTGATAAAAATCTACCTCAGCTTATGCTTAAAACTAGGGAGCCCTTTTACAGTATAAGGTTACAATTAGGCCTAACAACTTAACCCAAACTTAAATTTAATTACTATTTATTTTTAAATAGATGGTCAACACTCAACTTTTTAAAAAATTGTATGCAAACATGTAAATTGCACATAATGCAGTTTTTTTAAATTAACTTGTAAATAATAACATTTCTAGGTTATTTGTTAAAATAAATTCAATTACACACTGGCTGTCATTGCATGTTTCATAACAGATTAATTTAAACATACATTAAATAATTAAACATGTTTAGTAAAATATAATGAGTATATGGTGTAATATTTTGGTGTAATGACCTCAAAATTTACATACAGCTTTTCTGAGTCATTTACATAAAACTATGTTGTATCAGCAGGTGTCTCCATGTAAGTAAGAATTGGTGATCAGAAAGTCTTCACCTTCATAATGAATTTGATTTATAGAATTTACAAAAATAAATCATAAATTTATGTATTGAATGTATTGGTGTAAGGTTGTGATGTGATATGGTACCACACAATTCATTAACAAAACGCATTAAAAAAAATTCTAAATCAGAACATAATTTATTGAAGTTGAATTCTCTGAATGTCATTGCTGTTCACTGAAACTAAAAACAAGTGTCAAAAAAAGTTGGACTGTAAAGAAATGGGGAATGCTACAAAAGTCTTTGATTTCTTAAATTAGAATTGCACTTCAAATCAATATAACCCATTTCACAGAGAAATGATGGTATTCTGAGACAGAAATAAGTGCTCTAATGTGCTAAAACAGTGCCATTTCACTCATTTTCCATTCTTGTACTTCCTCATGTAGGAAGCGATGGATGATGCAATCTCAGCAGATTTCTTGTTCTGTCCAAAATACTCAAGAAACTGGCCATCAGGTCCCACCAGATACATTATGATGGTGTGATCAACCTGCAGTTACGAGAAAATACAATATACGCATGCTGAGTACAGGCTTGGGAGATTATTAGAAATTATTTAATTAAACAGACAGTTCACCCCAAAAATTTAAATTCTGTCATCATTTGCTCACCCTCAAGTGTTTCTTTCTTCTGCTGAACACAAAGAATACAACCCGAATTCCGGAAATGTTGGGACATTTTTTAAATTTGAATAATTTCAACTTTCAAATCACATGACCCAATATTTTATTCACAATAGAACAGAGAGAACATAACAAATGTTTAAACTGAAAATTTTTACACTTTTATCCACTAAATGAGCTCATTTCAAATTTGAAACAACAAAGGGCTGAAACAACAAAGGGCTGAAAAAGCAAGACATTTAGAAAAGATTCAGCTGGGAGAACATCTAGCAACTAATTAAGTTAATTGACATCAGGTCTGTAACATGATTAGCTATAAAAGGGATGTCTTAGAGAGGCAGAGTCTCTCAGAAGTAAAGATGGGCAGAGGCTCTCCAATCTGTGAAAGAGTGCGTAAAAAGATTGTGGAATACTTTAAAAACAACGTTCCTCAACATCAAATTACAAAGGCTTTGCAAATCTCATCATCTACAGTAAATAACATCATCAAAAGATTCAGAGAAGCTGGAGAAATATCTGTGGGTAAGGGACAAGGCCGAAGACCTTTGTTGGATGCCCATTGTCTTCGGGTCCTCAGACGACACTGCATCACTCATCGGCATGATTCTGTCATTGACATTATTAAATGGGCCCAGGAATACTTCCAGAAACAACTGTCGGTAAACACAATCCGCCGTGCCATCTGCAGATGCCAACTAAAGCTCTATCGTGCAAAAAGGAAGCCATATGTGAACATGGTCCAGAAGCACCGTCATGTCCTGTGGGCCAAGGCTCATTTAAAATGGACTGTTTCAAAGTTTCAAAGTGTTCTATGGTCAGACGAGTCCAAATTTGGCATTCTTGTTGGAAATCACAGACGCCGTGTCCTCCGGGCTAAAGAGGAGGGAGACCTTCCAGCGTGTTATCAGCGTTCAGTTCAAAAGCCAGCATCTCTGATGGTATGGGGGTGAATAAGTGCATACGGTATGGGCAGCTTGCATGTTTTGGAAGGCACTATGAATGCTGAAAGGTATATAAAGGTTTTAGAGCAACATATGCTTCCCTCCAGACGACGTGTATTTCAGCAGGACAATGCAAAACCACATACTGCAGCTATTACAACAGCATGGCTTCGTAGTAGAAGAGTCCGGGTGCTGAATTGACCTGCCTGCAGTCCAGATCTTTCACCTATAGAGAACATTTGGTGCATCATTAAACAAAAAATACGTCAAAGATGACCACGAACTCTTCAGTAGCTGGAAACCTATATCAGGCAAGAATGGGACCAAATTCCAACACCAAAACTCCAGAAACTCATAACCTTGATGCCCAGACGTCTTCAAACTGTTTTGAAAAGAAGAGGAGATGCTACACCATGGTAAACATGCCCCAGTCCCAACTATTTTGAGACCTGTAGCAGGCATCAAATTTGAAATGAGCTCATTTTGCGAATAAAATCGTAAAATTTCTCAGTTTAAACATTTGTTATGCTATCTATGTTCTATTGTGAATAAAATATTGGTTCATGTGATTTTGAAAGTCTTTTAGTTTTCATTTTATTCAACTTTAAAAAACGTCCCAACATTTCCAGAATTTGGGTTGTATATTTTGAAGAATGTTGGTAACTAAACAGTAGACAGTAGCCTTTCCAAGGTATTTTTTTTTCTCCATACTGTGGAAGTCAATGGCTACCATCATCTGTCTTCTTTTGGGTGAGTAAATGATGACAGAATTTTCATTTTGGGTGAACTATCCCTTTTAATATAAGGCAGGAAAATATCTGTTTTCTCACATCAGGATATTACACATGGAAAACTAAATTATTTTACATTATACACTAAATGCTCACAATGTAGTCGTTGTCTTCATCTTTTGGGCCTTGGCTGTAATACACTCTGTAGGCTCTGGAGACTTGCTCGATCTGAGCAGCTGTGCCTGTCAGACCGATCAGCTTGGGGGAAAACTCTGCATGCGAGACATTGAAAAATATAAATGACAAGGAATCATATTACAGCATTCGGTGAGTGTGATAAAGATGATCCCTGCTCACCTTTGATATAGGCTGCCAGTGCTTCTGGTGTGTCTCTATCAGGATCAATGGTGATGAGAATTGGTGTTATGTCTGGAAGGGTTTTAATTCTATCTGTGACAGAAAATTGACAGGCTTTGCTTGAAAATGTTTCTTGTGTTATTTCCCTTTAAAATAAATGCCACTTCTTGTGATTTTATTGATTTAATAATTATAATACAAAAAAATAAGTATTACATAAATAATGTATGTAACGTAATTTAATATAATATAAATTGTATTTTTCATATAACATATTTCCAAAGTTTAATGATACTTTAATATCAATCAGATATTTTAAAACATATATGTATATTTAAATGTATTATATATATATATAAATAAAAAAATCAAGCACCTATTTCATTGCAAAAATTTAATTATTGTCATTATGAACTATTTTTGTGTTTACGAACATCCAGTTCTTGGAATCACAAAAATAATTATGGTTAACTCTTAATATATTGACACTCCCAGTTTCTGTTCATAAAAAAGACTGAAAACAAGTAGCTTTATCATAATTACAGTAGAACATACTGGTGGAAGTATAATAATTTATACAAGGGGCCTCTGGATATGATGTTGGACAATTTGTAAAGCGCATTTCCAAAGTCCAAGGACACTTTAGTATGACTTTACTACTACTTTTAAATTGAATAGTAGCTTAAGTGAACAAATACTTTATGAGCACTGAATAAAATACAATTCAGCTTACAGACATTTTCATATGATTTTCAAAAATCTAAAACGAGAAGTGAATCAATGCTGAGAGCTTTATAAAGCCCATATAAATCTAAACTGTGGCTCTACGTAATAAAAAATGAAATGCTACATTACCAATCTCATCGACAGCCTCAATCATTTTCTCCATTTCATCAGGACAGATGTCTGGACAGTGTGTGAAACCGAAATAGATCAGCAGCCACTGGCCAAGGAAATCTTCACTCTTTGTGGGTTTATTGTTGTGGTCGACGAGTGAGAATGGACCTCCAAGTGCTGCTTTTCCCATCGACTTTGTTCTTTCTTTCTCAATCACTACAACACCAAAAACACATTAACAACAACGCTCTCATTATGATGTGGAGCACTTGCATAAAATAAGGATTTCAAAGCAATGTGGTGCAGATGAATCACTTATACATGCTGTTCAGGTGCATAAATCCATGTCCTTACTTTCCTCTTTTTCTCTCTTGAAGTATTTCATCCCTAGAAGAAGACCTCCTCCCAATGCAAACGTGACAGCAAGAGACTTCCATGTAACTGGCTGCGGAAAAGAGACATCAGTACCATTGGTAAGTTTGAAGGAAATACACTTAATAGGCAGTAATGACTGAAGAAATGTTGAACAAATCTGAGAAGTGCCCTACTTTTGGGCTAGTAAAATGGTAAAGAGAGCTGTGTAGTGCTGTAAATGAAGCTTACACCACTCTTCCTGTTGTTTGATTTGTCTCTTTTAGATGAGGGTGGTGGAGGTAGAGTGGACAGAGGCCGTATGTTCAGAAAGGACACACATGGTGCTGCCCTACACGTCCTTAACTGCTGAAGAAGAAGGTCACACAGAATAAATAAAAGGCAGCGGCAAATAGATATAAAAAGTGCAAAAAGCTATAGATTTTATTTAGACTATGTTAAAATAGCTAGATTTTCTGCTATTTATACTACTTATTGCAAATAGTGCCAATTATCTGCACCTCAGTATTGTAGTACATTATAAAATAGTATGCAATGATTACATATTGAGTGTAAATTATAATTTTAATTCAAACCTTACTGGGACAATATAAGCCCTCCCTAAACCTACTCGATACTTTATTTTCAACTTTTCGATTATATCCTTCATTTTTATTGAAAATAAATGCCTTTCCGATGTGATATGAGATTTGAAAAGCAAGAAAAAAAAAGGTTCAGCAAAAGGTGGATTCAAACTCAGGTCGATCGCGTCAAAAAATACCTATTCTTAAAACTTCTCAAATAACATGAAGTAACAATACGTGACCAACATTTGTTTTTCAACCACTGAAAATGGGTAATATTCAACAATCTGGACATGGAGCCTCATTGAGGTCCCCATAGCTCTGGGACTGAACGATGTAGGGCCTTGAAAATGAAGATTCCAAAAGAAAAGTTTATTAAGAACTAGAATCTAAAATCATATTGCGATATCTTTAATACGTCTTGAGTTACAGACACGCAAACGCAAACTTTGGACAAAGAATATTTATGGCACTCAGGCATTGACAGGTATGGTCAATGCAGTTGTCTTGACAGAAGGAAACAAGATACATTTCTAGTTTTAATATTATTTGTTCTTCAGACTTTCCTCTATAAAAAAATAAAAAAAAATAAAAAATAAATATCATATTTTTTCAAAGTGACACACATTTGGTTTTTGACCACTATAGATGTATACAATTTAACAAATTAATCCTGGAGCCATATTGAGATCCCAATATCTCTGGAACCGAACCATATAGGACCTTACAAATCAAGATGCCAAATGGGAAGTTTGTTAAGAACCAATATCTAAAAGGGTATTATTATATCTTTAACACTTTTTGAATTACAAGCCTGCAAACTTTGGAGAAAAAAACTTGAAAACTGCTCTTTCTCCATTTTTGAAAGGTCACCACTGGCACATAATGCAACAAAAATAGCTAAAGTCAACAGATTATACTAATAGATCTACCAATCTTGGTGTAAAAATAACATAATGATGCTGCCATCTTTCTGAAGTCATTTTTAACCCCCTGTAATTTGGTTCTGAATCTCAGGTGCAAAATAGTGCATTATTCATCCATGACATTTAATATCTTGTCTTTCATTATTATACATATCTATCTTTCTTCAGAAAAAAAAATATTAGCAAAAAAATAAAATAAAAATTGAGCTAGGGACCTTTGGTTGAATTGACACGGAATGAGCTTTGTCGTAATTATAGGAGAACATAGCCTACCAATGGGAATGTAATAACTGTTATGAAGGGCCTTTCAATATTGTGTTGAACAATTGGAGTCAAAAAGGTTGGGAACCACTGATTTAGACAATATGCCTGTGGCATTACATAAAGGTATAATAACAATTAACACATTTAAATGAATATAAAAATGATTAAAACTAAACAGGCAACACTTCAGTCAGACTAACTACTTTACACAAGAAGCCGCAGGTAAAGTATTTAGTATTTATGCCAGTATTATGAATGAATGAATAAAACAGCCAGTGACCTACCAGTGTGTTGCTGTGTGACAGCACTGCACGTGCGTGCGCTGATCCGGACACACTGCAGGGGCTTTGGACATTATAACATTTACTGACACATATCGATCTGAACGCCTGACATCTTAAACTCTTTAAACTGAATACTACTCCTGCTAAACCAGTAGTGCTGAGAGTAAACATCATGCTTCCTCAACGCGGAACTGACCGTCGGTTTACACAACCTACGCTGCGTTTCAAAAGTCGCATACAAATGACTGACCCCGAATCAGCTGTTCAGACTATAAAGGCGAACTGAACGGCGATCAAACTGACACGAACTGATCTGAGGTCTGCTTGAAGACATGGACTAGATAACGGATATGACGCAGGGTAACCTCGCTTCTTCGCTTCCTATTTTTCGCTTTAAAACCCGATAAAAACGATGAAATAATAAACAAACGATTAATTAAAAACGAAAAACGAACTTGAACTGAAACATGTATTTGTTTTAAATAATTATTTTGCGCTCGTGAACATATACTTACAAAAATGATTTTGTTAACAGCACTTTCTCCTTTACTATATAATTATAGTGTAATGATATTATTATATTTGATAATTTATTATTAATCTAAAATTATATTTATGTTTGGCATTCGTTTGTTTGCCACTAGAGGTCACTGGAGCTTGAGTTTTAGTCTTGTCGTCATATTTGTGCGACACTTGCGTGAACACATGCCCCATGCGTGTGAAATAAAGGGGTATATGAAGTAATGCACATGCTTTTAATAATAACTGTATTGTTCACGAGACGTTGAAAACATCGTGGGTTGTCATGGCTGGGAACACGCTGCCGTTTAAATCAAAGTAAGTGTAGTTTCCTTCTATTCTGACTCTTCTCGGTGAGAAAGATTCTTTACAATGTGCTGAATTTATAGTGACTGGTTGAGATTACTGTTTGCTACCTTATTTGACAACAGCTTAATGCTCATCTCGTTTGTTTGTTTAGTTATGCAGTCTCCAGCAGAATAGAACCGTTCTATAAAGGAGGTAAAGTGCAGGTAAGTTCATAATTTAGTACTTGAAAAATCACATTATCAGGTCCGTGAATTACAGCTGTTGTTTTACTCTTTTGTGTCTCCATCCAGATAAGTCATGATGAGCAGTACATATTTTGCACATGTGGTCCAAGAGTCAACATTTTACAGATCAATACAGGAAAAATTGTCCATAGCATTGAGCAGGTCAGTGTCTTTCCGTTTTGTTTTATATGTGTTTCTCTTCAACTATGGGCAGAAATAACTCCTTTAAAACCCCTTTGCGTTTGTCTAAAAACAGTAAACACACCCATCACAGGAGAACTTGGCCTTTTTAAAAATTAATTAATTTGGAACATAAATATTGAAATTATTTATGAATGTTTAGATTTTCCTCCAGTTTTTATTCCATAAAACATCATCTTTTTGGACTAGTGGAAAGAAAACATCCATAATACAAATTTAGGTGTTTATTTTATTACACTTTAACTTTTTGCAACAGCAGATTTAAAGGCCATTAATGAAAAAATAAATAAATAAAAGGCCATTTAAGTGTACTTTCATGACTATATGTTACTTATAGTTAATAGAGTGTCTAAAGTGGACTTAACGTGTAATAATAAGTGTATTTTTACACATGGTGGATTTTTTTTTAATGGCTTACAAAAAAGATCAAATCCCAAAATCACCTCCATAAAGACTCTAATATGTCAACAAAATGAAACAACAACTTTGAACTTCGCTTTATCAGACATTCAGATTTCTATTCTGGAAATGTATGCAAATAAGTGAATTAAGTAGAAATGGCCTTGCTTGTATATTAAAATATATAATTTCAGGAAACTTGTAGTACAAAACAGTTATCAATGTATTGCGATTAATCAATTGCGGAAGATATGGTGAATTATGTCAGTTAAACATTTTACCATATTCACCTGTAGTTTCCTGCTTTAAATGTAAGAATGTAATGTTTTTATAATGTATTTTGTCTGGGTCTGAGATAAGGGTAAAATACATAAATATGGCCTTCTTTAATAATAGCAGAGTGATTAAGTGATGGTATTAAGCTTTATTTGTGAACTTTATGTAACGAAAAGAACCATTTAGTTAAAAAATAAATCAACCTCGGGGATGCAAAAGTGCCCAAAATTGAAGAAATATGAAATATGCATATGGTTGCCTGTATTTCTCACTTTTGCTTTCTCTGAGCAGGATGATCAAGAGGACATCACCTCATTCTCTCTCAGTCCTGACGATGAGGTGAGATGAGCTTCATTTGCCTGTCTGCTGTTTCAGCACTAATCTAGACTGAGGCTGTTTCTGCTGTTTCTCTGCAGGTGCTGGTGACCGCCAGCAGGGCTCTGCTCCTGAAGCAGTGGGACTGGAAGCAGGAGAAGTGCACTCGCTCCTGGAGGGCCATCCACAATGTGCCTGTGGCCAGCATGACCTTTGACTGCACCACCACCCTGCTGGCTACAGGTCAGACACAAACCAGATCTTTGATGCAATGAGTAACACTAATGGCTCGTTTCCACCGAGTGGTACGGGTCGGTACAGTACATTACGGTACGATTCAGGACCGAACACCCTGATCCAGCTTGCGTTTCCACCGCCAACAGTACCCTTACTCGATGATAGGCGTGGTGTATACCGGAAAGTTTTAATGAACAATAATAGTCATTTTAAAAGTGTAAGTACAAAGTATAAAGCCCTGTTCACACCAACAACGATAAATATAAACTATATAACTATATTAGCGTCCACACCAGCGAATGATATCATCTGTTTATTCTAAGCACACGCTCGTCTGCTGCTTTAATTCTCGAGCTCGTTACAGCAGGATGGATTCTGATTGGCTGTCAATGTTTGTATCGTTTATCAGCTGGAAAAAAATCATTTTGGAAGTGATTCCAACGATATTGTTTCTCTGTGCCTTTATCGTTATAACTGTGGTGTGGACTCTTTATCGTTATCTTTATAGTTATCGTCCTTGGTGTGAACGGGCCTTAAGAGGAAATAAAGACAAAAGCAAACAATTCAGTCAAACTTATGCTACAAAGTCAGCGCTGTACTACGGTAAAGTTCAAAATAAATATATAAAGTTAAACATAAATTTGTGAAATTATAAAATACACTGTTATATTTTTTTGTTTGCGCACTCTGATGTAAATAAGCCCAACGCTCACGGACAGCAGAGCGGAACGAGTGAAGAAGCTTTATCCCCTTGTATCATGCACAAGTAACGAAACGATATGACGAGGAACAAATAATAGATTCATTAGACCACAAATGCCTGTTAAATATACCTTAAAACTACATTTCATGACACAATAACAGTATATTTAGAAAATTACGCCGGTTTTCGGGCAATGTCGTTTCACCAAGAACAGACAAGAAGGCATATTGAGAAACGGCTTGTCTGTGTGAAAATATAAAATTGTAAAATACACTGTTATAGTTTACTGCTAAACATTTAAATATGCTTTGATGTATTTTGTAATTACACATTTGTAATGATAAAGTTGCAATTTAGTACACTTAAAATGTATGTAATATTGAATAACACGCCATAGTTAAAATTATCATCAAATCCTTTACATGTGCTTTAGTGTGTTATTCAACACATCAAAATAAGTGTACTTTTTCAAAGGATGGCAAAAGATTATTAAAACAAAATCATTTAAAATGTACTTTAAAGTAAAACTTTTAGTTTGGCATTATTACAAAGTGCACTTGAAAGTGTGTCAAGAAACATAGGGCCAGATTTACTAACAGCTGGTGGCAGCGCAAACTGCCGTTGGCGTTAAAATAGTACTGTCAGGATTTGCTAACTCGCGCAGTGAAGAGTTAGCGCTTGGTACATTGCGTTGGTCGATATGTAAATGAGATGTTGCATCTGTGTTCTTTAATTTGTGCGTTGTCAGTAAATCACCCGCAGAAATTTCCACGCCCATTGGCGCTGTTTTAGAATTGCCCTCTCGCTAATTAGCCCCGTTTAGTAAACCTGGCCGATAGTCATGAACGTGCTTCTTTAAGTGCACTTAAATCGCATTTATATTATCTGCAAGTGCTCTTAAAAAAAAAAATACTATTAAGATTTGAAATATTATCTTACGATTTTGAAAGTGATCCTGAAGTACACTACAAGTGCACTTTTTTTTTTTTTTTAAGATTTTTTGCCTTTATTGTGACAGGACAGATCAGAATTGACAGGAAGTGAATTGGGAGAGAGAGGGGATCGGGAAAGGTCCTTGAGTCGGGATTTGAACACGGGACGCCTGTTGCGCAATGGCGCTGTATGTCGGCACGCTGCCCACAAGGCTATCGGCGCCGACTACAAGTGCACTTTTGATACATATGAAGCACACTTTTCCATGATGATTTGTTGTTGTGTTCATAGGTGGTTGTGATGGCACCATCAAGCTGTGGGATGTTGTGAAGCAGTACTGCACACACAATCTGAAAGGATCATGTGGCGTTGTACAGTAAGTACTGAAAAAACTTCCAAAATTGAATCTGCTTCGAGATCGTCTCTCAGTTTGTAAAGCTGGCCCAGCTGGTTGATATGCCATCTATAAGAGCTGTAACGTCTCTCTTCCAGTTTGGTTGAGTTTCATCCAGACATCAGCAGACTGCAGCTCTTCTCTTCCTCTGTGGATTGTGGGATCCGGATCTGGGACCTGCAGACCAGCAAGTGTATCTGTGTCTTGGAGAGCCACTACAGTGCCGTCACATCGCTGGCCTTCTCTCCTGATGGCCAAACTCTAATTAGGTAAAGTGGCAGGAAAAAAGGAATTTTTCCTTGTAAGAGTCCAATTTTAACAGAGACGTGCTGTCTTCATTTTCAGTTCTGGCCGAGACAAAATCTGTTCTGTTTGGGACCTGAAGAAGAAGGCTGTTAAGAAGACTGTCCCTGTCTATGAGGTCAGACTGTGACTGTGACCCATGAACTGTGCATTTATCTTTATAGCACCACAATTAATATCTGTGTTTCATACCTTAAAAACAAGCAGAATACTCATTGTTATTTCACATGGATTTCTCTTATTTGACGATGTTCAGACAGTGGAAGGTGTTGTTCTTCTGCCTGGGAAGAGCGATTACTCTCAGATGGGTGTGAAGGGTGAAGGTTTACACTTTGTCACGGCTGGCAGTAAAGGTAAATGCTGCAGTTCAAATCAGAATCCAGTTTAATATAAAATGCTATAATGTAAACTCATAAAATCAGGACCAATTAGGGGCGCATTGTTGGGGCAGTAACAGTGTTATTTTAGCATTATTCATGTACTATTATTATTAATATATATTAATATTTATTATGTGCTTTTGTAATTTAATTTTTTAAATATAATTCTATTTAATTTGTTTCTAATGTATATTTATTTCAGGGTTTTTTTTATACTTTTTTTTTTTTTTTGTACAAAACACACAGCCAAAAAAAAAAGTACAAAATATTAATACCATATTGGTTTTTGACCAATACTATTTTTTATTTGTATTGGATAGTTAATTTTTTATGCACATTTCCCATATTTTTAAATTTAGACCTTTACCATCATCTAATGCTCTCTTAAACCTTATCTTTAAAAACACTAGTAATTTGATAAAACTGTTAAATGTAATAAATCTCAAAATGATCTATTTTCATACTGTGCATAACACTGTGATGCCTAAATTCACATGTAGCATTTAAAATGATTGATTTTAGTATTAATTGCTGCATGTAGTTTAAAAGCTTTTTTGGGTATTGTTTAGAAAACAAAATAAAAAAAAATGTAATTACTGATTCAGCCAATGGTTTTGAGGTTAATAACACGTAACACTGAGACATGATTTATATCTTATTTGAAAAAAAAAAAGTTGTTGTATTTTGTCAAAATAAATAATACAAAAATGCATAAAAACCCTTTCAAATTATGAATTAAAAACATTTATTTATAAAAATTATTTAAATATGTGCATTTTGGTTATTTGTAGGATTTTTTTTTTTTAGTCATTCATAAAAACAAAAAATAAATGATTGCACTGCATATGTTGAATACCCTCTGTCTAACCCCGAGTATTTTGATGTTCTGCTGTTTTCTGCAGGTGTTCTTCGAGTGTGGGACTCCAGCTCAGCGCGCTGTGTTTTCACTCAGACGCTGCCTGATGCTCCAGCTCTCAACACAGAGGAGGGCGATTTAGACCCACGCAGTCTGATGCACCTTCTGCCCATGCCACAGTCCAACAGACTGGTCACCGTCACCGCAGAGCACAATATCCTCATCTATCAGATGCCCGCTCTCGCTGTTCAGCAGCAGGTGAGCCTTACAATCCACCTTCTACCCACTGTAGATATATCCTGAACTTAATTCAAATCAGAATCTGGAACTATTGGGCTTGTTTTTCTCTTCTTATTAAGTTTGTCGGCTATAATGATGATATCCTGGATGTGAAGTTCCTGGGGAAGGATGACACACATATAGTTGTGGCCACTAACAGCTCTCAGCTGAAGGTGTTTGAGTTGGCCACTAACAGCTGTCAGATTCTGTATGGACACACAGGTGAGTGAGCCACTAGAGGGCGGCAGCGCTGTGGCTATGTTACGCTTACTAAACACCACAGTTTTAATTCAGTTTTAAAACAGTTTTTTTTTTTTTGCACAGGAACCTATATAAGTGATTAATTTTGGCTGTAATGAAAACGCATTTCTATGCAGAAAACACATTATCAGTAGATCAGTAGAAAACATGTGTGACTCAAGCTAACCAAAACTAAAACAGAACCAGGGTTATTATAATGAACTAAAACTAAAACCATGAACAATTTTTACTTAAAATAAAATAAACATTAATTTATTTTATTTCACTAGATGCCAAGGCAACACTTCTCATGTTCTTTTAGTTTAACTTGATGTACTAAAATAACTCCAATTAAAGCTGAAATAAAAACGAATAATTACTGTATAGAAATTTTAAAACGAAATTGACAAATAAACAACAAAATTGCTAAAACTTTATAATTAAAGATAGAAGATGCAAAATAAATAACTAAACTAATTTAAAGTTTTAATAAAAAGTAGTATCTAAAATAACACTTGATTAAAACAAAAAAGATGAATATTATAGAGTTTCATGTGGGCAGTTTGAAGTGTGTCAGGTGTGTGTGTGCTGTTAATGCACTAGTTTATGGTGTTTCCCAAATTGTATGTTATCATTACCTTCATATCTGTAAATGAAATTCATGCGAAGCTTTCACTGAGTGACAGTGAAAATATTAGATCAGGGGTGTCAAACTCAGTTCCTGGAGGGCCGCAGCCCTGCAGAGTTTAGTTCCAACCCTAATTAAACGCACCTGTTCCAGCGAATCAAGGGTTGGGACTTAACAGGAACTGTGTTTGACACCCCTGGATTAAACTAAAATATTCATTTGTTCTTCAATAAGATTTAAAAAGGAGTAGTGTTGTTGTTGTTAACTAAAACAATTAAATTTAATTTTCTGCAATTGAAACAAAGCTGAAATTAAAAATAAATTTAATTACTATAACACTAAAACAGAAATACAATTGGTAACACTTTATTTCGATAGTCCACTTTAGACATTCTACTAACAGTAAGTAACTTTGCAACTACATGTCAACTAGCAGAGTATTAGTAGACTGTCTGTTTAATATCTCTAACACTTTATTTGGATGGGTCCACAACATACAACATACTGACTATGAGACACTTTGCAAGTATATGTCAACTTATTCTACTCACACTAAACATACCCTACTGAGAGTTAGTAGACATGTAGTTACAAAGTTACTTATAGTTAGTAGAATGTCTAAAGTGGACTATCGAAATAAAGTGTAACCATACAATTAATTAAATGCATATTTAGAAAAATGGCACAAGAAAATTACTAAAACTAATTAAAATATGAATATAATAACAATTGTATTAAAAATGCAGCAAAGGTATTTTTTTTAAATAGGTTTTGGTTTGCACGTTGTTTTTATTTAATTAATGAAAGAACCATTGTCAAAACCATTGTTATTTGCAGCCCTATATTCCAGGCATGTAAAACACATTTGTTTTCTCACTTAGGTCCTGTAGAAATGACTGTCTAAAACTTTAAAAAGGGAATGTCAGACTGGATTCCACTTCAGTCGTCAGTCTACATTGTTGACATTGTCAGCACTCAATTGTCATTAAATCATCTGACAATCTTCTCTGATAATCTGTCTGCAGATACCATCTTATCTATTGACGTCTTCCGCAAAGGTTCCATGTTTGCAAGCTGTGCAAAGGTGATTCTTTCACTTTTTCATGAAAAGCTGCACCAGAGGCCTAGCACGCCATTCAAAACATCAGATTCTGAATTTACAGCTTCACCCACATTTGGAAAGATGAAGTTTATGTAATCTTTTGCACAGGACAAGTCTTTGCGGCTGTGGAAAATGCATCTGAAGAGTGGCCAAGTGCACTGTGTGGCTCAGAGCAGCGGACATTCCAATGCCGTGGGCTCTATCGCCTGCTCCAGGTCTGATCTCCTTTACAAATACCAGTTAGATAAGCAATACAAGTTAAGACACGAGCAAAAACACCTGCAGTGTGTGATCATACTGTAGCTCTGTCCTCAAACTCTTTGAAAAGTCCTTGAATGATTGACACACTTTTTAATAAGTTGATAACACAGTCACATTTAGATCAATAATTGCGACATTCCTGATCATAATAACCTATTCTAATATAGTTCACAAACTTTTTGGGGTGCCAAGTTAGGTAGCACTTTCTGGCAATTTTACAACAACTTTGATTTTTATAACAGTTTACTGGTTTAAGTTTTCTAACACATTTGTCGCCTTTTATGTGAACTTAAAAACTGTTCAAATAAGTACAACATTTCCTTATTCCTGTATCAGTATTATTTTAGTATTGAGATCCTATTATAGTTTTTATTATTTTAAATTATTATTATTATTATTATTTTTTTAATTGTATTTTTTTTTATGTCTATACAGTTTTTATTATTATTTTTATTTCAGTATTAGTTTTTTTTAGAACAAAGTTCAACTAAAAAAGAGAAATGTTGCATTGGCACTTTATTGGCTGAAATAATTTCATAACATTTTATTCAGTTTGACTTTAAATTTGAAACAGTGATCTGTATTAGATGTTTTTGAACTGATTCATTTACATAAAGGTTTACATATTGAATATCACAAATATAAAAAACAAAAACGAATAATTCCACCAATAAAAATGGGAAACATAGTGATTAACAGTAGCATGTAACATATTATTTTGTGTACTTTTTGCTGTTTTTTTTTAATGGTTTTAGTTAAACCTTTTAACTAATAACATAATTACCCTGTTGCTATACGCAGGTTAAAGAAAGCCTTCCTGGTGTCGGGCAGTCAGGACTGTACTATTAAGGTGTGGGATCTGCCTGACCCTCTTCCTGATGTGGGATGTGAACCGGTCTTGTTGACGGCACGACTGACAGAGAAAGCTCACGACAAGGTGGGTCGTTACTAAGGGCCGGTTTTACTAATCAGTAATGCCAGTAATTTGATGAGTGCAAACGTTAGTAAAACATGTCGCGTGATTCATTTGAATACTATCCTCCCATAACTTTTGCATCTGAAAGGGAAACTCCTAGAAATGCATATTCAATAAGGTCAGGTGCAAAAATAACTGTCCACGCCTTTTCAACACTAATTTGTCATTGCTACGCAAGAGCTACACATAATTTTTTTTAACTGTATACTACCATTCAAAAGTTTGGAGTTGGTGAGATTTGTTCAATGCTTTTGAAAAAAAATGTCTTATGCTCAGCAAGGCTGCAAAAGTTCGATCAAAAATACAGTGAAACAGTAATATTGTGAAAAATTATTGAAATTTTAAATAACCGCTTTCTATTTTAATATATTTTAAATTGTAATGTATTCCTGTGACGCAAAGTTGAATTTTCATAATTTCTCCAGTCTCCAGTGTCACATGATCCTTCAGAAATCACTCTAATATACTGATTTCACCAAAAAAAAAAAAACAATGCATTTATTTGAAATAGAATTCTTGATAAACATTAGAAATGTCTTTACTGTGACTTGTGATCAATTGAATGCGTCCTTGCTTCATTTCTTTAAATAAAAAAAAAAAAAATTAAATAAAGCCTCACTAAAATGAATCATACTTCTCAATGTTTAGGCGTATGCGTTTGATTTACTTCAGTTCGTATCCAGTACAATATCACAAGCAACAGCATTCTAGTATTTTATAGTGGGAAAAAAATGAAGTTACGTTATTAGTGTCGCTACTTTTAATCCATTACTCTCCAGTTTTCCTTAAATGTCATTTTATTTTTCATCATCCCCTCTTCTGTTGTCCCGTCTCTTCTTGTAGGATGTGAACAGCGTGACCATCTCTCCCAATGACAAGCTGCTGGCCTCTGGCTCTCAGGATCGCACGGCTAAACTCTGGTCGCTGGCTGACATGAGTCTGTTAGGTGTCTTCAGAGGTCATAGTCGAGGTATTTGGTGTGTTCAGTTCTCTCCTGTGGACCAGGTCCTGGCCACGGCCTCAGCTGACGGCTCCATCAAAATCTGGAGCATTCAAGACTTCAGCTGCCTCAAGGTGAGTTACACCTACATGTTTAAAGAGCTTTTTAGATAACGTTGGTATGTGAATTCTTGAGAGGATTTGGTCACACTTTTTTTTTTTTAAGGTCCAGTTCTCGCTATTAACAAACCATTAACTATGAATCATGGGGTAATTTTCATTTTCGGGTGAACTATTGTTTTAACATTGACATTCTGTTCAAAACGTTATTGATATTAAATTCAAATTATTTCTGTATTTTATCTCTGCAGACGTTTGAGGGACATGATGCCTCTGTGCTAAAGGTCATATTTGTCAGTCGAGGAACTCAACTAGTGTCTAGGTTGGTTATCTATTTCCTTACATTTTCTGTAAATGGTTCAATCGGTTCATATGGACTATGTTCAGCGACGTAAACTTTCATTTTAATAAGAAATGTTGGCAGTCTTTCACTGCAGTTGAGCTTGTGGTTCATAGACCAGACACTGCAGCTTTGCCCTAGTGACCTGACTTTGTTTCTGTCGTTCTTCAGTGGTTCTGATGGACTTGTGAAGCTGTGGACCATAAAAACAAACGAGTGTATGAAAACATTCGATGCTCACCAGGACAAAGTGTGGGCTCTGCATGGCAGCAGCAAAGATGACCTGATGGTGACGGGATCAGCCGACTCCACCATCACACTGTGGAAGGTCAGTCCTGATGTATCCTGTGCAGTCAGTTTCAGCTCAGAAGTGTGCATCACCTGAGCAGTGTGCTGAAGCACAGTTAAACACAGGAATGTGAAATGGAACAAAGCAAACTGTGTTTTGTGCTGCATGTTTGCACGCGTGAACATGCAATCAGTGTTTCCCTTACCAAGAGAAAAGGGCCATTGTTGTACGCTGTGGCACTGTTCATTATAATGAATACATTACATTTCCTTATTTCTGGATTCTTATGTACTGCTGTTCAAAGCAACACTAGTATGATGATGAAGCCGATAAAACATTTTTTTAGTAAATTAATACTTCTGTTCAGGAAGGATGCACTAAATTGATCATAAGTAAAAGTAAAGACATTTATAATGTTACAAGAGATTTCTGTTTCAAATGTGTTTTTTATTTTTTAAATGTTTGCATTAAAATAAAAGTAAGAAATGTTTCTTGAGCAGCATATCAGAATGATTTCTGAAGGATCATGTGACACTGAAGACTGGAGCAATGATGCTGAAAATTCAGCTTTGCATCACAGGAATAAATTACATTTTAAAATATTTTCAGATAGAAAGCAGAACTTTTACTCGATTAACAGTAGTGTGTCTCGGTGAAGCAAAAGATTTCTACAATATTTCCATGCAGGAGAATTTGATTCATCCATTGTTTTTCGATTAGACATGTAATGTAATTGATATCATTAGCCACTTCAGCAGAAAAAGCAATTTCAGAGAAAGATCATGTTTGGCTTTTTTTCTTTGTGCTGTGCAAATTGTGTGCAATAAAGCCAACAACACACACACAAATGTAGGTCATGTTTATGATTTATTTATTCAGATGTTGTCAGATCAACTCGCATAAAGTACATATTTTTGTGGCCAAGTAGGTCAGCATGTTAATAACAGATGTTTTACTGCCAGTGCATTACAGTATGAGACTGCTGCAGTGATATATCCATGCTGAATACATTCTTTAGGCGTTGATTCTAGTCCTAATGATATTGGCAGATGTGAATTAGAAAAATTGTCTAAGGGCTAGTGCTTACAACACCAGTCTGTGTAACATTTGTAAGTCGATTAGGATGAAAGCGTCTGCTAAATGACTAAATGTAGCATAACAATGAATGGATTTTCACAACTGGAGTATCATTGTATACACGAATCTTAGATAACACACATTACATGACCAAAAGTATACACACACCTCTTTTTAATTAACAAATTATTTCTGCTACACCCATTACTGTGTGAAACTGGGTACTGATCTACAGTGTCACACTCCCAAGATGGAATAAGTAGCTCTCTTTGGTGCACAAATAATAACTTTCATTCTTGCAAAAGCATTGCAAAGTGCATTAATTTTTGTTTCTATTTCTCATTGACTTTCTCTTCTGGTTAGGACGTGACTGAAGAGGAGCTAGCAGAGGAGCAGGCAAAACAAGAAGACCAAGTCCTTAAGTAAGTCACTGCCCGCATTGCAATATGTAATAGGCATGTGATTGAAGACTGACAAGGAAATGTCAAAACATTTTAACAAGCTAAGCAAAACTCCTACACCTTTTTTTGTCTTTTAAAACGGTCATCTCTTGACAACTGAATCCTGATGTTGAAACCGCATTGTTTCTTGAACCCTTAAAGCAATTTAGTTTTACCTGATCTGATTCCATCTATGCTAGTCTTAAAACATCATAGCTTATACATAAACATGATGACTGATATGAATTCTTCATATTAATTATTAGTGCCATTTTCTAGTGTTAAAGGCATAGTTGACTCGCCCAAAAATGACTCGCTGTCATGTAGTTCCAAAGCCATAGGACTTTTATTCGTCTTCAAAACACAAACCTGAGACATTTCTGTCAATAAAACGTCCACCAAATCTTCATAAAGTTATACTCGGTGATGTTTACTGGTCAAACCTCAAACATGCCAAATCCACTATTTTGTCACTATTTGTCACGAGGTGGTGCAGTCCTAATGAATGGACCTATTCAAAGTGTTCATAAAGACAGCATAAAAGAAATCCATTTGTATTAAGCAGTTCTCATGTTTTATCACAAAATATTTGTGTTTTGAAAACTGAAAGTCTTATGTTTTTCAATGATGTGATGTTGAGTAAACGATGACTGAATTTTGATTTTTGGGTGAACCATCCTTTTTTATATAAACCTTTTTGAATTTATCCATTTATCTGAGTGTTTATGAATTTTGTTGCGTCTTCATAGGCAGCAGGAACTGTCAAATTTACTTCATGAGAAGAAGTATCTGAAGGCTCTGGGAATCGCTATCTCTCTGGATCAGCCGCACACTGCATTACGAGTTATCCGAGGTACTTTTTCTTTCATTTCTCTGCATAAATGAGTCAACGTGCTTGCTTTACTTTCCAACCGCATTTATTTTAAATGGGCACTTTGATTGTTAGATATAAAATCAGGTAGTACCACATTTTTATATTCCATGATGTTTTTCCACTTGAAATCTGAGACCGTCCTCCTCTTATGTTTAATTGTCCTGTTTTTTGTTTTTTTTGACAGGATTATTTTTAGAATAAAGTGAATGAGCTTTATTTCTCAAATGTCGTTGCGCAAACTCTGGCTAATTTCCGATGGTGGCTTATGATTGTGTAAGATGATGTTTGGTGAATAAGTTCTCATTGTCTTGTATTTGAATGAGATTTTTTTTTAACCAGTCATTTGTAAACACAATATGACAGGTGTATTCAACGGCACTCCTTCAGAAATTCCAGCTCTGCTCTTTTAGCTGAACTGGTCAAATCTCAAAAATGCCAAATCCATATTTTGTCACTATTTGTCATGAGGTGATGCAATCCTAATGAATGGACCTATTCAAAGTATTTTAAATCCTGTTTTTGCTCTGAATACGTTCGTATATCATATATTATCAAACTATAATCTTTTTTTATTTTAAATATACTGTGTACATACACACACATGCACACAAAATTGTGGTCAAAAGTTTATATAAACCTTGCAGAATCTGCTAAAGTTAAGTATTTTACCAAAATAAGAGATCGTAATGCACAATGCATGTTTTATTTAATTTTTTTTTTTATTATTAAGTACTGTTCTCAATAAGATATTTTAAGACTCAAACGTATGTAAACTTTTGAACCGGTTCATTTTTATAAATTCTGTTATTTTGTCTTGTGGACTGTACACTCTCAGAAATAAAGGTACAAAAGCTGTCACTGGGGTGGTACCTTTTCAAAAGGTATACTTTTGTACCTATTAGTACTTAAAGTGTACATATTTGAACCTAATATGTACCTTTAATGTACCAAAATGGACCCTTTAGGTACAAACGTACCTTTTGAAAAGGTACCACCCCAGTGACAGCTTTTGTATCTTTATTTCTGAGAGTGTATGTAAATATGTTTTGTAAAATATATCTTATTCAGGACAGTACTACATAAAAAAAATAACATGCATTTTGTATGACTCATCTTGTTTTGATAAAATAATTAACATTTTACAGATTCTGCAAGGGGTATGTAAACTTTTGACCACAACTTATACAAAATAAACGTTATATAAATAATATATTAAGAATGTTAAGAAATTTATACATTGATCATTGTATAATTTAGGGTACATTTCATGTCCATAGATGATAATTATATATTTGTAAATTATTTTATTCAGAGATATTATATTTTATACATTGAGAGAATACATTTTGTGAACCCTGTTTTTCAGTTTGCTTGAAATTACCTTTGTCCCTTAAATTACAGTTCTTGCAGTGTCTGCTTTTTCAATTGATAAGTCTTGAGTTCAGAAACTGAACAATGTTAAAGTCAAAATTATCTATATTGTTTCTACACCCTTAATACCTTTCAAATAAGAAAATATTTAAATTTACTCATGTTTACCAAAATTCTATTTAATATGTTACTAACAAAACCCTTGAAAACTAAAAAATGGTTTATCATAAAACTATGTGACCAGCATCGTGTGATGTGATTTTCTTTAGCGGAAGATATTTTGAACAAATAATGTCTTCATTATTTTTTTCTGTTTCATCTCCAATGATCTACTGTCAAGGAGTATATTAATTACCCATCAACTATGTTGGGTAAATTGTCATGGTTTGCAAAATTTGTATGAATTTAATTAAAATAAATGTAAATAAATAAATTAGAGGTTAACCTTATCAAGAAAATAACATTTGGCTGGCTAGACAAAGTCTGCCATTGAAATTGTCAAGTCAAAATGGTGAAATTATCAATTATGTTACCTCTCAAGTCATACAGTTTGTCCATAACATAGTTCACAAACTCACCAACAGGGAAAAAAACATTAATATCAACATGTAATATCAAAATGGCATTTAATGGTCAAGCTTGGCGACTGCCACCCTAAATTATATATGTGTGTGTGTGAGTGAGTGTGTTTAATTATTCTAATAAATGTATTTTTATAATTTATATATTAATTATGGCTGTCAATTGAAAACATGAATTTTATTTTTAAAAAACGAATTAATTATGATGTTCTTTCATCCTCAACAGAAATTCGCCAGCAGGAGGATGGGATACAGGAGCTAGAAAAGATCCTCCTGAAACTCCGTCAAGATCAGAAAGGTAGGCCTATGCGTCATATGTTGGTATACTGCGTTAGGTAGGGGTGGGAGATAAGACCGAAATCTTATATCACAATATGTCAATATCACAAAAAACTAATAGTCTACATTAAAAAAAAAAAACTCAAGCTAACTGAAGACAAGTAAACAGTCAGCAATTAAATAAAAATAATGAACTAATTTCAAGCAATTGGACAAAAAAAATAAAATAATACAGTAGAACAAATAAATAAGAAATGCTCCATACATTGCATAAAGTAATTAAATGAATCAAAACATAATCATATTCTTCACTATGTAAATTAAATATTTATTTTTATTAAAGTTACAAACGTGATTTAGTCAAAGAGCAGTGAGAGATTTATTCTCTTTTGTTGTTTGATTAACATGAATGGCAGACAGCAGGAATATTAGACTGCTGTCACTTTAAGAGCTGCCCAGATCCAATATACTGTTAGACATGTTTTGTTTCTCAGCTGTTTGCTTTCACTTAAGACCTAAATTACTGTGTTTACGAGGATACTTGCAAAGATGGGCATTTTGACACATACTAGTGTGTGTGTATTTAACTGATCAATGCCTATAAATCAGCAAAAATAACTCCGTCTCTCAGACTGCGTGTGTATATACAGAAATGAGTTCTATTTCACTGCTGATTGCATTTCAACAGCTTAAAATCACTTGTTTTTAAACTGCAATGTTAAAAAACACGTGCAAACGTTAAGTTTTCGTGACCGCGTAGCACAGCAATGTCTCGTGAGCGTGTAACCGCGATAAAGACGATAGTACAAAATCTCTACCGGTTGAGAAATCTGGTTAATCATGCCTTCCGGTATATCACCCACCCCTAGCGTTAGGTCACCAGGTTGACTGATTGTGTGACTGTGATGTGTTTCGTGTTCAGAGTCGGTGTTGCGATACTCCGTGGTGTGGAACACTAATTCACGCAGCTGTCTGGACGCCCAGGCCGTCCTGCAGGTGCTGCTCACACACCTGAGCCCAGAGGAAATCCTGCAGTATCAGGGCACTCGTACTCATCTCGAGGGCCTCATACCGTACACAGGTGGGTTACTGTTTTCATTCCAAATCAGTTCACCAATGATAAACGTAATAAATTGAAGGTGAACATCTGCATAAATAAACATTTGGTGTTCCTGGGATATGCATTGAAAATAGCAATATAAATATGATTGTTTCTCATTTGCAGAGAGACATATGCAGCGGATTGGTCGTCTCCTGCAGGCCTCAATGTTTCTGGATTACATGTGGCAGAAAATGCGTATTACAGGTGGTAAAGACAGGTAAAAAAAAAAAAAACAAGTTCCCAAAACTTCCTTGTTTTGTATTCATTCAGATAGTGGTGTTTGCTAAGGGAAGCATTAGTGTTACTTTTGCTCATGGGTAATAATCTGAACAAACTCTTAGACTTTGGTGCAAAACAAGTCTTTTATATGTGTGTTATTAAAACGAATGATGCAACAACCTAGCAATCATCTTACAACATCAGAGAGCCCAGCTAGATTTATATGGGCAAGCATATATATAAATCTTAAGTAGGAATTCATTTGGTTACAGTTGTGTAAGTTTTTACGCAAGCAGTAAAGTGCGTCACATACAAAATTCAATTATTTGCGAAGTTATTTCCTTGGTGACTCGTCTGAAGTTCTGTTGAATTACATGAGTCATCGCTTAATTACAATCTTTCAGGAAGTGGGTTTAAATAAATGCAGTGCACCCAGATTTCCTTCTAACAAAAGTTAAACATTTTTAAACACTGTTTAAAGATTCACTCAATAAACATCTTGTTGACTTTTCACTTATTAAACGACTTGCCAAACTTTCCCTTGCTATTGTCGTCATCGGTTTGCTTCACTTTGGAATATGCAAGATAGTAAAGCTGTGTGAACTCAAAACTGGAGTTTCTCCAATTGTTTCCCTTATCGGTTCCCTAGTCGCTTCCCTTATCATTCATTTGAAAGTTTGGGTCACACTTTATATTAGGTGGCC